>NC_064252.1:1225131-1531381 GCF_003254725.2 Canis lupus dingo | reverse complement strand
GATGGAGGTCTTAAAGTCCTCTAGAGCTCCTCTTCCTTCCCCAGCACCAGTCCTCATCTGGCCCAGACTCTGAGCTAAATCCAGGAGCCAAGGAGGGCAGGTAGCTGTGGGTCGCTCCTGGAACACCGTGCACCTGTGGTGGGGGGAGGGGAAGGACGCAGGGCCCATATTTTACAGCCCCTGACCCAGCCCCATATGCTGTCCAGCGTGCCTCTCTTCCAGTCCTCAGGGCCAAAGCCCTCGCTGGTCTGCATTACTCTGGTCGGACACCAGCAGCCCTGGCTTTGCAGACACAGAGAGGAACAGTGAAGGATGGGGCATTTAGGCCTTTGACATATTTTCTCTTTATCTTCCTTTCCCTCCCACTAGAAGCCCAAAACTGCTTTTTTTTCTTTTCTTTTCTTTTCTTTTCTTTTCTTTTCTTTTCTTTTCTTTTCTTTTCTTTCTTTTCTCTTTTCTTTCTTTTCTTTTCTTTTCTTTCTTTTTTTTTTTGAGTAAGCTCTACACCCGATGTGGGGCTCAAACTCACTACCTCGAGATCAAGAGTCACGCGCCCTTCCGGCCGAGCCAGCCAGGTGCCCCAAGAGCTGCCCTTCTCTGACCTCTCTGCTCAGTGAGTCTTCTGGAACGCTCCCGGTCCCTGCAACCCATCACTCTGCCCATCTCCAAGTCCTAACCACTAGGCCCCCAGACAGGAAGTGCTGAGGGGTGCCCTTGGCACAGCACTGGCTTGGAGATTGTATCAGCACAGGTACAGGAGGGCATGGCCCGGCGGGGTGGGGTGCCCTGCCTCCACCCTCGTTCTCTAAAGACACAGCCTCCCTTGCTGGTTAGACCTCAGGGAGGACTTTCAGTAGATGTTGTGCGAGATAAAACGCATCAAAGATTGCTCAGGACTCCGCAATGGGAGAGCTGAGGCAGGAGGAGGACTGCTGTGACCTACAGGAGCTGGTTTCAGCACAGGGCCTCTTTGCCCCATCCTTCACCCCCACCAGCCTTCCTCTGCTCCTACTCAGATTTCTTACCTCATTCTTCAAGGAGGAATTAAGAATGGTAACACTAACTCTTATTGTGGGCTCCGTGTGTATCAGAACTGTGGTAAACCAGTTCTTTCCATGTATCATCTCAGTTAATCCTCTCCACAATATGACAAAATAGGTACCACTCATACCACCATTTCATAGATGAGGAAACCGAGCCCCACAGAGAGGTGGGGTCACATAGCAGGCAAGTGACAAACCCAGGACTGAAACCAGTTGAGCCAACTCTATGCTTCTAACCAGTGGGGTCTTCCTGCTTCCTCTGAGAGATACTCAGAGCTGTTCCTCCGACCCCATCGCCGTGTCCTCCATGGGAAGAAAAGCCTCCTACTGTCCTCCTTCCCCACCCAGGGCTGGGTCCTCAGTCTCCCGGCCCTCCGTCGCCTTTTCCTCGGCCAGAGGTCAATTCCATCTCTATTCAGCTGGCATGCATGAAGACCAGCTCTGTGCCAGGTCCTGCACTGAGTGCTGGGGTGCCAAGGAGGAGTGAGGTGCCCCCTTGGGAGGCCCAGTCCCCCTGGGAAGACAGCTGGACACAACTAACTCAGATGCAGGGCAGAATGAGCTCAGGGCTGGGACAGAGCATAAAGTATGTCAGGGCTCTGAGCAGGGAGGGATAGAGTCTGAGGAGGGCCACACGGAGACGATGTCCTCCCTCCCTCACCCCCATCTCTGGCAGAGGGGATTGCACTCAGGCCCCTGGCCAGGATGAGAGCCGAGTTCAGGAAACACATCAGGGATGGCCTGGCCAGGCTCCCCCACCCCCGGCGGCCCCCTCCCCTACCTCCCACCCTGAGCAGGGAATAAAGGCCCCTTGAGGAGGTGGATAATGCTGAGTTCATTGCCCCACTGGGCCAGCTGTGAGGTCTTCCCGGGAAACAGCCCGCCAGCCTAGTTAGCATGCCGGAGACCGGTCCTCTTCCCCTGGCCAGCCCGAGACTGGCTGAGGGGGGGGCCAGAACGGACTGGAATGGGACTAAAGGCAGATGGGTTTGGAGCCCAGAAATGGCCCCCCATGCCACCCCCACCCCTTGACACGGACTCAGTCCTTGCCCCTACTCCTCCCCAGGAGGAGCTCGCAGCCCCGTGAGGTCACTGCTTGGCCACTCCAACCTCCCCTCCGTTCCATGTCCGGGCCACGATCTCCCCTCCATTGGCCTTCACTTTGCTCCCCCCCACAGCTGTCCCCCACCCCCCTTTTTGGCCTGAACTCGGCAGAGGAAACAGCAGCTGGCAAACTCCGAAAGCTGGAATGAGAGAGATTCACAAACCAGATGTGCTCTTGCAGAGGGAGGGGAGTGGGAGGGGTGGGGGGAGGGAAAGGAAGAGGAGCACTCAGGCCCGGTGCCGGGCCGGGGCACAGCAGCACCTTTCGGGGCCCAGGACAGAAGGACCTTGCGGGGTGCTGCCCAGCTCCCAAGGGACAGGGCAGCGAAAGGATCTTGGAGAGATATGTGAAAGCACTTCCTTCCTGTCAGGGATGGTGGATAAAGCTCCAGGAATCTGGAGTTTGAAGGCTGAGGCCTGTCTTTGATTTCCTTCAGGGGGAGTGGGGAGGAAAGAAACAAATAACCTACTTTGGGGCAGTCTACACAGCCAAGAGAAGCCTCCCTCTGAGGTGGGAGGGAGCTGCAGTGGGGGTGGGGTAGGGCACTTGTAATCTGCTTAGAACTGCCAGCCAGCCCCACTCTCCTCGGCTGAGCCAGTGCATCTGACGCCAGCACCCAGAAAACCCATCCTTGAGGCCTGCCGCTTATGGAGGGAACAACCCGGTCCCAAGTTCAGGAGCAACCAACCATTGGCCTCCCACCCCTCTTGAGAACTGGGGCGTCCGGTGACATAAGCGAGCACTTTTCAACCTGGTCACTATGTGTCAGCCACAGATCTGAAACACTTTGTACATGTTAACTCATTTAAACCCTCACAACCCTGGGTGGTGGGCACTGTTGCAATCTCCGTCACGCAGATGAGGAAACTGAGGCACAGAGTGGTTAGTAACTGAACAAACAGGTGGCTTCCTCAGTGGCCATGAGGATGGAGCCAGATGAAAAAGGATGAAGAAAAGGAACCGACAGGGAGAATATTTTGGTCCTCTGGCACGAGGAGTGGGGAAAGAGATGGTAGGGGGCGGCAGTGACCTTCAGGGCTCCTTGGAGAGGAGGGGGTGGTGGAGGAGGCAGAGAGGGACAAGAACGGAACAGAGAGGGAAGACAGAGGAAGGAGAAGAAGGAGGAGAGGACTGGAAAGGGAGGAGAGTGAGCGAGGTTGCAGCGAGAACGCCAGGACACAGGGGCCGTCTGTTCTCAGCTTTGCCTGGAGATGAATGTGACCGCCATGCTAACTCTGGCCAACACCCCTGCCCCCCCTCAAACCCAGGCACCCAGCCCAGCCATGGCCCCCAGGGCCACCAAGCTGGAGCCAGGACAGGAGGTGTAGGCTTGGGTGTGCATCCAGACACAACATGGACCCCACTGCCCTGCTTGGGCCTTGGCTGCTGTCCTCTGTCCCATTCTGGGACCTGGGGGGTGGTCTGGAGAAGGGGGGTAAGAGTGCCTGGCCAGAGAAGGGAGGATGACAGGAAAGAACAGACCCCGGAGGAGTCTTCTCCAGAGGAGGTGACCCATCCGTTGATCCCGGCAGGAGCAGTGAGGGTGAGGAAGGAAGCTGAGACCTCAGATGGTGCTTCTTCCTAAAAGACCAGGAGTCTTGAGGCCAGGACAGCATGAAAGAGACCCTTGAGGCCTTTTTCAAGAGCAGACACAGCAGAGGGGAGACAGGCTGTGTTGGCCAGGGGGATATTTTCTAAAGGGAACCACATGAGATATCTAAGGGAACAGAGGAGACAGGGGGTGGCCAGGGGCTGGGGGCGCAGAGCCTGCAGGAATCTAGGCTTTCAAACATATGGGGGTGGGGCAGCAGGGCCTCCCAGACCCAAACCGAGAGCTTTTCACTGAATTTTATGTATTTTGGGTGTTACCCGGTGGCTCCTTCCCGCAGCTCAGTGAGGCTCAGACACATTTTTGTCATTCCTGAGTCTGGGCCTCTGCTTTGCGGCCTGGACAGACATACAGACTGGGATGGCTTGGACTGCCAGGGGAGGGGAAGGGTCTCCCCCTCCATCCTGAGTCAATATTGACTCAGCAGGACATTAGCCTGACCAGTGACCTCCTCACCGTCTTTTCCTTTCCCCACAAGCAAAATTCAGACCCCTCGAATGCCTCCAGAGGTCATCGTATCTCTTACCAGGCCTTTATAAGCCCTTTCCACCGACTCCCAACCCCAAAACACACACACACACACACACACACACACACACACACACACACACACGGCTTATGCCCAGCAGAAGGAGAAGCTCTAAGCTCCTGACCCATTCCCCATACCTTTCTCCAGTTCAGAAGGAAGTTCTGCCAGAAGTCTAACCTCCCCCTTTCCTTCTGAAATATCTCTTTTCCCCTGTTACTCAGCCCACAAAGGGTATCGAGTTCCCTTCCTCCAGAAACATTCTCTCCAAAACCCATTCCTAAACTTAGTGGAGGGGGAAGAAGAGAGAAAAATTTGGAGGAAAGCAGAAGAGAAAATTCTGATTCCAACCTGGGAGGAGAAGAATGAGAACAACTCCAAAATGATGAGGTGGGAATCGGAGAGCATGTTGGGAAAGCCCAGGAGAGATGCCTGTTCCCACGTAGTTTTGTGGACACCAACAGGCCCGGATGGAGGTGGATGGAGACAGGAAGAGACCAATCAAGTACTAGAGACTAAGAGGGACAGGGAATGCCACAAAGGGTGGGCAACCAAAGAGAGATGGACCAAGATGAAAGACAGAGGTCCCGAGAGGCCAAGGCAGCATACACCAAGAAGAGCAGATGGAGGAAAAATAGACAGGAAGGGGTCTTAGCCCAGAAGATGCCAAAATAATGGCACAGTTGTCTTGGGATGAACCCGGAAAATAACAAGCCCCCTGAGACTCAGAGTAGGGTGGGGGCAGCATACATCCTGACTCAGGGAGACAGAGCCCCTGCACTAGCAGTATGTGACCCAAAGGATACCCAGAACAGGGAGGGGGTCAGTGCATCCCATGGGATAGGGAGGTGGGGGAAGAAGACTGGAGCTCTTCAACCAGGGAAGCCAAGGCCTGGGAGCGACTCTCACCTCCCCCGAGGGAGCAAGAGGTACAAATGCCTCTTCTCCCCCACCCTTATCCCTCACCTCTTTCCTGGGGAGGTTTCACACTGGTGCCTGGGGCCACCCCACCGGAAGCACTCCAGAGCCAACTGCTTCCTTCTCCAAACAATGCAAGATCCTGCTAACTGGGCTGAAATTCTGGGACTGAACACAGTGGGGTGGGACTAAGTTCTCCGAATGCTCACACTCTGCACCCAGCCCCGCCAGGTCAAGGACCCTAGTGTGGCCCCAATCAACTGTACCCAGATTCCCCAAGGGCGATGAACCCCACTCCCCATCCAGAGTCTGAGGGCTTGAACGCTGGCGGGTTCAGGGTGGGGGAACCCTGACAAGAGATTACTAAAAGGCAATAAGCTTGGGGTTCTACGTGCAAAGGCTAAGCCGGCGGCAGGAGGAAAGAAAGCTGGACTCCATAAAGAAGGGCTCTCTAGAGAAGTTTGGAAGAGGTGGGGGGATTTGGACAGGGTCTGGCTCTGGGCAGGACCCCAGCTGACATCCTTAAGAAGCTCAGTGACAGTGGAGAGGTTGGGGGCCAAAAAAGAAAAAGGAGAAAATGGAGGAAAGGGGAGCAAGACTGGAGAATAGGAAGTCCTGTGAAGCAACCTCAAACATCAAAATACCCCTCCAGTCCCCAAATTAATGCACTACACATCCCTGCTTTGGAAGACCAAGGGAGAGGGGAGGTGTTCAAGGATCTGGGTCTGACTGGGGAAAAAAAGGAGTTTGGAACCTTCTCTCAGAGAGCCAGCAAACACCTCAGCCTCATAACTCACTTCAACTGTGCCGCTTGTCTGATAACTGGCAATACGCTGGCTCAGAGGGGTGTGTGGAGAGGGGTGTGGAGAGGGAAGCAGTCGGTTGGCCTTCCCTGACTTCCCTGAGCCCTGTCTGCTGGGGCTGCCCTCCCCACACCAAAATGTTCCTAATCTCAGCAGGATCCTCAATAACCCTTTGCCCATCCCCCACCTCAGCTGCTTCCTCCTCCTCCCTGGGAGCAAAACACTCAATTCTGTTTCCTAGGGGGGTGACACTGCTCCCCAAAGAGAAGGGAACCCCATGTGAGTTCAGGCATAGCAGACAAGACAGAAGAAGTAGGGAAAGCAGCAAGGCCTGTGGCAGCAGCAGAGAGGAAGGTTAGACATTAAGGTATCTGGGGTCAGGAGGTTTCCTTCTTTGGAAAGCAAAGAACGTTCCATGTCTGTGGGCCCAAGGCATGAGGGCAGGGGTAGAGATAAGAGAATCCTCTAGGCTGCCCTGGATAGCACTGGCCCTACAGGTCTGAGCAATTCCCCTTTCCCACCCTTTAGAGTGGGGTGGGACCAATGGTTCATATTCCCATCCCCAAGGTAAGCGCAGCAGTGTGTCTGAGGAGGGTCCTCTGCCTGGGACTCTGGGTACACTTTAGTTTGAGCTGGGTCACAGGTATGGGCTCAGTGGAAATTTTAAGAAAGGGTAGGGAAACGGTTAAGGAGAACATGACCGGCATCTGCCCCTTTCACTCACCACCAGCCAACCTGTAGTGTGGCAAATAGAGCCCCCTTAGAACCTTGGGGGTGAAGCAACCTGGCCCCCTTCCTGAATGGGCCGGGGACCTTTCTGGCTTTCCATGGAGACCCCTCTTGCTTCTGCCTAACTCCATCTACCCTCCATCACGGGGTTCCTGATGGCTCTCTCTCTCTCTCTAATTTTTTTTCTATTCCTCCTAGAAGTCATGCACCTAAACCCCTCTGCCTGAGTCTCCTTTCCCACCTTACAGATTTGAAAAAAGAGGAAAAAACAACAAGGAAGTCATGGGCTCGGGCTGCCTGCAGGGCTGGTCTAGAGAATATTCAGGAGAGAGCCTCTTTCCCCTTCTCGGGCAGATTATTGAGGTAGTGGCAGGGAAGGGGACAGACAGTCCCCAAGACGGCATCATTGGGGGTCACCGAAAATCCTGTCTTTCAGGGCACAGTTACTTCCTGAACCCTTAACCTCTCTCCTCTAATTGAAGCAAGTTGGGGGGAGGGGAGGGAGGGAGAGACAATCTGGTTTCAGAGAAAAACTTTCCCAATCCCAACCTGGCAAAATTTAGAAGATGGAGGAGGGGTGCGTGGATGGTATTGGGCCCAGTCTTTTCCCTGGGTGGATGGACTAAAATGACGGGAAGGGATGAGATCTCAGCCTCCTCAAATCAGGGGCCCAGCCCAGCCCAACCCCATGATCCTAGCTCAAAGCTTGAGCAAGACTTGAACCGGTGACTCACAAGCAAAAGAAAAATAGCTGACATAGGGGGGAAAGGGGGCACCCCATTTCCCCAAAAGGACTCTGTTGTAACCAAAGCCTAACTGCAGTATACAAAGTGTTTGTGTGTATGGTGAGGGGGGAGACAGGGAAATGATGGAAACACATATCCTAAAGGAGCTGGGAATTGGGGGGGCAGGGGCACAGACATAACCTGCATCCAACCTCCAACTCTCCTTCCAGTCCAAACTGTGATCAAGCCAGAAGTCAGGGAGAAAGCAGCCTTCCTCCTCCCTCCCACCTCAGCATTCCAGGCCATTCTCTAGTCCCCTTCCCCAATGATGACATCTGACGTTTTTTCATCTCAAAGCTCCCAGGAATTAAGAAGGAAAATTCAAAGTCGCATAGCATCGCTGCCCCCCCACCCCCACCCCCAGCTCTATCCAGGCTACTGACAGAGGCCCTGAGAGGGGGAAGTGCCCACTTAGGAACCCAGGCGGGCAGCCCCGCTGGATCCTGGACCCAGGCCTCCAGCCTGGTCTCCCGGGCCCAGATTCCACACCCAAGCAGGGGGCCCTCCCCAGGCCCTCCCTCTCCCCACCCACAGGCTTCCCGGGCCTGCCTGCCCTCTGCTCAGCAGGGCAACCCTGACCCAGCTCCCCTTCCAGATTCAGAGGCCACTGCAAAAGCCCCCCCCACCCCGCGCCCCCCTTTGCGGCCGGGCGGCACATCGCAAATCCGGATTCCTTCACATTTCAGATGGGGGGTGGGGGGTGGAGGATGTAGGGGAGGCGGAGGCCCTCCCCCAGCAGATATGGGAAGAGAAGGCCTCTGGATCCCAGAATCCGAAAAAAGGGGAGCCCTCCTCTCCCTTCCCAGGCCTCTGGTCTTTGTTTGGGCTGGGGGGTCCCGGAAGCATCACTGGCCCAAGGCCCCCACCCTCCAAACCGGACCCCCATCCCCGCCCCCAGTCGGGCCGCTGCTGTGTCAGCTGGACTGGGATAACAAAAGGCACCCCCTCCCGCGTCTCCCTTCCCCATCTGAGCGCAGGAGTGGGGGCAGGGGAGTGGGTGTCCCCAGGGGTCCGAGGGGGCCGCGGAATCTCACTCACCGTCGATAGCGGCCGCGGCGAGAGCTGAGAGCAGGGGCAGCAGCAGCAGCGGCGGCGGGGTCAGCATGGTGCGGGCCGATGCAAGCGGCAGCCCCCTCCCCTCTGGTCCTGCTTGCCGTCGCCCCCCCAATTGGGGGGTCCCCCTTTTTCCTCCTTCTCCCCTCCTCCTCCTCTATTCTTATCCTATCCTTAAGCAAAGAGCATCAGGGGCGTGGGTGAAGAGGTAGAGTTCAGAGCCCCTTGGGGAGGGCCTGCCGACGGGGGCGCGCCCGCCCCCTGCTCCCAAACCCAAACCCCTCACCCCCAGCTTTTCTCTTCTCCCCTCTTTCCCCCTCCCCGAGCGAAGCTCACAGCCCCATCTCCGAGCCGCCTCCGGCTGCAAAAATGCACAATTGGGAGGAGGCGGGGTAGGGGGGTGGGGGGCGTGGACCGGGTGGGGGAGCCTTCGGAGGGGGCCTGATGGAGCTCGGGGGGCTCCCCCGGTTTCCGCCTCCTCAGTGCACGGGCCTGGAGCTCGCTCCACTGTTCCCCGGACTGAGGTGCCGCGACGGGGTGGGGGGGTGAGGGGGGAGAGGGAGGGGACGCGGGAGGAGGGAGGGAGAGAAGGGGCGGGGAAAGGGGGGGGAGAGCCAGCTACGCGGCAGGCCCGGGAGTGCGCATGCGCCGCTCTGGCGCGCTGCCCCGGGGAGGGGGAGCTCAGGGCCGCGAGTGGAGGTGCGGGGCCCCGGCCGCCGTGGGGCCGCCGTGGGGCCGCCGTGGGGCCGCCGCGCGCTCGCCCCGCCCGGGCCTCGTCCCCGGCCTCGCAGAGCGGCAGGCCCGTGGCTGCCGGCGGGCGGGCGGGCGGGCGGGCGCTGGGGGCTTCTCTTGGAAACTCGGCGTCATGCCCGGGGAGCTCGGGCTCCGTCTGGGGGGCCGGGGGCCGGGGGCCGGGAGCCGGGCCGCGGCCCGATCGCCTCGGGGGCCCTGGCTGCGCCTCTGCCGCCCGGAGTGGGGCGGGGGTCGCCAGTCCGCGAGCGACACGCGGGGAAAGGCTGAGGTTTGGTCCGGAGCCTGGAAAAGCGAGACCTGGATCGGGGCCCTCGGGGGAGGGCTGGGGGAGGGGCTGCGGGGCCCGCCCCCCCCCCCCCCGCCCGGGCTCCGGGTAAACAGGGACACCCGCGGGGACACGCCGGAGCTTGTCCGGCCGCCCGGGGCTCGGGGATGGAGCCCACCTTGCTGCCCGCCCCACCCTGCTCGCCTGGCACCGGGCGCGGGAGGGGCAGGCCCTGGTTTGGAGGGAGGTGAGTCACCAGCGGGTGGGGTTGGGGGAGGGCCACCCCTTCACCCCGAGGTCTGGGCTCTTCTATGTTTTGTTTTTTATACCTTCGGACAGACTTCCCCTGCCCCCAGTCGGGGTTTTGGATTCCGAGCAACAGGGATTTGGAGTAAAACGAGGGGCCCTGGACCCCCGCCTCCAGGCCCGGGGGTCCGCGGGGTCCGCTGAGTGCCGCCGGACCTTTGTCCCGGCCCCGAGCCCGCCCGGGAACCGCGCGGAGTCCTGCAGGCGCCGGGCGGTTCCCGGAGCCCGGAGTGTGCTTCTGGCCACTGCCCCCTTCTGGGCGCTGCGTTAACGTCGTACCTTCGGTCTCCGACTTTCTGGTCTCTGGAAGTCAGAGTTCAGGGGGGCAGCAGGCAACGGGGGGCTTCCAGACCGAGGTTGACGCTAGACAGGAGGGACAGTTGCACCACCCTTCTCACTTTGCAAACTCGACTCGAGGAGAGGGAAGGGCCCCAAATCCTCACACCAGGCTTGAAAGCAGAGCAGCATGGAGGACTTGTCCCATTGATGGCAATGAGAGTGAGAAGAATCCAGAAGGAACTGTTTTTTCCCCAAACCAGAGCTTCCCCCTAGCTCGCTTCACTCCCGGCCAGGGCCACCTGCTTTTAGTCTCCTGGGCTAGAAGCTTCGGACATTTCGCTGATTGCTCATCAGGCTTTCTCTTCTCTATCTGATCTTGAAAGCCTCTGCTCAAGGCCTGTCATTTTGTCCTTTGAAATATAGCTCAGATTTCCTCCATTTCCACTGCCAGAAAGTTTCCCTGGGCAGGGTTGGGGGCGTATTCATCTTTTAATCTAGCCTTCATGGGCTAACACTGTGATAGGCACATTGCAGGGCTCACCGTTTTTATTTATTTTTATTTTTTATTTTATTTTATTTTTGGGGGGCTCACCGTTTTTAATGAGCGTCTATTAGGTTTCTTGCTTTCCCGGGACCCTCTCCCCTCCCAATGTTGTGGTCCAAGCAAAACACACTTAGGGCAGCTCTGAAAGGAAAAAAGCTGGGGCACCTGGGTGGCTCAGTGGTTTAGCATCTGCTTTCAGTTCAGGTCGTGATCCTGGGGTCCTAGAATCGAGTCCTGCATCCGGCTTCCCATAGGGTGCCTGCCTGTGTCCCTGCCTCTGTCTCTGTGTCTCTCATGAATAAATAAATAAAATCTTTTTAAAAAATGAAAGGAAAAAGATATCTGGGGTGACCAAGAGAGCTGTGAGAGGTTATTTCATTCCTTTTTCTCTGGTGTCTTTCATAAGGGAATCTTCCTGAAACTGCTTTCCCTGTGTCTCTTCCTGGGTGGTGAAACTCTGCTGGGTATCTATAGACAGCGGATCAGATGTGAAACTCTTTACCTGCTGAAACATGGTAACACTTAGTTTAAAAGCTCAGAGTATAGAAAGGTACAGGAAGAGTATAGGAAGTATACGAAGGTGAAAGTAAACTTGCTAAGCTCCAAGATCTTATTCTTCAGTCCCACTGTCACAGTAACCACTCTTAAGAAGAACCACTTGTAAGAATTCTTAAGAGTTCCTTGGACTTCCTTCAGAAGGTATTTTTAAAATTTTTTATTTATAATTTTCAAATTAAGTTTCTTTAGGGAAGGAGGGGCAGAGGGAGAGAGAGAATCTTAAGTAGGTTCCACACCCAGCACAGAGCTCAAGATGGGGCTTGATCTCACAGCCCGAGCCCAAATCAAGAGTCGGACACTCAACTGACTGAGCCACCCAGTTGCCCCTAAAATTGTTTTAATGACAAATATGAATAGACATCCTTTAAAACCACAAATAAGTTCATACAATATATACTGTTCTGGAACTTACTTTTTTCAGTTAACTCACCTTGCTCCCTTTCCACATTAAACACAGACATCTAGCGCACTCTTTATATTGGTTACTTAGAATCTCCTTGCTTGGGACTTTTGGGCTCTTGGGTTATTTCCAGTATGTGAACTGCTGAGGGTGTCTCTGTAAGATAAGAGAATGAATATTTCCCTTAATTATACTGTCTTTCCAGCTCCTCCCTACCATCTTCAGAAAAGCTCTCCTATCTTCTTCCAAACTTGGACTCAAGATAGCCTCAATACCTAGAATTTAGCATTCAATATGGGATTTCTGTGCCTGCCAGGAGACCATAAACTCCTTAGGGGCAAAGATCATATCTTTTACTTCTTTGTATCCACCCAGTATGAGAAGCTCTTGATTAGAGGAGGCTAATAGAAGTGTTAGGACTAGGGTGCTTGCCCTGGGAGAGGAGACAATCAAATTGATCACTGTCCAATGAGATATGACTATAGACAACTTTCTTGTCTTTCTCCTATAGTACTCATTATTCAGGCCTTCTCTGCCTTGGCTTCTTGTCACCCCACTTTTATTCTTTTTTAAAAGACATTTTATTTTTATTTTTAAGTAATCTCTACTCCCAATGTAGGGTTTGAACTTACAACTTTGAGATCTAGAGTTGCATGCTCTATGGACTGAACCAACCAGGTGCCCCACTCCCCTTTTATCCTTAAGTAGTGAAGGAGGAGGAGGTGGAGGGGGAGGGGGTTTCTTTCATCTTTAAATCCTTGGGTTAGAATCATAACCCAAATAGCAAGAAATCAAGAAGGAGTGCTCTGCAATCCATGATTGGGATACCTAGAATGGTGACATTAGTAGTAGAAAGCTATCCTAGTAGAAAGAGGATATCTCCCTTTTGGATCTCCCAGTAAATTATTAAATATCTCCCTTTCTTGTCTGAGTATAACAGGCACTGGGATGGGGCATTAAAGCTGGGACTGAATGTCAGGCCAGAGACTGCCACCACCTAGTGGTCAGTTGAAGAAGTGTGAATAGGAAGGGTGTTGGGTAGGGTCTTACAGACCTTGGGAAAAGAACCAAGATTTATTTTCATTTTTAAAAAAGATTTATTTGTTTATTTTAGAGAGAGAAAGTGAGAGTGCCCTCACTTAGGGGGAGGGACAGAAGGAGACAGGAGAGGGAGAGAAGCAGGGATCCTGATGCAGGGCTCCATCCCTGAGATGACCCTGAGATCATGACTTGAGCCAAAATCAAGAGCGGGATGCTTAACTGATTGAGCCCAAGAAACAAGATTTATTGAGCGCTTACCATGTACAAAGCCCATGCGATGGATTTTACATGGATTAGCTCACTTACATCTCATAACCACCTTATGGCATAGGTGTTATTTCCAGTTTACCGATAGAGCAATAGAGGCTCAGGGAGATTAAACAATCTCCCCCAAATCACAGTGCAGATTGGAGCCCACTTTGATTCACTTAACCAATATTTATTAGGTACTTCATATGTGCTGGACACATTGCTTGAGACAAGAGATGGGAACACATGGTCTCAGCCTTCAAGAACCCTACAATTTAGTAGGATTGCTCAACCTGATGATTGACAATCACAACACATTGACGAATGCCTATGATAAAGGCAATCACAGAGGGAACCAGAGCATGATAACTATTCCAGATAAAGGGATCAAAGCAGAGCTGGGTGTATGATGGCAAACTACATGTTACTGAAAGAGAGGAAGATGGCAAGCAATGACAGGAGGAAAGTGTGTTTTAGGCTGGAGGATAGGCAAAGACATAGAGGCATGAGGAAATTTAAAGCACAAATGGCAAATATGGTATGGCTGAAGTTCAAGAAACTTATTGGGGAGGGTAATGGATGAAATATGAGGGAACCTGATCACGAAGGGTGATCTTGGCCACACTAAGTAGTTAGAATGTTTGTTTCTAGAAGTAATGGGGACCCAGGTAAGACATTGATGAAGCCCTAATGTACCAGCCATAGAGGGGAAGAGGAAGACTATTCCAGACTAAGGATATAAAATCAAATATATTCGGGATCCCTGGGTGGCTCAGCGGTTTAGTGCCTGCCTTCGGCCCAGGGCATGGTCCTGGAGTTCCGGGATCAAGTCCCACATCAGGTTCTCTGCATGGAGCCTGCTTCTCCTTCTGCCTGTGTCTCTGCCTCTCACTCTCTCTCTCTGTGTCTCTCATGAATAAATAAAATCTTTAAAAAAAAATCAAGTATACTAATCGTTTTATCATGTCAGCCTAGATGGTAGTGACGCAGAAAGCTAGTACTAGAGACTTCTGCTCACATTAGAATGTTCTCAAATTTTGGCCGCCCGATAGAATCACCTGAAAATCCCAACGTTACAAAACTTGTAGTGGGACGCCTGGGTGGCTCAGCGGTTGAGCGCCTGCCTTCAGCCCAGGGTGTGATTCTGGAGTCCCAGGATCGAGTCCCGCATCAGGCTCCCTGCATGAGGCCTGTGTCTCCCTCTGCCTGTGTCTCTGCCTCTCTCTCTCTGTCTCTCACGAGTAGATAAATAAAATCTTAAAAAAAAAATAGAAGACGTGTATTACTTGACTTCAAGACTTATAAGCTGCAGTAATCAAGAAAGTGTAGTACTGGGCAGCCTGGGTGGCTCAGCAGTTTAGCACCGCCTTCCTCCCAGGGCATGATCCTGGAGACCTGGGATCAAGTCCCACGTCCGGCTCCCTACGTGGAGCCTCCTTTTCCCTCTGCCTGTGTCTCTGCCTTGCTCTCTCTCTCTCTCTCTGTCTCTCATGAATGAATAAATAAAATCTTTTTTTTTAAAAAGAATGTTCATAGCAGTTTTCTTCATAATAGCCAAAAACTGTTGCTAGACAGCCCAGGTGTCTATCATTAAAAAAAATAAAAGGATAAACAAACTGTGGTATATCCCTACAATGGGATACTACTTAGGAATAAAAATGGACAAACCATGGATACACACAACATGGATGATCTCAGAGCATTCTGAGTAAAAGAAGTGAGTAAAAGAAGCCAAACCTAAAAAGCACGTCCTGTTTTACTCCATTTGTATGAATTCCAGAACAAACTAATTCACTACCCATAGTGAAAAAAGAGAAGGAAAAAAAAAAAAAAAAAAAAAATCAGAACAGTGGCTCCCCCTGGGGGCCGGGGTGAGAATAACCATATGTATCTTGATAGGGGTTTGGATGTCACGCAGCAATGGAGCGGTAGGGCAAGGGTTTGAACTTAGGTGCCCTGGCCTCAGAGGCCATGGTTTTAACCACCATATTATATTGCTTTGCTGCTGGGATGCTTCAGCCTTGGGTGTGGATGAGATTATACAGGAAGAGTAGCCTGGGATGACAGGAGACTGAGAAGGAGCCCCCCAAGGGGTAGGAGGAAGACTAGGAGAGAGGGGGCAGGAAAATCAATGAGGGGAGAGCTTACTCAAGAGTGGCTGACAGTGTTAAATACTGCTGAGAGGCCCAGCCAGAGAAAGACAGGGGAAGTTGTCCCCAGCGTGTTGGTGGCCATGTGTGACCCAGAATAATTTCAGTAGACTGCTGGGGTCAGCCACTCACTGGCAGTGTCCTGAGGAGGTGAGGAAGGGAAGACAGTGAATGTCAATAGCTTTCCCAAGAATTTGGCTATACAGGGGAAGAGAGAGAGAGAGAGGCAAGACAGTAATTAGAGGGCCAGTTGAGGGCTGGAATTTCCTTGCCTCTGATTCCTGCTCAATCCTGACCACAGCTGACTCCTTCCAGAGATGTTCGCCCACCCACCAAGGTTGCCACTTGTTCCTCTGTTGGCCACAGCAAGCCTCTGACAGCCTCAGGGCTCCATTTGGAACCTTGAGATCAGTTGAGCCCATGCCATTGCTCACATCCTGTCATCCTTGGCAGGCCTCATTGGGCGTCCACCCTTCTCCATTCAGCTCAGCGCTTCCTCTTCCTGACCACCCTTGCACTGCTCCCTGGCCCCCTCCTTGCAGAAAACCCTTAATCACCTTTCGCTGGGATTGTCCCTTCCCCTCTTTGCTCATCTGAAAACTGCCTGTTCCCTGAGGACACTCGTCCTTTAATGAGCTATCACTTATCCTCCCAGGTGCAGAAGATGGGCAGTGTGGGAGCATAGGGCAGTTAGGTACTTGGGGCTGTCCGTTTCCAAGAGTCAGTATGGCTCCACCCGGGTCTCAGTTAGGGACGCGTCTAGCAGCAAGTAACACAAATTCCAATTAGGATAAATTGAACACAGAGGAGTTCTAGAGCAGACCCGGGGCTGGTGGATTCATCAATTTTCTACCTCTTCACACTGCCACTCCATCCTAAGTGCCATCCATGGTCACCCGTTCCAGTCCTCATATGTGGACTTAGGATTGAAGAAGAACAGAATCTTCCCCCAAGAGCCCCCTAAGGTCCTCCTGGCCAGGGGAAAGGAAGTACTGAGATTGGCTAGACCAATAAGACTCATCCCCTGAATGCGTGGGAGGGGACCACCTGCACGGAATCCAGACTTTGCCAACAAGGGAGAAAGGCTTGCTGCCCAGTGGGCACCATCAGCGCTTGCCTTGATAGTCCTATAAATTCCTCTACCTTTTAAGGACCAGCGATTTCACCTTCTATTGAGAAGATGAGGAGCATCTTGCTTGAGGGCAGCAGTGATGACACCAGATTAACTGGATTCAAATCCCAGCTCTCTCATTTTGACTTTGGGCAGGTTACTTAACCTTTCCACATGGCAATTTCCTCCTCTGTAAAATGAGGGCTATCCGCGCCATCCAGCAGAACTTCCTGTAATGATGGTGATGATCCATGTCTGTGCTAATAGAGCGGCCGTTAGCCATATGTGGCTACTGAACATTTGAAATACGGCTAGTGGATCTGAGGAATTGAATTTTTAAATTAAAATTAAACAGCCATGCAGAGCCTGGGTGACTCACTCTATTAAGTGATTGACTCTTGGCTCAGGTTGTGATCTCAGGGTTGTGAGATAGAGCCCTATGTCGGGCTCCTCCCTCAGCACTCAGGGCAGAGTCTGCTTGAGTTTCTCTTTCCCTTTCCCTCTGCCCCTCCCCTCTCTCTAAAATAAATAAATCTTTAAAAGAAATTTTAAAAAATTATTCATGAGAAACACAGGCAGAGGGAGAAGCAGGCTCCTCCATGCAGGGAGCCCTACTCGGGACTCCATCCCGGGTCTCCAGGATCACGCCCTGGGGCAAAGTCAGGCATTAAACCACTAAGTTGCCCAGGCATCCCTAAAATAAATAAATCTTAAAAAAAAAAATTAAACAGCCACATGTGGTTAGTGGTGGTCCTCTCGGGCACATAGTTCTGTCTCACAGTACCGTTGTAGGATAAAATGCACAGCATTTAGATTTTTAGGTAGGAACTGAAGTGGCGCATAAGCCCTCACTCAATGTTAGCTTGTATTGTTATCCGCTGATGTCCTGGTCACTTGCCCACACTCCCTGAAGACTTTGGCATCTAATCCACTGTATTTCTGTCCACCGTAGGTCTTTTGCAAACCCAGATGGCTTCAACTACTCATGCAGGTCCAGCCAGCACCCTGGCCTCTTGGTTCCTTGCCACGCTCAACTCCAGTGACTCACTGTCATGTTGCCACAGCCACCCGCTCCCAGAGCCATGACCTACACGCTACCCTCCCAGGAAAGCAGGACTGAAATCTCACCCCCTTGTCTCCAACTACAACTTCACAGCCCTCCAGCTCTTTTTGCCTTTGCTCTCAGGAAGGCTGGTCTTCCGGTCTGTTGAGACTTACAGTTCCCTGACTCTATTCTTTCCTTACCCACCAGTTCCTCATGTCTTTACTTCTCTGCCTAACCCACCTGATTCCACAATGCTTCACTTCTGCTCCTCCATGAAATGATCTCTTCCTCCTTTATTATTAACCTTCTGAACTGTTCTCCTGGTTCAGACTTGCACTTTATTTATTATTTATTTATTTATTTATTTATTTATTTATTTATTATGATAGTCATAGAGAGAGAGAGAGGCAGAGACACAGGCAGAGGGAGAAGCAGGCTCCATGCACCGGGAGCCCGACGTGGGATTCAATCCCGGGTCTCCAGGATCGCGCCCTGGGCCAAAGGCAGGTGCCAAACCGCTGCACCACCCAGGGATCCCCAGACTTGCACTTTAAATCCATCCTCTACACTGCAGCTAGAGAGGTCTCTGATAAACCGCATCATATTATTCACCTGCCTAAATTTTCTAATGCTTTCCCGTTGCCAACTACCACCCACTTCCAGAAGGTACCATGATCCAGCAGTAGCTATCCTTTTGCAAATGCTAGACCTTCTTTCCGGTTTAACTCCCCTTTTCTTCTTTGCATGAATAACTCCTATTTTTCCTTCAAGATTTAGTTCAGGCATCACCCCTTATAGGAAGCCATCCCTGATCTCCCCTACCCCCTACCTAGTTTATTTTATCTTTTTAAAAGATGTTTTATTTATTTATTCATGAGAGACACACAGAGAGGCAGAGACATGGGCAGAGGGAGAAGCAGGCAGGAGCCCAATGTAGGACTTGATCCCAAGACCCTAGGATCATGCCCTGAGCCAAAGGCAGACACTCAACCACTGAGCCACCAGGTGCCCCCCCCGCCCCCCAGTTTAGATCCCTCTCCCGTGTGCCACACTGCGCCCTGTGATTCACTGGACTCACAGCCCTGATTATTCCATAATATCACTATTTGCTAACTAATCTGACTCCCCCGTCAGCTGTAAGAAACTGAGAACAGACACCCAACAAATTTTTGCTGACTTAACACATGTTCTGGGAGCATTGGTTTTTTTATGTTTGTTATCAGTTTGATTTTACTTTTTTTAAAGATGGGGGGATTTGAACAAGTGTATATGCTGAGACTAAAGAGCTGTAATAATTAGAGAATGAGAAGTTGGATATTTGGAGGATTGAGGGGACAATGAATGGAACGGTGCCTGAGGAGGCGGAGGGAATGGTACGGCAGGTGGAGAGACATACCTGAGGCAGGTACAGGACGGAGGCCCCGTTTCCTCCATGCCTCCAGGAAAGGGGCAGGTGCTGATGAATATATGTGTTGGCTAGGAGACACTGGGGGAGTTTGCAATTCATGGCCTCTGTTTCATCTAAGTGTTGAGTTGGTGTCAAGGTGGATGAAAATTTCAGGGAGAATGGCAAAGGCCTGAGCTGGCTAGGAGCCCGCAGCAGCTTCTCATGTGCTTCTTCTGTGACCTTTCCTTCTATCCCTCAATCCCCCACAAATCCCAGGACACCCCAGCGCTCCGGAACATGGCACCCCCATTCATCTTGTCTGTGAAATGCACTGAGCTCCTGCCATCAGTCCATAAGGAAGTTTAGTCCTTATATAAGAGAGCTTGTAAAACATTTAGCCCAGCACCAGGTACCTGGTAAAGACTCAGTAAGTGGTAGTCCCCTATTCACAGCAGGAAAGCACGAGGCCGGTCCAGCTGCAGAGCAATGTGGCCCCGCGGTGTGAATCCCCGCCCGCCCGCTGGGAGCTTCTGTTTTTGTCAAAGAAGGAAATACCCATAAAATAATTAAAAAGCAATGCAAAGTGATACATGATAGTTACCAACAGCCAAATGGTGCTTTGTTTATGATCATAGCCTGCAATAAAAAATATCTTTTATTTGAAGACCTAGAACTCAGATAGCAATATAAAACTGAAACAAAAGTTTTATTTGGATGCCTGGGTGGCTCAGCATTTGCCTTGCTCAGGGCGTGATCCTGGGGTGCCAAGATCGAGTCTCGCATCGGGCTCCCTCTGTGGAGCCTGCTTCTTCCTCTGCCTCTCTCTCTTTCTGTGTCTCTCATGAATAAATAAATAAAATCTTAAAAAAAAAAACCCAATACTTATCTTTTTGTGTGTGTGATGCATTCTGATATTTTCTATTTTATTCTACTTTGTTTTTAAAAAGTAATGGTCAAGAATCAGTGTGACGGGTTGAACTGTGGCTCTCAAAAATTCATATTTTCAAAAAAATTCATGTTTTCAGGGTGCCTGGCTGGCTCAGTCAGTAGAGCATGAGATTCTTTTTCTTTTTTTTAAGATTGTATTATTTATTCATGAGAGACACAGAGAGAGAGGCAGAGACACAGGCAGAGGGAGAAGCAGGCTCTTGTGGGGAGCCTGATGCGGGACTTGACCCCAGGACCCTGGGATCACGACCTGAGCCAAAGGCAAACTCAATCACTGGGCCACTCAGGTGCCCCACAGCATGCGATTCTTGATCTCAGGGTCTTGAGTTCAAGTGCCACATTGGGTGTAGAGCTTACTTTAAATTAATTAATTACTTTAAAACATTTTTAGGGACCCTTGAGTGGCTCAGCGGTTGAGTACCTGCCTTTCGCTTAGGGCGTGATACCAAGATCTGGGATCAAGTCCCACATCAGTCTCCTTGCATGGATCCTGCTTCTCCTTCCCTTTCCTATGTCTTTGCCTCTCTCTATGTGTCTTTCATGAATAAATAAATAAAATCTTTCTTTAAAAAAACAACATTTTTAAAAGATAGCCTATTTATTTATTTATTTATTTATTTATTTATTTATTTATTTATTCAAGAGAGAGTGAGTAAAGGAAGGAGCAGAGGGAGAGGGACAAGCAGACTCCACACAGAGCACAGAGTCCAACTTGGGAGCTCGATCTCAGGACCCTGAGATCATGACCTGAGCCAAAATCAAGAGTCAGATGCTTACCTGCATGAGCTACCCAGGCACCCCTCAAAAATTGTTTTAATTTGTATTTTCATGTGTTGAGTTCCTATGTCCCTCAAAAATGCATCTTCACTTGAGGTTCACCCAGTATATCAAAATGTAACCTTATTTGGGGATAGGGACTGTACAGAGGGAATCAAGTTAAAATGAGGTCATTAAGGATGGGCCCTAAGCCAATATGACTGGTGTCCTTATGATAAGGGGAAATTTGGAGACAGGCTCAAATATAGGGAGAACACAATGTGAACCTGGAGACGGCCATAGATAAGTCAAAGGATGATACCGAGAACAGATTTTTTTGCTCACAGCTCTCTGAAGGGACCAACCCTGCCAACACCTTGATCTGGGACCTTCAGCTTTCAGAACTGTGAGATAAAACATTTCTATTGTTTAAGCCAACCCAACTTGTGGTGCTTTGTATGGCAGTCCTAGCAAACGAAAACACTCTACGAATTGATTTTGTGACTCGCTATTGGCTTACCAACTGCCCCTTAAAGACCTCAAGTTTTTTATTTTATTTTATTCTAAAGATTTTACTTATTTATTCATGAGAGACACAGAGACAAGGGCAGAGGGAGAAGCAGGCTCCCTTCGGGGAGCCCGATGTGGGACTCAATCCCGGGACTCTGGGATCATTCCCTGAGCCAAAGGCAGATACTCAACCGCTGAGCCACCTAGGAGTCCCTCTGGGGTAATCTATATATGACCACCTGGTGGAATGGCAGGGCCCAGAGGATGGTGAGGCAAGCAAGGCACTCACTCCCAGGGTCACCCAAGTGGGAGTGTTATTACTAAAAGTCTAGGTAACCCTACAATTGCACAACCTGAAGAGGAGTGCCCCCTTGAGTTTTGCTAAACTGTTGTCTGCATTTAAGGGGTTGACACACAGTCACAAAAGTCTTACGTGGACTCAGATTTGCCTCTAAAGTCTACATCCATAAGAAATTAATTAGTTAATTAGTTCATTAATTCTAGGTTCTTCCATGACACCACAGTGTCCCCATTGGTGCAATCAGTTAAAGAGGATGGCAATAAATATTGTTTTCCAACCAGCACTTGCTCATCTTTTTACCCTGCAAAAGGAGCCAAAGTTAGAGACCTCATTCAATCCTCCCCTTCTCCTGCCAGAATTCGGGGGAACTTGGACCTTCTGAGACTCTTAGGAATTCAACCACTGTCTGTGTATGTCCGCAGGCAGAGTGGGCACCCGGGAACGTGTGTCTCGAGCACCCTTGTGCCCACACCGCAATCCCAGCATTGCTGGTCATACAAACCCATGGGCAGATTCCCTGCCTGCCATCTCCACCCCTGCTCTACAGTGTCTTCGGTTCACTGCCTTCCAGACACAGTGAACACGGAAACACACACACCTCAGATATCTCTGTCTTTGTGGCAGTATTATTAGTCCAGGACCCGGGACACCTGTGTAGGAGGGAAGCCCGTCTGCCTTCCTCACATCTGCCTTATTCTGGCCCATACAGTAGTGCCTAACACTGCATGCCAGGCATTGCTCTAAGCCTGCACGTATATCATTGTTATCTCAATCCCACAACCTTATGAGTTAAGACTATCATTTGCTCCATTTTACAGATGACAAAACTGAAACCCAAAGAGTAACGTGCTCAGAGTTGTGCAATTAGCAGCGTTGGCAGGATCTGAACCCAATCTGCCTATCTCCAGACTCCCAGTTGTTAACTGCTACTCTCTGCTGCCTGGCCGGGGCCCCTATGCACACGTGCACTCTTGCACACACATGCTCATCCACATGGGGAAGGAGAGGAGGGGGAGGGGGAGCTGGGGTCTAGGAGTCAGTTCAAGCACCAGGGGGCAGCATAGGCCTAGCTTTGGCCCCTCAGCCCAGCCCTGTTTAGGGAGGGAAGAGGGGAGTAGAAACCTCCTCCCATCTCCGGGGGGGTCCCCAGAGACACCCTTTCTATACATCTTGTCTCTCACGTTTGGGGGCCCGGAGGCCTCTCTAGGCCCCTTGGCCTCCTTCGGCTCTTCCACGAGCAAAAGCTGCAAAAACCATCCACTAGTTCTGACGATGACTCAGAAGCTGAGCGCGACTTGTGTTTGTGAGTTTGTGTTCATTGTGACTGCTTGTGGCTCGGAGGGCTGACATGTCTGTGAGCGTGCCCCCACGTGTGTGTGCGTGGGGGGGGGGGCAGGGAAGTTGTACATGTATGTGTTTGTTTCTGGGTGTGTCTCAGTGTTTACCACAGAAACAGGAACTTTGCCAAGGCTGCACAGCAGATTCCGACTCAAACTTGGCCCTTGGGAACCTGCAGGCAGCAGCTCCGGGTGGTGCTGGCTCCCACCAGGGTCTGAGGAGTAGGACCCTGTAGGGAGGGGGCTGTAGACGGTTTTCAGGGCAAGAAACTCCTCCTGGAGTCTTCCAGAATTCTGAGTCGTGAGGTTCCCTCCCCCACTGCCTTGCACCAGTGGTCACGCGACCTCAAGGCGCCCCGCCGCCAGGGGAGGAGGACCTAGGCGTTCCGGGCAGCTCGGAGCTCCCTGGCTGCTTTTCAGGGTCCTCCACTGGAGGGAGCGCAGAGCCCAGAGGGATTTGCTTCTCCAGAGGCCCTGGGGTGCCCAGTTCCTCCTGAGCCCAGACCGCGGGCCCCTGCAAAAGTTCGAGTATGGGAGACACAGTTTGGGGCCACGGGGCTCTGTTTGGCACTAGGTGACTTTCTGGAGAAAAGTTAATCGCTTTTGAGGGGACGCAGTAAGTGGGGATCAGCCGCCCCGCCAGTCTGGTCCCAGGCCGGGAGCCCCAGCCCTGGCTGCCTCGACCCCGTGCTCCCCCACTCGGCACAGGAGGGCACACACGCTCACCCCACTTTCTTCCTCTTCCTCCTCCAGCCCACTTTCTCTTCTCTGTGTCGTCAGAGCTCCAGGGAGGGACCTGGTTAGACGGAGAAGCCGGAAACAGCGGGCTGGGGCGGCCAGTGCTTACACCGAGGAGGAAGGACGGGAGAGGTTGTGTGCGTGTGCGTGTGTGTGCGTGTGTGTGTGTGTGTGCGTGTGCGTGTGTGTGCGCTGTTTGGCGGTGGCGGTGGAGGGGGGTGCGAGCAGGGCCAGCCCGGAACCGCCGGACGGAGCTGCAGCCCCATGGGGCCTGGCGGTGGCCGCTGAGCCCGGGAGACGACGGCAGGGGGGGTTGCCAAGGTGAGGGGATGCCTCGAGGGCGGCGGGGGAGCTCCGGCGTCGGGGCGGGGGCCGGGGGGCCGGGCGGGCGGGCGGGCGGGCGGGCGGGGGTCCTCTCGGGCCTGCCTGGGCGGGGCGCACGGGGCGCGGGGGCTGCTCCCCGGGGGCCGGGCGGGCAGGCTTCAACAGTCGGGGGGCCGCGGTGGGTAGGGCGCGCGCTCCCACCTCCCCGCGTGGGCCACTATTCCACACCCCCGCCCCCGCCCCTCCAGGGCCCGCAGAGACGCGGAAAGGAGGGCAAGGAGGCGGCCCTGCGCCGGGGGAGGAGAGGCGGCTGCGGCCCGGGGCAGGGGGTCCTTGGCAAGCCCCTGCCGATCCCCCAAAGCTCGGCGCCCAGGGCGTGGCTGGGGGTGAGCGAGCCCCAGACCTAGACCTCATGGTGCCCCGGGGAAGGGGGAATTTCCCCCTGAAAAGCGCTCCACGCTTGGCTGCTGTAGACGCCGAGGCTGCCCGGCGGCGGCGCGGCTCAGCCCTCCCCGCGCGGGAGGCTCCGCGCCCCCGCCCCGCCCCGCCCCCGGCCGCGGCCCCGGCCCCGGCCCCGGCCCCGACCCCCCGACCCCGGCCCCCAGCCCCCGCCCCCGCCGGTCGCGCGGCTCTGAGGAGCGCTCTGGACTTTTGATCCTCGGGTCCCGCGGGCCGAGGGCTCGAGAACGGAGGGACCGAGGTGATGGGGTCGGGGCCACCAAGCGCGCTGGGGAGGACGGTGGCCGCGCGCGGCGCCTCCCCGGGTGGGCAGTGCTGGGGCGCGCTGGCCCCGCCCCTCCGCCGCGGCTCCTCCTCCCTGCGGTCCTGGGGGGCTCCGGCCGAGGGGGGCCCGCCGCCCGGCCTTGCTGCAGGGTGGCCTCCGAGGTCTGGCGATGCAGTACGGAGGCCAGGGCCTTGCCCGGAGGAGGCCTCGCCCGGAGGAGCAAAGGGGGGTGTCACTCAACCAGGGTGCAGACAGGAAGGGGGCACTGCCTTCTGCTCTGCTCGTGGGTTACCTCAGTCCCCACTGGGGTAGGGAGAGAGGGTCAAAGGGCTGAGCGCCTTGAGGGACAGGAGGGGAAGAGAGAAGAGAGGAGTGCAGTCCTCCCTCGAATCTGAAACACAGGTGTCCCAATCCAGGGCGGGAGGTGGTAGGGAAAGGCCTGTTGGAAGACCCTGAGCCGCAGGGAGGATTGTGCTTTTGGTGGAAAAGAGCCAGAGGGGCCAGAAGGTGGGGGGAGCAAGAGCCTCCGGACAAGAGGCCCCTCTATCCCTTGGAGGTACAGGGTAGGGGGTGACTCGGGGACTTTCCATCCCCATCCTCTCTCTCCTCTCTAAGAAAGGGGTATTATGGGAAACATGCCCTGAGAGACCCCTGGGAAAACTCTAGTACACCCTCCTCACCCTGCAGCCCACCCAGAAATGAGACTGCAACCCCCTGCCCTGGCTTTCTCATCTCCTCCTTTCAACTATCTCCCTCTTTTCTCTTCTGCCCCTGGCCTGTAGCCCAGCCTCTAGCTTCCTCTTCCCAGCTTCTAGGCTCTTCAGTCCAGGCGTTTGCTAACCCTACTTTTTCTCCAGTCTCTCCCACCTTCTTCCCAAGTTCTCTCTGCTTCTCCCTCTCCTCCATCTCCACCTTGCTTCTTCAACTCTCCTCCCACAGCCCCTCCTCTTAGGGTGATGGCATCTGGATGTGGAAGGCGCCCCCAGCACGGGGTTGGTTACTCCTTGGAATCAAGTCCTGATTTCCAAACTCACTTGCTCAGTGGACTTGGCAAGTTAGAGAACCTCCTCTAGACTCAATTTCTTCACCTATGAAAAGGCATAGTCATATATTTTAAAAATCACTGCAAAGCTATAGATAATAAGCTTTATGTAATGCCTCAGACATAGTAAGTGCTTAATTAACGGTAGCTATTAATGCTCTCCCATTCTCTGTCTCATCATCCAGCCTGGTAGTTTTCAAATTTTCTCGTGGAGCCCTGGGATTTTGAAGGGTTTCTCTAGGGATACCTTTGGGGTCAGGAGGTAGGGAGAGGGAAGTAGAAGCAGTAGAGTTCCAGGCCAACCACACTTGCTTTCAACAGAGGAACTCCCAGTTTTATACCTTTTATATAACTGGGATTCCACAGATTAAAAACCAAAATTGTCTACTACTTTAAAAATTTTTGGAAAGTTCTACACTCCTCCAAGCCTCATATTTTATGAGATGAGAAGATCAAGGCTCACAGTGGGGAGGTTCCTTGCCCACGGAACCAGAGCCAGCTCAGAACTGCAATTCATGTCCTCAGCCTTCTCTCAGAGAGCTTTCCGTATTCTCCCCACCTCCTCTGTCTTCCCAGCCCTCTGGCTGCAGCTCAGCTCTTCCCACCCCTTCACCCCTTTGTCCACCACTGAAAGGATTACTTTGTTTCAGGCCTTGATTGAAGATGTCCCCAGTTTGAGATTGTCTGGCTGTGAGGGGTGGTGGGGATGGCCTCTGGGGTCTGCAGGACATTGCTGGCTGTCCCCAGAACATAGGCCAACTTTCTTGGGTGCCTCTCAGAGTGGCCTTGTTCCTTTCCAGAAGGCACCCTGCAAACCCCAGATCATGTCTCTGTGGAGTCTGGTCTCCAAGATGCCCCCAGAAAAACTGCAGCGGCTCTATGTCGACTTTCCCCAACACCTGCGGCATCTCCTGAGTGACTGGCTAGAGAACCAGCCCTGGTGAGTCCTATCTGCCCCATGCTCATCCTCCAGGTCCTCCCACTCACCTTCCCTCTCAGTAGGTTTTCTCTGTCCCATTTTGGGACTTGGGACGTGTTATTCCCTACGTGGTGGCCTAGATTTAGTGGGGAGTCTGTGGCATACCAAGCAGAAGTGCACGTTGACACATGGAGTGGCCCCTCTGAGGAGCCTCAGCCAAAGGGGTTGGAGGTCGGGACTGGGGCAAGGGCACTTCCCATAGTAGCTGGAAAACTGGGGGAAAAGGCCCAGTTGGAGGCTGTACGGGGCCTGGATGAGGCTGTACGGGGCCTAGATGGAGGCTGTACGGGGCCTGGATGAGGCTGTACGGGGCCTGGATGGAGACTGGGACTGGGAAGGAGCCGCTGAGCCTTTGCTGAGGCACGGAAGGTCAGTAGAGCTGAAGAAACCCTGACCTGAGGCCACCTCATCTTGATCTTCCCACAGGGAGTTCCTGGTCGGCTCAGACACCTTCTGCTGCAACATGGCTAGCGCCCTACTTTCCGCCACTGTCCAGCGTCTTCAGGCTTCAGCGGGGAAGCAGGGGGAGGGGAGCACCATCTTGCAACATATCAGCACCCTGGAGGTGGGGGTCGGGGATCAGGAGGGAAGGGGATGAGGCTGGGTGGGGCTGGAGTGGAGCTGGGGTCAGCCTTGGACACTGGAAGAAGTTGTTTGGATGCTGGAAGCAAATTGGTGTTCCCCTGGTTAGCTGTTAGCTAGCATGCAAATTGGGTTTTAAAAGCATGCAAATGCATGAAAACTTCTGGCCTCTACAGTGGTGCTGCCCTTCGGAGTTGTGTGCGGTGTGCTTATGATTGGAGGGGAGGGGCGTGGATTGGAGGGGGAGGACATGGGTGAGAGCCAGCCTAACCCAGCCTGCCACTTTTCATTTCTCTAGAGCATATATCAAAGGGACCCCCTGAAGCTGGTGGCCACTTTTAGACAAATACTTCAAGGGGAGAAAAAAGCTGTTATGGAACAGGTAATGCTAATACCCCACCTCCCACCCCAGCTCATCTCCCTGGGACTTTAGCCTGAGCCATGAGAAACTAGAAGGAATTTGAACTACAAGATGGCTCGATGTTTTAGGCCCAGGATGACCAAAGGAGGTTCTGGGGGTCAGAACACCCCCCCAAGCCACACTCAGGGAAGTGTCAGAAGGAGGGACTGAAGGAAGAGAGGCCTGGGGAGGAGAGGGTAAGGGCTAAGAAGCTGATTCTGCCCGGAGAGAGTTCTATCCGTGAGAGATTCCAGGTCAGGGAGATCCTTCCAAGGCGGAAGGGAGCCAGACAAGAGAGGTAGTTTGTTTCCTTCTGGCGGAGCATGGCAGCAGGTACCCTTTTCTGGAGTGGAGGCCTAGTGTAGACAGATGGACAGAGTATCTCACCTCTGGGCGTCTGTCCCTCCCATGCAGTTCCGCCACCTGCCAATGCCCTTCCACTGGAAGCAGGAGGAACTGAAGTTTAACACAGCACTGCAAAGGCTGCAGCACCGGGTGGGGGAAACTCGCCTTCTCCGAGAAGCCTTGCAGCCAGGGGCTGAGGCTGGCCAAGGTGGGAGCTCGGGGCTGGCCCCCTAAGAGGGTTCTGGGGAGTGGGTGGGTAGGATGCCCTCTTGGCCCTTACCCTTGACTGAACCTCAAATTTATGTGTACCCCGGATTTCTGCCCTCACCCTCAGTGTCTCTGCGCAGCCTGATAGATGCTCCTGCCAATGGAACTGGGCCAAGGGAGGTACGTGATGAATGGGGAGGTGGAGTTTGAGCTCAGAGCACAGTGCTTGAGGGATCTCAACTCTGTGGAGGGATGGAGATTAGGTGTCAGAGAGACACCAGTTCGGTTGGGTAGGGGACAGTCTGAGGGCCTGAGCAGTGGGAAAGAGGCCTGCCCTCAGGGGCCGGGTGAGGAGCCCTGGCTCAGGCCTCCCCTGCCCGCAGGCCCTGGCCACATTGCTGCAGGAGACTGTTGGGGAGCTGGAGGCAGCCCAGGCCCTGGTGCTGAAGAGAATCCAGATTTGGAAGCGGCAGCAGCAGCTGGCAGGGAATGGTGCACCCTTTGAGGAAAGCCTGGCACCACTACAAGAGAGGTTGGGGCAAGACTGACGGGATTGGAGGGCGGACTGGGGGCGAGTGCCTGCTGTCCCTGCTGGAGGACCCACAGGTGTGAGAGATAAACCAGGCAAACGGGCCTTGGCATGGCCAAGACTCAGAGAAGCCAATCCCAGCAGGGCCGTGCCCACTGTCGTCAGGTCACGGCCTGCACAAGTGTGCCCAGGGCCGGGGGTGTGAGCGGGAGCTCATCCGGCCCATGCTTTTCTCTTCAAGCCCCTTGCTCAGAGGAATGGGAAGCCTTTTCCTATTTGGTCTGTTGGGTGGAGGCACCTTTCAATTTGCGCAAAAGTACCATACGCGCTGGCAGCTGACCTGGGTACCAGAGTCCTGGGGAAGAGGCAGCTGGGTTTCTGCAGGGGTCCAGGCACAGAGAAGGAACCTCACACCCAGAGTCAAGGCAGGTTCCTTAGCTCCTTCAGCCCAGGTGACTTGCAGCCACGCCTACTGCACATTCCACCCCTCTGCGTACACTATCCTGCTTTCTTTCTGGGTTTAGGGGCAGGGGGTTTGTGCTGGAGCGGGCAGCCTGAGCTCTGTGCCCCCTGACCACTGTCCTGGCCCCAGGTGTGAGAGCCTGGTGGACATCTATTCCCAGCTGCAGCAGGAGGTGGGGGCGGCTGGTGGGGAGCTTGAGCCCAAGGCCCGGGCGGTGCTGAGCAGCCGGCTGGATGAAGTCCTGCGAAGCCTCGTCACCAGGTATGCCCGCAGGCCCCCAGCCTGGCTTAGAGCACAGCCCACGAAAGGAAGAGGGTTAGAGCTGTGGGAAGGAAGGGTACCAGGAGGGGCCCAGCCACTAACTCCCCCGGGTCTTCACTCCGTCCAGCTCTTTCCTGGTGGAGAAGCAGCCCCCCCAGGTTCTGAAGACTCAGACCAAGTTCCAGGCTGGGGTTCGATTCTTACTGGGCCTGCGGTTCCTGGGGGCCCCCGCCAAGCCTCCGCTGGTCAGGGCCGACATGGTGACTGAGAAGCAAGCAAGGGAGCTGAGCATGCCCCAGGGGCCGGGGGCTGGAGCGTAAGTCGGGCTGGCAGACGCCTGTGGGGTTGGTGGAGGCCGGAGGAGCCTGGGGTGGGGGGTACCATGAAGGGCAGGGTGATGAGGAGGGAGGGCCAGGGTGTGTGTGGACCCTGGATGTCTAGGCAGAGGAAAGGAAGAACCCAAAAGGGCTGGAATGGGATGGGGAATCATGATTCGGCCACAATGAGGACTCTCCTTAAGAATCCACACAGGGAGATGGAGACTTGGGGCCGTAGTTCCTGCCTCTCACCCCTGGACACAGGCTCCTCCCCCAACTGGCCCACTCCCCCCCCCCCCCCAGGGAAAGCACCGGGGAAATCATCAACAACACGGTGGCCCTGGAGAACAGCATTCCTGGGAACTGCTGCTCGGCCCTGTTCAAGAACCTGGTGAGGGCTTCCGGGAGCAGTGGTGGTGAAGAGGGGGGCAGGGCTCCCCAGATGAGGGAGGTGTCGAGAGGCTATTGGGAACCCAGGAGAAACCCTCTGTCCTCACTCCTGCTCTCCTTCGCCGCCCGCTGCAGCTTCTGAAGAAGATCAAGCGCTGTGAGCGGAAGGGCACCGAGTCGGTCACGGAGGAGAAGTGCGCCGTGCTCTTCTCCACCAGCCTCGCGCTCGGCCCCAACAAACTCCCCGTCCAGCTCCAGGTGAGCTGGGCCCTGGACCTCACTCCTCAGGAAAGCCCTGGGGCCTGAGGCGTCGCGGTGTGGCAGTGCCTGGCACTTAGTGGACATTTGTTATCGACCAGGGCAGTGTTTTAAGTGTCTCTCCCTCTCTCTCACATGCACATTCACACAGAATTTGCGCACTAACATTATGAGGTAAGTACTGTTATTAGCTCCATTTTACACATGAGTCCACTGAAACACAGAGAGGTTGTGTAGTTTGCCCAGGTCACGTAGCCGCCAGGTGTTGGAGCTGGCATTTGAAACCTGGGGGTCTGGCTCTGAAGCACTGACTCACAACCACTTCCCTACAGTAAGGCCCTAATCTGCTTCAGAGACCCCTTGATGATACACCGGCAGCTTTTAACTATGTCGTGGGAATCCAGTAGCTTCCCTGCATTCTCAGAGCCAGCCCCCCCGCCCCCCCGAAGCCCCTTGATCCAGTAAGAAGATCCCCCTGTTCTCACCCTGCCAGGCCCTGTCTCTGCCCCTGGTGGTCATTGTCCACGGCAACCAGGACAACAATGCCAAAGCCACCATCTTGTGGGACAATGCCTTCTCTGAGATGGTGAGGAAAGACCTGGAGTGGCAGTGGGGGGACGGAGGGATGGAGGGAGGGAGGGGAGGAACAGGGGCAAGGTGGGCTCTACTGTGGGGGGAGGCGGAGGGCCTATGATCAAATGGGAGCGACCACAACTCCTTCCTTCCTCATACTCTCTAACCTCATGCTTTTATACTTCGGATGTCTTCTCATGCCAGTCTTAGCAGCTAGCATGTTGTAGCCCCCTAAACTGTTTTTGGAGAAGCACCATGTTTGTGAGCGAGCTGGGGGGAGGGGGGGAAGGTAATGCCTGGGAAGGGCAGCTCTGGAGGGGCAGGAGGGATAAAGGCCCCTCCAGAGGAGGAGGGACGATGATAGCCTGAAGTGCCCCGTCCTTCCCGCTTCACCCCAGGACCGTGTGCCCTTTGTGGTAGCTGAGCGGGTGCCCTGGGAGAAGATGTGTGAAACTCTGAACCTCAAGTTCATGGCCGAAGTGGGGACCAATCGGGGGCTACTCCCAGAGCACTTCCTCTTCCTAGCCCAGAAGATCTTCAATGACAACAGTCTCAGCATGGAGGCCTTCCAGCACCGTTCTGTGTCCTGGTCACAGTTCAACAAGGTCATTCCCCTGCTGTTCGGACCTCCCGCCCCTAAGCTCTTTGTCCCTGAGGCGCTCAGGGCCTTCCCATCCTGGTCCAGAGATTGACTGCTGGGGTCTTCACAAAGGCCCATCATGTCCACCAGGGAGGCCTCTGTCACCCCCAGGCAGGGAAAACCCTTCAGCCTGGCCGATAAGCCCAGAGACGTCCCTCATGTTTTGGACCCGGGGCCCTCTGTCCTCCCTCTTTACCAGTGACTTGCATGACTCATCCAGATTGTGTGTAAACACAGCTCTGATTCAAAATGACTTTGACCCATCAGGAAAATCGTTCCTATTGCAAAAACCAGGATGAAATCCCACAGGGACATACACAGTAATACCAGCTACCATGTGCTGACACCTTATAAACGCCAGGCACTTTAATGTCTAGGACTTTATGTGTGTTTTCTCACTTACCCCTCCCAACATCCTTTTGGGGTAGGTACTAGTATTATCCCCATTTTACAGGCAAGGAGCGTGATGCTCAAAGGGGTTAAGTAGTTTGTCAAACATTCTATCCCACCCCAGCAGGTGAGGCTGAGATAGAACCTCATATTTCTTGCTCTTAGCTACCCTATTTTACTGCCTCCAAAATGAGGTGGCTCAGAATCGGGTCTGTTACAAGAAATGGGGGCGGGGGCGGGAAAGATCTGAATGTCGCGGTTGATAACCAGCTGGGTAAATGCAGTCAGGTACTGCTTGCTCTCTTAGCAAAAGAAAGAAAAGTCTAAAAAAAAAAGAAAAAAAAAGAAAGAAAAGAAAAGAAAAGAAAAGTCTACATGACCGTAGAACATGTTAGCAAAGGGAGCAGGACACTCACACTTGGCAAACTACCTTCTCTGGACTCCAATTCCACGAGGCCTAATTAACGATGGGTGGAGCACAGCTCTAATGAGGGACTCTGGCCTGGACTTTCTGGGCTACATCCCAGCTCTGCCTGTCACCAGCGTGTAGACCTGGGCAATTACTTGACCTTTCTGGGCTTTCGTTTCTTCATCCGTAAGGTGGAATACTTATAGGACCTACTTCCAGAGGCTCGTAAAGGTCAGATAAATTAATTAATGGAAAAGGCTTGGAGTACGGCCTGGTGCGGTAAACGAGAGGATTGGCCATTGTCATCAATGAGATCTCAGATCCCGTTTGGTCCTTCAGCTCTGTGACTCTGTTGCGTGAGCCCTCACAGCCCAGTGCTCTAAGTAAACCCTAGCTCTGGTCCTCCTATGTTCACACTAGCTCCCCACCCCATTCCCCAGGAGATCCTGCTGGGTCGTGGCTTCACCTTTTGGCAGTGGTTTGATGGTGTCCTGGACCTCACCAAGCGCTGTCTCCGGAGCTACTGGTCAGATCGGTGAGTCTCTGCCCCAATGGCCCGAGCAGCTGTACCTCTAGCTCCTCCACAGCCAGGATCCCTACCCTCCATCCTCTCCTTCATCCTGGCCAGGCTGATCATTGGCTTCATCAGCAAACAGTACGTCACTAGCCTTCTTCTCAACGAGCCTGATGGAACATTCCTCCTTCGCTTCAGCGACTCAGAGATTGGGGGCATCACCATTGCCCATGTCATCCGGGGCCAGGATGGTGAGGTCACCCCAGCCGGTCCTCTGTTTCTGTGCCTGTGCCCTCTGGGGTTTCTTCTGGGAAGGAAATATCTTGGCCTTCCTTGATGCCACGCCTGATCTTCAGGATCCACCTTCTTTCCTCTCTTCTGTGGCCTACCTTCTCGTTGTGAGCTCTGTGGGGATGGAGATGGGTGGGTCTCTCTCCGCCAGGACTCCCACCCTCACTCTCCTCTTCCTCACCTTGGTAGATTGAGAGTGGGTCCTGTAGAGGGGCTGGATGGGGGGAAGAATGTCTGGACAGAGGGGCTCAGGGTCTCATTTCTATTGTAGGCTCCCCACAGATAGAGAACATCCAGCCATTTTCGGCCAAAGACCTATCCATTCGTTCACTGGGAGACCGAATCCGGGACCTTGCTCAGCTCAAAAACCTCTACCCTAAGAAACCCAAGGATGAAGCTTTCCGGAGCCACTACAAGCGTGAGCTGGGGCTGGCAGTTCTGAACCTTTCCTCTGCCCATCTCTTCCATACCGCCCCTCCCCCTACACACTGTATGTTATCCCTGACTCACCTCTCCGTTTTCGGAGCCCTGTTTGTCCAACTTGCCCATCAGCTATGCCCACTTTTCCCACATCCCTTCCTCCCCAGTCCCGGGGCACTCCATGGCTCTCCTTTCCTCCCCACAACAGCTGAACAGATGGGTAAGGATGGCAGGGGTTACGTCCCAGCTACCATCAAGATGACTGTGGAAAGGTGAGCGTGGTGCTGTGGTGGGCGGTTGTGCCTGGTACTAGTTACTGGAAGAAGTGGTGGCATCAACCCTTGGTCAGTCACACATACCTCCTTCCCTCCTCCAGGGACCAGCCACTTCCCACCCTGGAGCCCCAAATGCCTACCATGGTGCCCACTTACGATCTTGGAATGGCCACTGAGTCCTCCATGAATATGCAGCTCAGCCCAGATATGGTGTAAGGAGCTTGAGGGACAGGAATGGGAGTGGTCTGTGCACACACAGGTGCTTAGCATGGGCAGCTGGGAGAGCTGGCATCGGGGGCTGGGAGGGAATTTCCTTTTCTGTGAAAGGGATTCCCTATCTTGAGACAGGGGGTTGGGGGTGTCCAGGAAAAGGGCTGGCATCAGGGGGGGTCTGCTTTCTTTCTCCAGGTCCCAGGTGTACCCACCACACTCTCACTCCATGCCCTCATTCCAAGCCCTCTCCAGGGAAGATGTGTTGCCAACCTTCCAGGAGTAAGTGGAAGAACCTTTTGGGGAGGGGACAAGGATATCCACCCGCAAGGGGGATGGGCATTTGCATTTGTTAGGAGAGGCTCCTCTGTGAGAAAGGGGCAGCGAAAGGCCAGCACTGTCTCTCTTCTGTCCACCCCACTGAGATGTTAGTGGTTAAGTGTAAGTGGTTAAGATAAGTCCAGACTTAGCCAGGTTCAAATTCCAGCTCCACCACTTACTGACTTTGGCCAAGTTGCCTACCTCTGATGCCTCATCTGCCAAATGGGGAATACTGATAATAACACTACTAATACCTTCCTTGGGGATTATTGTGAAGGTTGAGTTCGTGATACCTGTAAAGCTCATAGCAAGAGCTATGTTAAGAATTAACATAACCTCTCTTGCCCTTGAAATCCACTATTTATCTGCTGTCTGGATTTTTGTTTATTCATCTGTTTTGGCCTTGAAGTGGCCTAGACACTTTTCTTCCCCAAGTAACACTTTTATTATAACCGCAGGTGCTTATTAAAACGTGTAGATAAGGCACGACATCTCCCCTCCTGGGAGTTGAGGTAGGGAGGAGACTGGGGTGCTTAAAACCACCGGAGTCCAAAAGAAATTAGCTAATTCAGGGGTGCCTGGGTGGCTCAGGCGGTTAAGCATCTGACACTTGGTTTAAGCTCAGGTCATGATCTCAGGGTCATGATCTCAGGGTCATGGGATCAAGTCCCACAGAGAGCTTCCCCCACCCCCAGCAGGGAGTCTGCTTCTCTCCCTCTCCCTCTGCTCCCCCCAAACTATAAAGAAATTTGCTAATACAGCCCTCCTCTCCTCCCCCAGTCCAATCCCCAACACATACACATTTTACAGATGAGAAGACTGAGCCCCACAGCTCACCCAAGACTATAGAGTCAAGAAAAGGAACTGGAAATTGTTGCCTTATTTAATGACCTTGATTTTGCAAAACTGTGCCCTTGCCTAGCCTTCCTTTCTCTGACTGTGCCCTCTTTCCTGTTTCCAGATCTCACCTGCAGATGCCCCCCAACCTGAGCCAGATAAACCTGCCCTTTGACCAACCTCACCCTCAGTGAGTGACAGCACCCCTCCTGGCCCTGTGCTCCCCATGCCTTCCCCCTCCCGCATCTTAATTCCTTTTCTGGTCTTGGCAGGGGCCTGCTCCCATGCCAGTCTCAGGAGCATGCCGTGTCCACTCCTGAGCCCCTGCTCTGCTCAGATGTGCCCATGACAGAAGACAGCTGCCTGAGCCAGCCGGTGGGAGGGTTCCCTCAGAGCACCTGGTGAGTGGCCGCCTGGGGGTGTTGGCTGGGTGGGGACTGAAGGAGTGGGTGCCATACCCACCCTATTGCTTCTCCCCTTCTTCCTCGCAGGGTCGGTGAAGACATGTTCCCACCCTTGCTGCCTCCTACTGAACAGGACCTCACCAAGCTTCTCCTGGAGGGGCAAGGGGAATCAGGGGGAGGGTCCTTGGGAACCCAGCCCCTCCTGCAGCCCTCTCACTATGGGCAGTCTGGGATTTCAATGTCCCATCTGGACCTAAGGGCCAACCCTAGCTGGTGATACCAGCTGCAAAGAGAGCCCAGAGACACAGCTCTTCTATCCCCACGGACCTGCTCTGGACACCTGCCCATGCTCCTGCCAAGCAGCAGATGGGGAGAGTGTCCTCCTATCCCCACCTACTCCCTGGGCAGGAGGAAAAGACTGCCAGGAAAATGCACAGTGGGTGGAGCCTATCCACTCCTTTCCTCCTACCACACACCTCTGTCCTCCTCCTTCCAACGCTGGAAGGGAAATTCAGGTTCCAAAGTGAGACACGCCCCAACACGCCTGCACACGCAGCGCGCACACACACACACACACACACACGCAGCTCTCCCTGGAAGATGGGGCTGAGTAGGAAGGGGGCTGGGCAAGAGCATAGGTGAGGGCTCGGAGGAGGACTTCTCCGCCCACCTCGGAAAGAGCCCAGGACACACATGTAGAAACACGCAGACACGTGCACACATTTGTACTAGAGGTTGGGGACTGAGGGATGGGCTCAGGTCCTGGCTGGGGTGGGGGGCGGAGGGATGGAGCAGCAGTTCAGAACCTGGGTCAGCGGAGGTGGCAAAATCTGTACACTCAGGTTACTGATGTGGGTAATGCCCAGATTAAAAAAACAAATTTCAAACAGCCCCAAATTCCTGTCAGGTCACGTGTAGGAGATGGCGCAGAAGCCCAAGGGCCGTGCTTCACGGCCAGCTGGGTGAAAGCGTGTGAACTTGAGCGAGATCACACACGTTAGTCGTTAGGGCCACAAAAAACCTGTATCTATGTGATCTCGCCTGCGTGACGACACAAGTTTGGAAGTGTGAAACACTGAACAAGACACCGGCGAGTGTGCGGGCTTCTCTGATGCACGCTCACCCACATGTACTCGGCTTTGGCATGACTGTGGCCCCGGTGGGTCTACATGGCCGTGACATCTGTATGTGGCTCTAGCTTTGGTACCTCAACACGCCAATCCTCCCCAGAGGCAGGGGGTGAGTCGGGGACCCAGGCCCAGGTATTTGGTCCTCCGAGTGTATGAGGGGGCCCTACCTGCTGCTGCTTTTCTATTTCCCCATCCACTGCCAGCTTCCCTCCACACCCCCATCCCCATGCCACCCTTTCTCCCCTGGGGGGGTGGTCATCGATCCTAAGCCATAAAATAAATTTTATTCCAAAATAACAAAATAAATAATCTACTGTACACGATCTGAAAAGAAAGACGCTCTAACTGCTCAGACAGGTGCTGCGGTCCAGCCCCCAGCTGCAGGAGACCCTGAGTCCAACCCAGGCCTCCTGAGGGGGCCGGTCGAGGGGACCCCGCATCCACCCTCCCCATCATCCCCAGAAAGGGCAGGAGGGAAAAAGTTGCTGAGGACTTGGGGGAAAGATGGCGATAGGTGGGCACACCGCAGCACTTGTTAAATTAAAGAAACAAACTAGAAGCACAAAAATGGGGGAGCAGAGGGGAGGAGCAGGTCCAGTGTTCCCAGGCCCCCAGTTGTGGGGGGAAGCATTGCCATGTTTAGCTGTTGGACCTTACCAGGGAAGTCCCCTTTTCCCCCATGTCCAAACTGAATCCAACTGCTCATACCACTGGTTGAAGCTACAGAGAATGGGAGTGTGTTGTGTAAGGGAGGGGAGAACCCCAAATACCCTGGAGCCAGAGTCCTTGCCCCCTTGCTCTGGGCAAGGGTGAAGGGGCACCACGCACCCTCCTTGTGTCCTCTTGCCAGGCCCCTGCTCGTTATTGCTTGAAGCCCCATAGTTCTACGCCCATGGAGCAGGTGGGGAGGCAGGAGAAGGGCAGCGGAAGGATCCAGGGTTGTGACTAGATGCCAGGGATGGAGAATGTAGGAGTCTGTGTGAGCCAGAAGTCCCGAATCCTGGGTCTGAGACCACCAGTGTATCCCTCACTGCCGGCTGGCCTCAGCCTCCACTTTGACGCTGCTTCTGCGACCTTCCACCAGAGCAGGATGGGGTCCCGGGGCAGGGCATCGGTCCAGCAGCCCTTCCTCGAACTCTGTGGGGAGAAGGGGTAGGCAGGTCAGGAGGCTGCGGGGTAGACGATGCAGAGAGGTGGCTGGACAGGAGGCGGGAGCAGAGGAGACCGCGAAGACCCGCTGGATGTGAATGATTGCCTCCTGCCCACCGCACGCTTACAGGTGTGGGGGGGTTCGGTAGCCAAGTGTGCGCATCCCCCTCCCCTCGCTGGCTGTGTGTAGTGCTCTCTGTGTGTCTCTCTCCTTCTCTGTCTCTCCCGCCTCCGTTCTGCTGGAATTTCTGGTTCTGTCAGGAGCTGTGGGGGTGGCTTGGCTCTGACCTCTCCCCCTCCCCCCTCCCAGGCTCTGCCGCCCCCACTCATCCCTGGCCCCCTCCCAGGCCCCACCTACCCTACCATGCCCCTCCAATTTCTTAGAAGCCAAATCAAGGGGGAACACAGGAAGCCAGCCTCCCAGCTCCTCCCCCAAGAAGAGCCCCCTTTCCAGTCCCCGCCCCCACTTCCCACCCACGCACAGTTTAAAAATACCAAGCCAGGGTTGGTGGCTTTGTCTGCTGCATCACTCTCAGCCCAGCCGCTCTGGCCCTCTGGCGGACTACTCCCTTCCCCCATCCACACACAAAGCATCCCCCTTTGGGCAACTCTACTTCTATCCAAGCTAGGCAACCCCACCCTATCGCTTGCTCTACTCTCCCCTTCCCTCTCAGAGGCAGTTCTACCTCCATTTCCCTTGTTGGTGGCCTCCCTTTCTGTTCCCCTCGTCCCCCATTTTCTGTTCCCCTGTTCACCCTAGTGCCCCCTTCACGAGTCTCCATTAGGATCAGCCCCTCCCCAGTGGGAACTGCCCTGCAGGATCCTCCTTTCCTCAACCCAAGGCCTGAGTGGCTGAAGCCCAACCATCCTACTGCCTGCTTTCTCTGACGACTACATCCCTCTTCCTCCCACCTGGCCCCAGGACACCAGGATTGCCGGGTGGGGCCTGGGTGGTAGGGGTGCTTGGGGACAGCACTGCTGCTGCCTCACCTGCGAGAGGCGGCTTCGCAGGCACACAGGGGCTGAGGCGGCCCACGCGGTCGTGGGAGACGAGGCGGGCTAGCCGCAGCCCCTCATCCATCAGTGTCTGCTGCAGGATGTGGCGGCTCCACAGCCCATGGGCTGGCAATGCCAGAGGCAGGTCAGCAGGGGGCGGCGTCAGCCTTGGGCATGACCCCACAGCTGTGGGCATGGGCATGGATCAGGTAAGGGACTACAGTCAACGGAACCCCCACCCTCAACCACAAAGCAGACCCATTGGCCCAGGCCCGTTGCCCCCATCCAGCCGGGCCTCCCAACCCTGTTCCAGGCAGTTGTCTCTTGGCTCCTTCCTCCCACCTACTCCACCCCCAGAGTGAGAAGAAAAGTATTCTGATGCACACTCACCCTGCAAGTGTCCATCAAGACTCTCCCCAGACAGGCTGGCGCTGTCTTCCTCCAGGCTGGGGCGGTATGGGGGTGCATAGGACTCGGGGCCTGGGGGAGGCTGCTGGAGTTCAGAATGACTTTGCTCTCCAACCTGTGGATGCCCCAAATGGGGAAATGAGGACCTAGCATGGGAGGGGGTTGAGGGAGGCTGCACTAACCCCCTGCGGCCACCCTGGAAACCTACCTCCTGTTTTAACTTCTTCAGTGGAGGGCCTCCCAGTTCTTCGGGGTGAAGCCTGCGAAGACCAGAGCAATAAGGAAGGTGAAGCTGGGGAGGGAGACACAACGGGCGGAACGCAGAACTGGGTGAGGAGCACGCGTTATCTCAAGACTCCAGGAGTCTGCAGCTCCCACACCGCTACAGTGGGGGAGCCTACTGTGGGGGAGCCGACACAACCTGAGGCGGACGGAAGGAGGGAGCAGACCTCAGACAAGCGAGCTTGGCGAAAGCAGGACAGGACGTACACGTGGGTAGGAATAAGGCCTAGATGCACCCAAGCAGCAGATGAGGCTGTGACCCGCTCCTTGGCAGAATCCTAACCTAGGAAGGACCTGGGGAAGAGAGTCTCACCTGGAGCCCTTCAAGGAGGACAGGTAGGTGCTCTCTCGGGCCACTTGGCGTGACAGGGAGAAGAGCTCCACCCTCCGCAGTAAGAGCGTGTTGTCCCTCATGCAGAACTGGGCAGCGGCTTCGTTGATGGTCAGCTGTGGAGAGGACCACCCGAGCGTCAGAATCCTGACTCCCCACTGCCTCGCCCAGACCCTTCACCCTTCACCATCGGACATCGAAGCCCACCCCTCAGGTGTTGCTGAAGATGATAGTACGTGGCTTCCCAAAGGACCAAGACGGAGGCCAGCACCCACAGCTTCCTAGGAACGCCGGGAGCCCCCTCCACCTGTGGGGTCCTGAGGGGCACAGAGCAGGACACCCGGGCTCTCGCCTGCACCTCCCCCTTAGTTGAGGAGGGCAGCACTGCAGTGGCTGGGGTTGGGCCGTTGGGGTGGGGGGCGTGGGGTCCTGGTCAAGGGGCAGTGAAACAAACCTGGGGAGCGGAAAGATTCTCTAAGGCGAATAGGCTGAGACCTGGGAGCCGAGCGCAATACTGCGTGGGGTCCTCACCTCATGCAGGCTGAGCTGCTTGCCCTCCCTCCGCTTGGAGTCAAAGCGGCCGTAAATGATGCTGTATTTGCGGATCTCCTCCTCCTTCTGACTGTCGTTATCGTCCATCTCAAAGATGTGTCCTACGCTCCGAGCCAGCTTCTTGTTCAGCTTCAGCAGGGACGTTACCTCCCCTGCGTCCCCCCTGGGGAAGCTCCGGAAGATCCTCTCCACACTCTCCACCACCATGCGCACCATCTCCGGTTCCAGTCGATCTGGGCCACCCCCAGCCCCGGCTGCTGCCAGCCCCCCAGCCCCAGTCCCCTCGGGGACTCCTCCCCCTGCAGGTGGGGAGAAGGGGGGTGAGCCTGCCTCCTCTTCTCCTCCCGCCCCAACGTCGGACTCTGGAGTGCTCCGTCCTGGCCAGATCCGGGGGTCTCCTGCCCCAGGTCCCCCAGGCAGCGGTGACAGCTTCTCTCCAAGTTCAAGGGGGCTCTTGGGGCTGAAACTGCGGGCACTGCCTGCCTTTTCCCCTGGGCTGCTGTGCCCGTTGCTCATGCTCCCTTTCCGGGTGCCTGCAGTCTCGGAGATCTTGAAAAGTGGAATACTGGAAACAGGCACAGCAGGCACAGGCTGGCTGAAGAGCCCTGGGTTGGTGGCCCATTCTCTCAGGGCCTTCTGCAGGCGTCGGACATGGAGGGGCTTGGTGGCCATGCCCACAAGGGCCATGATCTCCAGGAACTCCTCCTCACCAGCCTCACACAGTTGCTGCACATCGTCCCCTCCCTGCTGGATGAAGGTCTCATAGTAGGAAAGCAGATTGGCGCGCTGCAGGACCCGGTACAGCTGCAGCTCCCCCAGTGTCCGAGGCAGTGCCATGGCTCGGGCACTGGGCCTGGAAAGGAGGAGTGCGGTAGAGAGGGAGGCAGTCAGTACAGGTCCCCCTGCTGGGTACCCACCCAACACTCATCCTGCATCCTCTTCCCTGCCTGCTTCTCATCCCCCTCCTCTGAAGGCTCGCTCTGCTGGATACCCAAGCTTGAACACAGACTATGAGAACTGGGCATTACCCAGAGGCAGAAACACCCCAGTGCCACACCAGACTAGCCACAAGTCAGCCCAGTCTAGGCTGAAACCAAAGACTCTTCGCTACCATTCTCAGTTTTTACTTTTCTGCCTTGGGGCAAGGAGACCAGGAGCACTGAGGCCAGCCACGGCCCCCGGGATGGCTGGGCCTCCTCCTCCCCTCAGCACGGGTCTTCACCCTCCGCCCTAAACGCCCGGCAGTTCCAGCATTACTCAAGGTGACTTTCCAAACTGAAGTGCACGTAGGACCCCGTGGCCTCCCCACAGTGGGCTCCTGGGACCACTGCCGGCCAGTTTCACTGCCTGGTGGCATCCTACCCAGGTGGCTGCGAGGGAGGGGTGTGGCCCTTTCCCACTCGGCGAGCTCGGCTGCGCTCCCCTGAGCTGCTCCCCTGACTGCTCGGGCCCTCCCCTGTCCGGGCTGCCCAGGGCCCCTCCGAGGGCCCCTCTCTGGGCAGTGACCCTCTCCACCTGCTGGGTAGGTAGGCCGGTCCGGTCCCTTCGGCTCAGGCACGGCAGGGAGGAGTGCCTCAATTGTTCTGCTCTGGGGCCGTTCCGCCCACGCACACTCCTACAGTGGCAGCGTCCGTGGGCGAAAACCGCCTGGGGGCTCCCACCTCTCTCCTCTCCCTCATTTTCCACCCACACCTCCAAGCGGAGCGGGGGAGACGCTCGAGGCCCCCGAGGGAGGGGCTGCACACCGAAACTCCCCTCCGCGGGCCGTAAATAAAGCTAGAGAGGAGAAGGGGCGCCTACGGCCAGCCCCGCGTCTCCACGGCCCTGCGGATGCTCCGGGGCTCGGGCTCGGCGGCGCCGCTCCTCCCGGACCCTGGGGCCCGCGCACTCCGTACCGACGGAGAGCGGGGCGCTCGGCGGCCCTCCCCGGCCCCGTGACCGGCCAGAGCTCCAGGACTTCCCCTGGCGCTCGGGGGCCCCCACATTGCTCGCAAGGGGTTCACGCGCCAGACCGCGGCGGCGGAGTAAACGGGGGATGGAGGATTAGGTCTCACTGTTTCACATCCAGCTTCACCCGCTCCCTCCCTGCTCCCCGGGCCCCCTAATTCGAAGACGCACCCCCTTTTCAAGCAGTCTCCACCCCCCACCCCCGTCCCGCTTCCCCTCCCGTCTCCCCGACCTCCGCCCTCCGGACCCCTTCCCGAGCCCGGCTCCACCCATCTCCACTCCCGCCGCTCTCCTCTGCCCACTAACTTGGGTCTGGGCTGCGCGGTCCGGCGGGCGCTGTCCCCTCCGCCCGGCGGCTGCTTGGCTGTGGGGGAGGGCGCCCTGCGCATGGACGGCCGGCGGCCGCAGGCTGCCCCTCTCGGTGCCCCGCGCTCGGCGCCTGGCGCGCGCTGCCGCGGCCGCGGTCCGGGCTCCGTCCCTCCCTCCACGTCTCCTCTCGGCGAGCCTCCGCGCCTCTGTGCCTCGGCCCCCCCCTCCCCGGCTGCGCCTGCCGCCTCTCCGCGCCGCCGCCCCCGCAGGACGCACGGGGAGCGAGGCCCGGCGCTGCGCTGGCTGCCGGGCGGGCGGAGGGCGTGGGCAGCGCCGGGGGCGGGCGCCGGGGGCGGGGGGCGGGCGCCCGGGCCTCCGGGCCGCGGTGCAGGCGCCGCGGCGGAGCGACGGCGGGAGGCGGGGCCGGGGGGAGGGGGCGTGGAGCGGGGGGCGGGGGCGGGGCCGCGGGGCGCGGGGGGCCGGGGGGGCCGAGGCCGGGCCGCGGGGGGCGGGGCGAGGTCGCGCGGTGCCGCCCCCGCCGGATGCGCAGCAGGCCCTCTCCGCGCCCACGGACCCACGTGAGCGCCCAGCCGGCGACATTCCTACCCCCCGCCGCCCGCTCCTACCCCGGGGCGGGGAGCGGACTTTCACCGCCACGCGCGGGCACACGGAACACGGAGAAGCGCACACGCGTGCACACGCGCCGCGGGAAGTCCGCGGCCCGCCGGCCGGGAGCCGGGGAGAGTTGGCGGGCTCGGGGTGCGCCCGTCGGCTGCCCGCGTGCGCGCGGGGCTCGGCAGGAATCCCCTGGCGGGCCCGGCGCTCCCCCGCTGCGACGGGCGGCCTCGCGAGGGCGGTCCTCGGGGGCCCGGGCCTCCACCCTGCTCGCCTCCCGGTCGGAGCTCGGGGCGCAGGAGCGGGCGGGCCGTGCTCGCGGCTACCGCGCCGGGTGGCCGGGTGGCCGGGGGTCAGGCGGGGGGAGGGCTTCCCCTCCTGCCTCAGCGCGTCGCATCTCTTTTGCTCCGCGGAATTCTGTGGCAAGGCCGGGACCGGGAGGATGGCCCTTCCGCGGATGTTTTTAGGGGACCAACTGCACTCCAGAGAGTCTAACGGAAGACGGGCTGGAGGCCGGGGAGTCCGACGTGGCTCCCGGCGGTGGAGTTGCAGGGAGGAGCTCTCTGCGGGAGCCGGCCCCCCGCAGCCCCCCCGCAGGCCCCCTCCCGTGTGTCTCTCCTAGCCCCATCTGGTTCCCATTACGCTCCCGCCCACGGCCCGGAGGTCGGGGAGGGGGAGGGGGCGGGGGCGGGGGCCGGCGGGGGCTCCCAGGGCCCGGTCCAGCCGCTCCAGGCCGGGCTGGGGCGCGAGCGGCCTGGCTGCGGGAGCCCCCCCCCCCCCCCGTCCGAAGCCGCAGCCCCGCCCCGCCATTCCGCACTTGTGAGTGGCCCGGGGCCGGCGGGGCGGGGCGGCGCGGGCGGGGGCCGCTTCTGAATTCCGGCCCCGCGAGGGGACCTTTCGGCCTGGGGGGGTGCGCCGCCGGGTGGGATTTCGGTAGCTGCGCTGCTTGTCTCCTTCCCCCTGAGCCCCAGACGCCGCGAAGGAGAGACGGCAACGGGCGGGATCCGCCCCGCGCGCAGCGGCTGCTCCGGGGCGCCCCCGACCCCCGGGGCGCCGTGCCCCTCCCCCACCCTCTGGTTATTTTGGAGCTCGGGCTGCCAGCCGCTGGCCCCGGGTTTCCACGTGCCTCCTCCCTCCGCCTGCCCACGCGCCCCGTGACGCACATCCTCCGCCCACGCAGCCTCTGTTCCAGGCGCCCCCCTCCCTCCCACCCGGGCCCCTTTGGGGCGGCGCCGAGCCCCCGGTCCGGGGAAGAGGGCGGAGGGGGGGAGCGAAGCCCGCGATGGGTCACCGCCTGGGCGCCGGGCGCTTGGGTCCCAGGCCGGGGAGGAGGACGGGGGAGGAGCCGAGCCCGGGGCCCGAGCGCTCGGCCCGGGGCGGGCACGCGTCCAGCGGGGGAGGAAGGGAGGCCAGCGCCGAGGCCCGGGCTCGCCCGGTCCCCTAGGGGATTCAAGGGGTCTCCCTGGCTGCGAGAGTGAAACTCCCGGGTGTTTTTAGGGTTGTCGTGAGGTTCAAGTGACAGGATGTATACGAAAACTCTGTGAAGTGCCAAGCAAATTTAAGACGTTCTTGCTAGTTTGTGCCTCTGTATCCCGAGATAATGTATTTATATGTTTCTTTACATCGACTTGTGTATCTGTGTTTCTGTCTCTCTCTAGGTTTGTATCTGAGCCCCTATGTGTGGATTTAAAAATATATACGTTTAAAAAATCATTGACTTGTGAAGCCCCGCAAGAGGCCCAGAGCGCCCCCGCAGCCGGAGCTGCTGAGATGTCTGTTCTTCGTTTGCCTCCCACTCCTACCACCCCCAACTCTCCTCCTACTCCCTTCCGCTGAGAACTAGGAATTTCCAGCCTTTTGCACATGGAGAGAGACAGAGACAAAGAGACTGAGACTATGAGAAGCTATAGAAAAACAAAGATAAAAGATAGGTGCGTGTGGGGGGGATGATAAAAAAGGGATAGCACAAATACAAACATCTTGCTTCTTCTCTTTTTTCCGTGAGCCCCATTCTCCCCAGTGTGGGTCCGGGACCACTTCCCTACCTGACTCACCTGCTTCCCCCCTCCTCCATCTGACTGTTCCCAGAGCACAGCAACAGATCCCATTTAATCCAGGATTAAGTCATTGTCTACCCTGGTCTCTTCCAGGAAGGGAAACCGTATCCCCAGTCCCAGTATTCCAAGAACAAGGGAAAAGATTGTGAAGAAGTGGGTGGAAGAGGAGTGAGGAAATTGCTAACCAGAAGGATTGTCATTCCTGGGCACGTGTAGATAGATTCTCGTCTAGCAGACTGCACTGCTCACATTCCCCTCCCCTATGTCTTTACCAGGCCAAATCCAGTTCACTCAGCAAGGTCTGGCTCACATGTCACCTTCCTGCACCCCCTCTAGGCACGTTTCTTCCCTCCCTCGGCGGCTTTGTGGCTCTTTGTACGCCTTTCAGTTACAGTTGCTTGTCTCCCTCAACCCAGGACTTCTCCAGGGTAGGTGGGCTATGTGGTGGGCCCTCTGAAATGAATGAATGATGATGCTATTTCCTGGTCTGAGCAGTCTTGAAAAGGCTGAATTGACACATTTTACTCCAAAAGGGGCTGAACCTGGGCAACACTGTGAAGTGGAGAGGTCTCCTTTCTTAAAGTTTCCAATGAGTCTCACGAGTCTGGCTCTTTGGTCTTCAAGAATATCCACTCCTGTGGGGCACATGGCTGGCCCAGGCTATAGAGCATGCAACTCTCGATCTTGGGGTGGTGAGCTCCGGGACCACGTTGGGCGTAGAGTTTCCTTAGATAAAAAAATGAAACTAGAATCTTCAGTGTTCTGGTAAATTAATTCATACCCGATGGGAAAGGTAGAAGACTAAAATCCTTGCTAGTAACAGAAAAATATGAATACAGCATAAGATACTCCTTGTTTTCTTTGTAACATGTTGCAGTGTAAGGAGTGTTGTCCTGCAGTTTAGTCACTTTACAAATAACCCTGATCTCTGCCTTTAAGGAGGAGGTACGGAGATAGTACAATAATAGGGGTACAAAATGATGACAGAAGAGGGGGCAAGTGATGTCTCTCCTTCCTGGGGTTGTAGGAAACCGGTTTAGACAGGCATCCAAAGGGCAGATGATGTAGCCTAGGATATTAATGTATATAGATTTCTAGGAGAAAGGGTCAGAGCCAAATGTAAACTTGCATGGAGATATGAAACAATGTGTTTCAGAAACTAGAAATTGTTCCTTATTGCTGGATAGGCTATGGTGGTGGTTAAAATCCAATCCAGGGAGGGGCACCTGCTTGGCTCTGTCAGTTAAAGGATCCTACTCTTGGTTTCAGCTCAGGTCATGATCTCAGGGTTGTGAGACGGACCTCCGTGTCAGGCTCTGTGCTCAGTGTGGAGTCTGCTTGTCCCTCTCTCTCTGTTCCTCCACTACCACCAGCCCTGCCCTGTGCTCCTATGCTAGCACTCACACCTGCTGTCTTGCAAATAAATAAATAGGGCGGCCCCGGGTGGCTCAGTGGTTTAGTGCTGCCTTCCACCCAGGGCGTGATCCTGGAGACCCAGGATCGAGTCCCATGTCGGGCTCCCTGCATGGAGCCTGCTTCTCCCTCTGCCTCTCTCTGTCTCTCATGAATAAATAAATAAAAATCTAAATAAATAAATAAAATGTAAAAAAAATTTCTCAAGGAGGTGTGCAAGTCTATTTTATTTTATTTCTTTTTGCAAGTCCATTTAATTAAGTGTATTATAACCTAGTGCTTTTCAAACTGTGGTAAAGGACCAATTTTAAAAATTCCAATCTATTGTCCCCTATTTTTATAAAATACAGTAAATATGAATTATTAGAAAAGTAAAATAAAATCCACATTTTTATTAGATTCAATAAAGATTCTCTGGGGATGCCTGGTAGCTTAGCGGTTGAGTGTCTGCCTTCCGCTCAGGTGCATGATCCTGGGATCCTAGATCAAGTCCCACATCCAGCTCCTTGCATGAGCCCTGCTTCTCCCTCTGCCTGTGTCTCTGCCTCTCTCTCTCTCTCTCTCTCTCTCTCTCTCGTATCTCTCATGAATAAATAAATAAAATCTTAAAAAAAATAGACTCAATAAAGATTCTCTGTCAAACTGCTAGAAAAGTTTCTAAATGCTTACATTTACTTTCTGAAATGCCTTTTTACAAAAGATTTTATTTATTTATTCATGAGAGACACACACAAAGAGAGGCAGAGACATAGGCAGAGAAAGAACAGGCTCCATGCAGGGAGCCCAATGTGGGACTGGATCCTAGGACTCCAGGATCATGCCCTGGGCCAAAGGCAGGTGCTCAGCCACTGAGCCACCCAGCCTTCCTTCTGAAATGCTTTTGTTGCAGTTTTGTAACAAGCTTTGAATAGCACAATTGTAGTTGGTTTCTTTACATGTTTTCTTTTTCTTTTTTTTTTTTAATTTATTTATGATAGTCATACAGAGAGAGAGAGAGAGGGGCAGAGACATAGGCAGAGGGAGAAGCAGGCTCCATGCACCGGGAGCCCGACTTGGGATTCGATCCTGGGTCTCCAGGATTGCGCCCTGGGCCAAAGGCAGGTGTTTAACCACTGAGCCACCCAGGTGCCCATACATGAAGTTATTTATAGTTTCATTTATCCTAGTGTGAATATTTAGGTCTCAATGCAGAAAAATTAATTTGTTTAATTATAGAGTGCTGTCCCAGGCCCCATTGTGATTGTTGCTGTATACCTTGTATATGCAACATATTACCTTTCTAAAATCCAAAAATATTCTAAAACACATTAATTATCCAGATTTCCCACCCCATTTGCACAATGGTCTTGGCCTGAGTTTTTGGCTATTTGCATACATCAGATCCACCTGCAGATAATGAATATTCATTGCATTGTGTGCTGGAGACTCTGAGGATAATTCTATTTTTTTAAAGATTTAAAAAAAAATATTTATTTAGGGGATCCCTGGGTGGCACAGCGGTTTGGCGCCTGCCTTTGGCCCAGGGTGCGATCCTGGAGACCCGGGATCGAATCCCACATCGGGCTCCCGGTGCATGGAGCCTGCTTCTCCCTCTGCCTATGTCTCTGCCTCTCTCTCTCTGTGACTATCATAAATAAAAAATAAATAATAATAATAAATTAAAAAAATAAAAATATTTATTTACTTATTTAACAGAGAAAGCACAAGCAGGGGGAGCGGGAGAAGCAGGCTCAGTGGCTTCCCACTGAGCCAGGAGCCGGACACTGGATCAATCCCAGGACCCTGGGATCATGACCTTAGCTGAAGGCAGACACTTAACCAGCTGAACCACCCAGGCGCCCCTTAAGATTTTATTTTTAAGTAATCTCTATGCCCAATGTGGGGCTCGAGTTTACAACCCCAAGATCAAGAGTCATATGCTCTATGGGCCATATGGCACTGGGCCAGCCTGGCACTTCCCGAAGATGATTCTTGAAGTGTTTTGAGCAGTGTCCTCGTGATAAAAATCAGGCTAAAAGCTTCTTGCGTAATTCCCTTAAGTGACAGAAGTTATTTGGGTGGTAAGGTGTAATGTGTTTATGGACAATGCAGTCTCGTTCCTATATACCTCCTTTTTACGTGTTAAAAGTCAGTGATAGTGATCTTCTGGAATTATTTCCCAAATCTGGAATTAGTTCTTCTGTTCCCTGACCTTTATTCAAAATCAAGAGTGAGCTCTGAATGGTGACAATTTGGGACCTGGTAAAAATGAATGTGTGTGCATGTGCACATGTGTGTCTACAAGTTTATTTTTTTAAACTTTTGGATTTACAGAAAAATTGAGAAGATAATACAAAGAGTTCTCCTAACTTCATATCCAGTTTCTATTATTCTTCCCTGATATCAGTATGGTATGGTGCATTTGCCACAATTAATGGACCAGTAATCATACATTTTTATTAATGAAAAGTCTACAGTTTATTCAGATTTTCTGTGTTTTACCTATTTTTTTTTTTTTTCTATTCCAGGATCCCATCCATGATAGCATATTCAGTTAGTTCTTGTGTTGCCTTAGCCTCTTCTTGGCTCTTAGAGGTTCTCAATCTTTCCTTGTTTTTGATGACTGTGATAGTTTTGAGGAGTACTAGTCAGGTATTTTATGATTTGGACCTCTATTGGAATTTATTTAATGTTTTTCTCATAATTAGTTTAGGTTTATGGGTGTGTGGGCTGTCATTGCATGACATCAAGTGTACATAGTATCTTTTTTTTTTTTTATTCATTCATGAGAGACGCAGAGAGAGAGAGAGAGGGAGAGGCAGAGACACAGGCAGAGGGAGAAGCAGGCTCCACTCAGGGAGCCTGAAGTGGGACTTGATCCTGGGACTCCAGGACCATGCCCTGGGCCAAAGGCAGGAGCCAAACCACTGAGCCACCCAGGGATCCCCTGTACATAGTATCAATGTGATTCTTACTCTTGATATTATCCTTCTCACGTCAGCCAAGGGAATGTGCGTGAGAGACACAGGGTAACTACTGCAGCAGGGGTAGCCCAGATTTTTCTGTATAAGGATGAAATTTCTTCTGCCTATGGCTCAGATCCATTTTGACTCTTTATTTTTTTTTAAGATTTTATTTATTTATTCATGAGAGACAGAGAGAGAGAGAGAGGCAGAGACACAGGCAGAGGGAGAAGCAGGCTCCATGCAGGGAGCCCAACGTGAGACTCTATCCCGGGTCTCCTGGATCAGGCCCTGGGCTGAAAGCGGCGCTAAACTGCTGAGCCACCCGGGCTGCCCCTGTTTTGACTCTTTAAAAATACCTTCTTTTGAAAGCTTGAACTTTTCCGAGCAGTAACCTGCCTTTCCTGAATTTCCTTGCTAGGCTCTACTATTTCTAGTGCTCCTATCTACCACTATCAGATCCTCTAAAAAAAAAAAAATAATAAGATGCTTCAATTTCTACTAACATTAACTGAACATCTGTTTATGACCAGGCACCTTTCTAGACCCTCACTGTTTAAAATCATTTAATGGGAAACAGCCCAATGCATAGAAAGTACTCAGGCTTTTGAGTAAGCCTTGGGTTGAAACCACAGCCCATCCCAACTGTGCAATTTTGGGCAGGCTCTTTGTCTTAATCTTGGCTTCTTAAATGGAGATATTTGTCTCCCAAGATGCTATAAGGAATAAAAAAACTTTCTCCTAATCCTCACATTCATTTTACTTCCAACTCTGCCATCCTCACGGGCACCTGACTGGCTCCGTCTGAAGATCAGGGACTCTTGATCTCAAGGTTAAGTTTGAGCCCTAGTTAAGGGTATAGATTCCTAAGTAAATAAACAAATAAAGAAATAAAAATTTACCCTCCAAAGCCCTATGCTTACATTTTAATTTTATTTTTAAAAGTTTATGGATTTATTTTAGTAAACTCTACACCTAGTGTGGGGCTCATACTCACGACCCCGAGATCAAGGTTCTCATGTTCTAGGGACGGAACCAGCCAGGACCGCCCTAGGCCTAAACATATAGATTTTTTTTTATAGGCCTATATTTTTAAATGCTAATGCTTATTTCCGTAAAACGGACACAATTTTCTGTGTACAACTTGTTTTAAATAATGTAGGACTTTGGAGAACACATCGTCTTAAAAATTGTCCTGTCAGGATCCTACTTATAAAGCGGTCTCAAGGCTTAGTTTCCCATAACAGAATGATCGTGGTAAACAGGAAAGGAAACAGAAGGAACTTGAGACAGTTTTGATGGAGATAATCAAATTTGGTCAAGGAGGCCTCGCCCATTCTGCTTTTCTATTGGCTGAGCCTACCGTCAATCACACCAGTTGTAAATAAACGGGAGGCGGAAGCATGTTGTTAAGGGGTGGGATCTTCCTGTCGCCATTGCTAAGGTGAGGGCTCTGTCTCTAATAGGCTGAAAGCTCCTGTTCCCGCCCTCTCGCCGCAGTTGCTAGGAGGCGGGGTTTGGAGTTCGTCGAGGCCCGGGGCTCGCGGCTCCGCCCATGCGATTGGTCGGCGCGGGGCAGGTCTTGCAGCGGATAGGCTGCTGGCCCTGCCTGTTCCGGTTAGTTGCTGGGGAGAGGCACGTGAGGAGGCGGCGGCGTGAGGCGATCGCGGCGGGAGGAATGAAAGTGGCGGTGTCGCCGGCAGTTGGTGCCGGGCCCTGGGGCTGGGGGACCGGGGGCCGTGGGGGCGGCGGGGCAGTGCGGCTGCTCCTGCTTGTCTCCGGCTGCTTGGCCTGCAGCGCAGGTACCACCGGCAGCGGCTGCCGGGGGGCGGGGCGGGGGCGTGGGGGTGTCCTGGGGCGCCGGGCCCGGGCGGCCTGCGGGGTCCCCGGAGCGGGGAGGAGCCTGGAGGCTCGCGGGAGACCGAGAGAGGCCCGGCTCGGGAGAGGACGTGCGGGGCCGCGCGGCTTCCGGCGCTGTGACCGACCCCGCGCCCTCGCCCCCGCCGCGCGGCTCGGGGCCGGACCGGGGCCGGGTGTGGCTGGGAGGGAGTGGGCGCCGTCCTTGTGAGTGAGGTCCCGGCCCTTTAGAAACAACGTGTCGCCGTCCGGTTCGCGTTTCCGGAAAAAAAAAAAAGAAACCGCACCACCAGCTAAACCCATCATTCAGCGTCAGATAGTTCTTTTGGGGAATTACTCGCTTCTCGCGGCGACTCGCTGCCGTCTACCGCTTGCTGGGCGACTGGCTTTGGACGGAAAGGAAGCCCTTCACCGCGGACGCCCTAACTCCTAACACCTAGAATGTTGCTAGAAAACCTTCAGCCCTCTTATCAATCAAATGCACAACAGAAAAACTGGCGAGGCCTCCCGGTTCGGCCGGAGGGAGCTGGAAGATGGGGTTAAGGATACCCTATCTCGTAAAGGCCGATGCGCTCACCTTTGCTGCCTCTCGCGCTGTCACTTGCGATTATGTCTAGCTGCAGCTTTGAGATTGCCTCGGACCCGTAGATCTAGTTCCAAAGTGTAACGTCCTCCGAAATGTTTTTTTTTTTTGGGGGGGGGGGGGCAGGTAGGTATCCAGGAAGGTGCTTTTGCAGCGGAGGGGCCCAGAGTGACGTTGACGGGCTACTTAGGATCTGATTGAACTTGGGCCGGGTGGTTAACCTGTAAAATGGGGCTGTGTGGATTGTGGGGGAGAAAGAATGTATGTGAAAAGGTCCCTACCTAGTTGAAGCTGGATCAGCAGACACTTAAGTTTCCTTAATGAGAACAGTGGCGACTTAACTTGGAGAAGGGTAAATTTGGCATGATATTCTGTGTGACCTGGTAGCAAGTGGGTGGCAGCTACAGAGACATCATCCAGTAGAGAAGAACTTTCTAAAAGCCAAAGGTACCTAACGATAAAATGCAGTACTTCAAAAGGTAGGTGGCTTTTTCTCACTGGAAGTTTTTTATTGTAAAAAAAATATTGTGAGCTTATTTTGGGCTATTTGGCAAGCACAATTAAGTATAAAGAAGTAGGGAAAACCCTCGCTGTTTATTCCATTCAGGGGGCAATCTATTTTACCACACTTTCTCCTGGTCTTTTTCCATGTATTTCTAATAAAAAAAAAAATGAGGGGGGTGTCTGGCAGGCTCAGTTGGCAAAGCATGTAACTCTTGAGCTCACCATTGTGAGTTTGAGCCCCATGTAGGGTGTAGAGATTAGTTAATAAAAAAAAATTAAGATTTTATTTATTTATTCGTGAGAGACACAGAAAGACAGGTAGAGACATAGGCAGAGGGAGAAGTAAGGAGCCGGACGCAGGATTAGATCCCACACCCGGGATCGTGATCTCAGTGGAAGGCAGATGCTCAACCACTGAGCCACCCAGGCGTCCCTTAAAAATAAAATCTTAAAAAACCTTTTAAAAAAATTGGTAATACATTCATATGCCTGTCAGTACTCCTGTTTTCTTCCTTGGAGGCCACCAGTTATTACCGAAATCATTTTCTCATTTGATTTTGTAGTATAAGCATTTTCCTGTATCATTTAAAATGCTTTATAAATGTTACTTTATTCTACTCTTTGGACAGGCCATTTATTTAATGTTTCAGAGGTAAACATTTGGTTATATATTTGCGGTGTTTCTACCATTGGTTGGATATTTGTGGTGTTTCTGGTTTTTCATTGTTGTAGGTAACACTTTGTGAACTTTTTGCATGTGAATTTCTTTTTACTGAATTTGGATTATATTTTTAGAATAGATTCTCAGAAATAGATTTCTTAGATCACAAGCTAAAACATTTTTAAGACCCTTGAGGGATGTCTGGGTGGCTTGGTAGTTGAGCATCTGCCTTCGGCTCAAGTCATGGTCCTGGGGTCCTGGGATGAGTCCCATGTCGGGCTCCCTGCATGGAGCCTGCTTCTCCCTCTGCCTGTGTCTCTGCCCCCCCCCCTCTGTCTCTCATGAATAAATAAAATCTTAAAAACAAAAAAACCACCCAGTGCTCATTTTATCATGCTCTCCTCAATATGCCTGTCTCCCAGTTACCCTATTCCCTCCCACCCACCTCCCCTTCTGCAACTCTTGTTTCCCAGAGTTAAGAGTCTCTCTTGGTATGTCTCCTCTCAAATTCTTCCCCCTTCCATTTCTCCCCCTTCCTTTATGGTCCTTTTCACTATTTTTTATATTCCACATGAGTGAAACCATATTACTTTAACTTTTTAAAATTTTTATTATTTTTTAAAGATTTTATTTTGGGGATCCCTGGGTGGCGCAGCGGTTTAGCGCCTGCCTTTGGCCCAGGGCGCGATCCTGGAGACCCAGGATCGAATCCCACGTCGGGCTCCCGGTGCATGGAGCCTGCTTCTCCTTCTGCCTGTGTCTCTGACTCTCTCTCTCTCATTCTGTGTGACTATCATAAATAAATAAAAAATAAAATTAAATTAAAAAAAAAAGATTTTATTTTGTTATTTTTTTAAGATTTATTTATTCATTTATGATAGAGAGGCAGAGACACAGGAGGAGGGAGAAGCAGGCTTCATGCTGGGAGCCCGACGTGAGACTCGATCCCGGAACCCCAGGATCGCGCCCTGGGCCAAAGGCAGGCGCTAAACCGCCGAGCCACCCAGGGATCCCCTAAAGATTTTATTTATTTGAGAGAGAGAGCACAAATGGGGAAGGAGGAGAAGGGGAGAGAGAATCCAAGACAGGCGCCACACTGAGTGCCAGCCCTAAGTGGGGCTTGATTTCACTATAGTGTACAACCTGAGTCAAAACCGAGAGTCCTGAACTGAAACCAAGAGTCAGTCACTCAACAGGCTGAGCCACCCAGGCACTGTCCCTTTTACCTTTTTAAATAGATTTATGTTTTTATGGAGTCACTTAATTTTATTCTTCAGAGTTATTTCCATTACTTTTATGGCTTAGAGAGCCCTCCAAAATTGAATTTATATCATTTTCTATGGTACACTTTACTTTTTTTTATTTTACTTTTTTTTAATTTTACTTTTTAATCTATAATTAATGTTAGCATTTGGTGTAAGGTGAGAATCTAGATAGTTTTATTTTCCAAATAACCAGCATCCCATTGAATGATGCTTTACTAAGTGCACTGTTTAAGATGCCAGTTTTTAAGAAGGCTTTAAAGTATGAGCTGTGTTACCTCCTGAAAGACAGGAACAGAAGCTATTTAAGAGGTTGTTTTCATGACTTTTTAGAGTCTATTCCAGTCCTCACATACTATGAATAGTTTTCATTGATTCTACCTGTAGATGTTAGGTGATCAGTGCTGTTGACTAGTTTGTAATGACTTGTAATCAAGTATGAAGTTATTAGCCTTTGAACAGCTGCTTTATGGGTAAATGGAATAAGCAAGTAATGATTCACTACATTCCATGAAGGCATTTTCCAAAATCTTTGGGCTCAGAAGGCATTTTCTTGAGTGTTGAAGTCATTCTGCTTTTTTAATATGCTAGCTAACTCACTTTGCGGAAGAGGGAAAAGGGTGGTGTATGTCCTTTTGTTACAGGAAGCACAAAATTTTTAAATGAGCATTTTGACAACTTATGTATGTTTAAGGTCATTTGGTTTAGTTCTGTGTTGCTAACAATTTAAGTGACAACTGGAGTGGTGATTGTTTAATTATCCCTTTTGGCTGAATCGGTGGGTTTTACCTCAGTGAATTTCCAAAGATGTGGCTGGCCAAGGTGCTGATTTCCATACGAGGTTGCTGTTAAGGACATTTATTTATTTATTTACGTACTCAAAATTCTTTCCCTAGAATGTTATGTTACTTGGGAAAACAAAGAACTAGATTTTAAAAGATGTTGCTTATTATAAAACCATTTTATTTCTTTAGGAATATGGCATCAGAAATTTTAAAATTAGTTTCAAGACACTGATGTCTTTTCTTGGCATTAGTTTTTCAAGTGCCCTCTGCTATTGACATTATTTGTATCTTACTATGTTCTTGAAAATAATAGCGAGCTTTAAAAAGTATAGTGTTCGGGGATCTCTGGGTGGCTCAGTGGCTTAGCGCCTGCCTTTGGCCCAGGGTGTGATCCTGGAGTCCTGGGATCAAGTCCCGCATCAGGCTCCCTGCATGGAGCCTGCTTCTTCCTCTGCCTGTGTCTCTGCCTCTCTCTCTCTCTCTCTCTGTCTGGGTCTCTCATGAACAAATAAATCTTGGGGGAAAAAAGTATAGTGTTCTGTTACTTGGTGTTATGAGAGAGAAGGGGCTAACAAGTGTGATTCTTTTTGTTTTTTATTGGACAGGTGTATTTACTTTGGGCTTTGTACATAGACTGGATATTCTTTTAAGGAAGTGATAGGTTCTTGTACAGCATTTTAAAAAATATTTCCCAATGTTTTTGCATACCCCAGTGAATTTGTCAATGCAGTAGTCAACTTAATAACCTTACTCTTATACTCTCCAGAAGAAAACAAACTTTTTAAAAAATTTTATTTATTTAAGTGATCTCTATACCCAACATGGGACTCGAACTCAGAACCCCGAGATCAAGATTGACATGCTTTTCTGACTGAGCCAGCCAGGCATTCCAAGAAAATAAACTCTTGAACCATATCTGTGAGTGGGTATTCTTCCAGTACATTAAAAAATATTTTTAAAATTTATTCATGAGAGACATAGAGAGTTGGAGACATAGGCAGAGGGAGAAGTAGGCTCCCTTCAGGGAGCCTAATGCAGGACTCATCCATCCCAGGACCCCAGGATCACAACCCAAGCCAAAGGCAGTCCCCACTCAACCACTGAGCCACCCAGGCGTCCCTCTTTCAGTACATTTGCGGGCTTGCTAGTGAGACAGATGTCGACAGGATTTTGAAAAGGTTTCATTTTATAAAAGATAAGTTAGGAGGAAATCCTAATTACTGCGGGAGTAAACCCTAGTGAGAAAGCTGATAGATGGGAGTTCAGGGTGTGCTCCCTCAAAATATAGCATCTTGGCATATTGAATATTTGAAGCTGTGGGAGTTTAAGAAAACCGATGCAGGGATCCCTGGGTGGCGCAGCGGTTTGGCGCCTGCCTTTGGCCCAGGGCGCGATCCTGGAGACCCGGGATCGAATCCCACATCGGGCTCCCGGTGCATGGAGCCTGCTTCTCCTTCTGCTTATGTCTCTCTCTCTCTCTCTCTCTCTTTCTCTCTCTGTGACTATCATAAATAAATAAAAATTTTAAAAAAATTAAAAAAATAAAAAAAACGGATGCAAGAAGTGTCTTTGACCTCCCTACCTCGCCCTTCTCTGAAACCGGCCATAAAGTCCTGCGAGGTGCCTTCCCTACCTATACTGAGGAAATGCAGGCAATGGGACAGCAAGAGGAATCCAAGCAAATAGGCCTTACTCAGTTTCCCCCAGTTTACTACTATGACCACATACTCTTTACCCTCTTATATTCCTCCACAAGTGTCCACTCTTCATCACACATAGCATAATAGGATGTAGGTCTGTTTCTTTGGGTCTGCATTTCCTTATGAAGGTTTTCATGTCACGTAAAACTTATTAAGTAAATATATATGCTTTTCCCTTGTTAATCTGTCTTTGTCAGTTTAAATTTTTGGGCCCAGCCAGGGGCCCTAAGAGGATCAAAGAAAATTTTTCTTCCCCTACAATATCAAGACTGAATTTCTTATTTTTTATTTTTTTAGATTTTATTGATTTATTTGAGAGAGAGTGCACATTCATTCATGAGGTGGAGGGAGGGGCAGAGGGAGAAGCAGGCTCCATGCCGGGGACTCGATCCCAGGACTCCAGGATCGCGCCCTGGGCCAAAGGCAGAGGGAGAAGCAGGCTCCATGCCGGGGACTCGATCCCAGGACTCCAGGATCGCGCCCTGGGCCAAAGGCAGGTGCTAAACCACTGAGCCACCCAGGGATCCTCTACTGGTTGAGCTTCTGCCTTTGGCTGGGGTCAGGATCCCAGAGACCTGGGATCGAATCCGACATTGGGCTCCCCACAGGGAGCCTTCTTCTCCCTCTGCCTATGTTTCTGCCTTTCTCTATGTGTCTCATATGAATAAATGGATAAAGTCTTAAAAAAACAAAACAAAACAAAAAACAAAAAAAACCATTTTGGACTGGCAAGTATCATTGCCTTTTTTGTGTGTGTAACTTTGGTTTTTTAAGGTTTGGCTGAAGTTTTTGTAATGTTTTTGGGCTGTTTTTTAGTTTATTTAAATCTACCTATCTTTGTATCTAGACCAGAATAATAACAAAATTTCCACTTAGTAACACTTCATAGATTGGTAAGTACAATGTAGGACTCTAGAGAAAAGTTATTTGTGGTAAAGAAGGTAGCTTGTACAAACTTGAGTGGGAAGGTACAAGAGGGTGGTCACTTTTAAGCCTTGAATTGGCTGGGATTGAATACAAACTTCTGAATGGAGAATCTTCTGTCTTGATAAAATCAAAGGAAGTGCATATAGTAATTGACTGCTTTTAAAACAGCTGGAAAAAAGCAACTTTGTGACCTTTTAGTATCTTCTCAAAGTATTGTGTATACAAAAACATTGCCACATCTCTTCATCCAACTCAAGGATAGAGGAAATAAATGGAGTTACTTTAGCTATGCCTTTATTTTTTAATTTTTTTTTATTTTTAATTTTTTTTAGCTATGCCTTTATTAAGGAAGCAGGACCTGCGTGTGATTTTCAGTGAAGCTATTCACTAGCTGTGTGACTTTGGGCAAATTCTTAATCCTTCTTAAGCATCAGTTTTTTAAAATTTGTGAAACAGGGATTAGGAGAGTGCCTGCCTCCTAGCTTGTTGGAGAGTTCAATGAAAAACAGCATACTGTCTTAATAAATACTTAATAGCTGCTTTTATTATTGCTTATTCTGGGTTAGTGACTATAATATTTAAATAATTAAATTTGACAGAAATAAGACTCTGCCTTATTTCTTCTCTCATTTCAGTTTTCTTGTTTATCAGTCATTGACATTTTAATCCCAACTTTAAGAAAGTGGTCAGTTTCAATGGTACTGTGATGGCATCGTATGGCAGCGGGTGGTAGCTACACTTGTGATGAGCATAGCATAATGGATAGACTTTTAGAATCACTGTGTTGTACACCTGATACTATTGTAATATTATATGTAATATATATTACAATATTATGTTGTATATACGATATTATATTGTAATATACTTCAGTTGAAAAAGAAAAACCAAAAAAGTGGTCAGTTTCTTTTTATGAAATGAATTATAGTTATTAACTTGTTCTGTTATACTCAATTCTTATTTCTTTTCTTTGCATAAAGCTGGAACTGATGGTGTGGTCATGCTTCAGGAATCCCAACTTTATTATATGGATAACAGGCAACAATTCTGTTATAAAAATGTGCTTATCCCAAAGTGGTATGATGTGTGGACACGGATACAGGTAATAATTTGGAGGCCTCTGGCTGGGGCAGCTTCTGTGAATATCTTGTCTGTTTGTGATTAGGTAGTACCTTGACACATTTTCTTCCTTCACACACAATTGGAAAAGAAAAAAAAGTATTGTCAGCATCCTTGTTAGGGTTCAGATTATCTTGAATTGTGTTTTCATTAGTAAGCATTTATACTTAGTGTTCCTCTCTGCCTCTGTTCCCTTAAGTAGCTTATAATACTTGACCCTAAAGTAACCTTCCTTCCTCTTTTTCCCAAAGAAGCTTCCTTCTTGTCCTCTCTCTCCTATACACACACACACACACACACACACGCACACACGCACGTGCAGTCATGCATGTGCACACTGCCCCCTTAAAGGCCTCTCTTATGCCTTGTCCTCTTTCTTCTTCTACATGGACACGTGCACACCCCGCCGCTCCCCCAAAGGCCTTTCTTATGCCTTCTTTGGCCTGGAAACTGTTGCGTGCCTGTTGGGATGTAAACTCTTTTGCCTTGCTGTTCCTTTTCTATTTTGATTCTACATGAAATGTTTCATAAACCCTGTGCCTAAAGTTTCCCCCTGACTTTGGTTTCATTTATTTCATAACACTATTAAGCCACCTTGCAAGTGAGAATGTCTGGCTGTAATAATGATTGAACAAAATGAGTCCTTTTGGAAATGCTGCTGCATCTATAAGCATAGTTACTGATAAGAGCATTTGTGGTTCACATCAAAACATAAGGGTGAGCTTGTGGTTTTCTTTTTTTTTTTAATTTTCTTTTTTTTATTGTCTGATATAAAGATCATATTCCATCTGAGACACATTATAACCAACATTTACCCATAATCAGTGATTGGTGACAAAGGATTGAACTTCTCAGCCTGTCATTATAGGAAACATTTTTCGTTTTCTGGGGGTGTTTCTGCCTGGCAATTTTCTTAATATTCTAGAGCCTTGTTTTGTATGATCTCCCACAAATAGCTACAGTGATAACTTCAGCTTGGAAGTCTTGGAAGTCTTTTTTTTCCCCCTATGTTGTTCTGGCTTAGTAGATTCAGGGATGCCTGGGTGGTTCAGCGGTTGAGCGTCTGCCTTCGGCTCAGGGTGTGATCCTGGAGTCCTGGGATCAAGTCCAGGGATCGAGCTCCCTGCCTGGAGCCTGCTTCTCCTTCTGCCTGTGTCTCTGCCTCTCTCCCTCTCTTTTTTTTTAACTTATTTTTTAAAGATTTTATTTATTTATTCATAGAAACACAGAGAGAGAATGAGAGGCAGAGACACAGGCAGAGGGAGAAGCAAACTCCATGCAGAGAGCCTGATGTGGGACTCGATTCAGGGTCTTCAGAATCACGCCCCGGGCTGCAGGTGGCGCTAAACCGCTGTGCCACCGGGGCTGCCCAATAAATAAAATCTTTAAAAAAAGTAGATTCAGATCATATTAACAACGAGACATTCTAACAGCTGCCTCTGTGTACCGTGTGCAATGTTACTTGCCCAATTATGTTTAAGCCACTGCATCTCTGTATTTCTTATAAGCCTTGTGGAAAACTGACACTATTACTGATTTAGCTGTTTAGAGGTTTTTAAAATATTGTATTTACGAAAATTTAAAATCCCTTCTTCTTTCTCATCCTCATCCTGATTTTACTTCTGTTACAGATCCGGGTAAATAGTTCCAAACTGGTACGAGTCACCCAGGTGGAGAATGAAGAGAAACTGAAGGAGTTAGAGCAGTTTAGTATCTGGAACTTTTTTTCCTCCTTTTTAAAAGAGAAATTGAATGACACCTATGTTAACGTGGGTCTATACAGCACAAAAACCTGCCTCAAAGTTGAGATTATAGAGGAAGACACGATGTACAGTGTCATTGTGACCCGGAGTAAGTCTTACCTCTGTTTTTCTGGTAGATTCTACAGTGAAAAGGGACTGAGCTTTGGAGAGTGTAATTAGTGAGACAGAGAAGTTAGTTAGCCCAAGACAGCTCCTTTTTGCTTCTAATTATAACCTGAGTACACCACTGCTTCAAACAGTTAAGAGAGTCTCTCTCCCACATAAAACCCTTTAGGCCTAGAAGAGAGACTTCACTGTAGGTCATTCTGTGTACCTCCTTATCTAGATTTGTGAAGACTTGTGTTCCTAATACTTCAGTGGCCCTGAGCTGATAATGCCTACTGTTCTTCAGAGTAAGATGGATTTATTCCTGCCTTCTGGGCATTTCTAGAAAAGTTACATGTCCAGAATGTATAGACCTACATTTGAAGACCTGAATGGTTGAATAATAGAAACTAAAGATGGGTAGAACTGGATATTAATATTTTATAAGTAAAAAGAGGATTTGTGAAATTGTAAGTAACTATGAAAATCACTGAAGTTGAAGGCTTGTTCAGTAGAACTGGGAGTTTTCTTTTCCAAATATGTCTGAGAAAGTTTCACAGAGGACTGGAGTTGTTATCCTGTTGAATTTTCTGACTTTTGGTCCCTCCTTGGTTACCACCTAGGGTTCTGGGATGTTGTGAATAGCAGAAACATTCCTGAGTTTTGCTACAAAATATATTGTGCCCTTCTAATTGTCCCATGGTTCCACAGGTTTTGTTGTTGTATAAGTATTTGCCTTTTTTTTTTTTTTTTGCCTTTTTTTTTATTATGCTCCTTTTACCTGTACTGATTCTTCTTGCTCCTCTTTGGTTTGTGGGCCTCCCCTAGACTCAGAGCTCTTGAATGTGAATGCTGTGGGAGTGTCTGGTATGTCACTGAGGGACCTCTGCTTGGGTCCCCTGGTCCCGGGTGAGATGTGTTTGAGTGTAGGCTTTTCCAACACAATGTATAGCAGAAGGAAGTAGGTGGTGGTGTTGGGCAAGAAAAGCAGCCAGTTAGAGAACAACAGAGGGCCCAGACCCAAAGTTCTAGGCAAATCTGCTGAATCCGAACCTGTGAGGGACTTTCGGCAGAAAAGCCAGAGTGGTAGAGACCCCTTGTGGGCAATTGCATGAAGTACTGATGGCATTCCTGGCTCCATCCAAAGCAAAGCCTAGTTTCTTTTAGCCTTAGCATAGATAGCCAAAATAAAAATAAGATCTCCAGAAAAGTACAGGTTAGACAGAGACCTGCTTCTATTTTCTGTTTGGAAAGGTTCCCAAGCTTTGTGTGGAATTTACAATACTGTTTAGGTAGGTGGTTTGCATTTATAGTTAATCCTTGAATAGTATGGGGGTTGGGGTACTGGCTGATTTACCCTGTTGCCTCAGTTGAAAATCTGCATATAACTTTTGACTCCTCAGAACTTAATTATTAATAGCCTGCTGTTGACTGGAAGACTTACTGATAGCATAGATAGTCAGTTAATACATATTTTGTTTGTTACACATATTAGATGCTGTATTCTTGCTATAAAGTAAGCTAGGGAAAAGGAAATGTTACTAAGAAAACCATAGGAAGAGAAAATTCATTACAGTACTGTGATGAATTTGTCAGAAAAAGTCTGTGTATAAGTGGACCCGTGCAATTCAAACTCCTGTTGTTCAAGGATCAATTGTATTTTATTAGCTGACCAATAATGCCAGCGTTGTCTTTTGTTCTATAATGCCTTAAACTTTTGTTTTCCCTTTGAAACAGAAGTCTTTATTTATTTCAGGATTTGACCCCAAACTCTTCTTCATGTTCCTCCTTGGACTTATGCTATTTTTTTGTGGAGATTTGCTGAGCAGGTAGGTTCCAAGGCTGGAGTGCAGAATGATGAGACTTAGACCCGCCCTGCTTGGCTTTTATCATAAAGTGCTGCCCTTCCCTTTTCTATGAGTTTTATGACTAGGCACATTGCCTCCTTGGAAAAAATTGTAAATACTTCAGTACATGTTATGATTTTTGCTTTTTTCTTCTATTAAACAAGATTGGCAAGAATGAAATTCTCCCATTGGATTGAGCCATCATGTGAGGGGATTTAGCCAATACATCACATCCCTTTCGAAATAACATATTAAGTCCTCATTTTTACAGGGGCATGTGTTGGTGAGTTTCATGCTATTCAGAGGTAAAGGAACAAACACTTATTCATTTCCTGTTTTTAGGAACCTAGCTAAGCTAGGTGAAACTGACATGTACAAATAAGAAAACATATAGATAACAAACACTGAACAAATGTAGAATCGACATTAACTTTGTACACAAGTAAAAAAAAAATATTTGTGGAATAGAGAATGAAAGCTACACATTGGAGTTTGAAGTTGGGCTGGAGTGAGATTGGTAAAAGTTCCTTATTTTGAGGATCCTGAGAGAAACTCACAGTGAGGGAGGAATGTCTGGCAGAAAGAGCCTGCATCTGCTTTATCTTTCTGGGTAATCAGTTCAGTTCCAGTTTCAGTGTCCACTCAGGCAGTATCCTTGCACCTTTCTTTTCCCCGTGAAATGGGGCAGTTCCTTAGAAGAAAGATTCTCATTAAAAACTGGGTTGGGGGCAGCCCGGGTGGCTCAGCGGTTTAGCGCTGCCTTTAGCCCAGGGCGCGATCCTAGAGACCTGGGATCAAGTCCCATGTCGGGCTCCCTGCATGGAGCCTGCTTCTCCCTCTGCCTTTGTCTCTGCCTCTCTCTCTCTCTCTCTCTGCTCTCTGCTCTCTGCGTATTCTCATGAATAAATAAATAAAATATTTTTTAAAAATGTAAATTAAAAAAAGAAAACTGGGTTGGAAGAGGTGCTGCAATGGGACTTTGAGACCAAGCAGAGGCTTATTGGTATATATATTTGAGGGGCTCATACCAATCCGCATAAGCTGGCCGCAGTTACGTTGTACCAGTCGTGTCTAATCTGCTCTACTCTTATACTTTTTTTCTGTCTTTTGGCTGAGATAGTTCTTGTTCGAACAGTGCCATGTATGAAGACCACATAGTCATGAAATAATGTTTCTTTCTGCAGAAGCCAAATCTTCTACTATTCTACTGGGGTGAGTGTGGGAATTGCGGCCTCTCTACTAATCATCATTTTCATACTGTCCAAGTTTATGCCCAAGGTAAGTTGCAGAGTCCTCATATGTAGTCAGGAGGATCTTAGAAAGTTGAGGGACTGTTTTCTCAGATAATCTTACAGCACTGAAAATTTGCGCTGGTGACTGATAAGTCAGTGTCCTTTTTCATTGACTTTTTCCTTGATTCAGAAAGGTACTTTCCATGATGAAATTTGGAGCCTGATTATATACAAATTCCCCCTTTATATTTAAAATCCTGTGCACAGTGGGGAATTAAGACTCCTTCCTTGTTTGCTGATTACACAGCTAGGCTTTTAAGTATTTTAGCACCTCATTTTCCCAGTGTTCTTTGCACACTATGCCATTTTAAATATAAAGGATGTCTTCTTAAGAGATATGGTTTTTGGGCATTTTTAGTAGGTTGAATTTTTTAAAAATCATAGTTCCATTTTGCTGCTTTTATGTATGGAAAGCCTGTTGTAACTTTTTGTTTTCACTTCTACTCTATCTTAGAAAAGTCCCATTTACGTCATCCTGGTGGGAGGCTGGTCCTTTTCTCTGTACCTCATTCAGCTAGTTTTAAAAAATTTACAAGAGATCTGGAGGTGTTACTGGCAGTATCTTTTAAGTAAGTGTTGTTGGTTTTGCTTTCCTTTTTATATGTTTATAGGTTGTTTTAGTTCATTTGATCATGAAAAGATGTTGCCTGTTTACAGGAGTCCATGCCATTTTATTAATCTTTAAGAATAATAGTTCTTCACTTTATTTCTAACCCTGTGCAGTTGTCACATTAAATGAAAATCAGAAAAAAAAAATAATAAATAAATGAAAATCAGGCTGCCAGGGAAAAGACTTTAATTGGTTGGTGTTTTTATAAGTACACCTCTCTACACAATAGGCATCTTTCTGAAAAGCTATAAATTGACTTTATTAATATATATAATCATATTTTAAATACATTTGAAGACCTTAGGAGTAAAGGTCTCTACAGTGAATCTTTCTGTAAAGTGAAGATCCTTTGGTTGCACAGTTTGTGACCCTTAATCTACCTTTTGAGAAGTGCTTAATCTGGATTTCTGTATTATTAGGCTTTTTAAAATAGACTCTTCTAGCATTGTTCAACATGTACCTTTAATTCTCCATTTGAACCAAATAAATTTGGGGATAATGGAAAGGATAGAACTTAGAATAATATATTTGAGTAATGAAAAAAGTGTGAATAACTGGGTAAAGATCTTGTCCATTTTCCTGGTTCAATAGGTGCTATGTCGTGAATGCACTACTGCTCCCCACACAAATTATTTTTACCAGTTATAGATGAAAAAGAATGTTTTCTGATGACTCTTCTCATAGGCTATGTCCTCACGGTTGGATTCATGAGTTTTGCAATCTGTTACAAGTATGGGCCCTTGGAGAATGAACGAAGTATCAACCTGCTGACCTGGACCTTGCAGCTGATGGGCCTATTTTTCATGTATTCTGGTATCCAGATACCACATATTGCCCTTGCAATTATCATCATTGCACTGTGTACTAAGAACCTGGAGTACCCTATTCAGTGGCTGTACATCACTTACAGGTGACTGAAATGCAATATAACTTTGTATTGGAACATGCCATGTGGGATGCAGTTGCCAGCAAAAGGGTATAGAGGCATTGACTTGGGAGCCTCTTTGCTCATGGAAATTGATTGCATTATGCTTCTGCTTTTGTTCTTTCCAAATCTTTCTTCTCAGACTCTCTATAGGCATATTTATAATTTTAGTTTAGTCATTTTATATTTAAAAAAGCATCCAGTAAAGTGTCATGTGTACCTGTTACCACTAGGTGGTGCAGAGTATATCACTTTTATGCCACATGCCTCAGGGTCACCTGGTCTCAGATTATTTCATGTTGGTTCTCAGGTTGCTCTGGGAGTTCTAAGATGTAGTTCAAAGCATGATATCATCTTGCATAGTGAACATGGAATGGTCATAGATTCTGAAGTTGTCAGTGGTGGTTCTATTATACATAGTCAAGGTGATACCTTTAGTTTGGGGAATCCCAAGTTAATGGACCATAATCTTATACCATCATTTTCTTGTCATTTTTCCACTTATTAGAAAATACATATTTTGTCTATCATTTATTGGAAATAAGTGAATTTATTCACGTTAGTGAATAATATTGATTACTCTGACTTGTCATTCCTAGTCTAGCGTGTCAGGAGTGTATTATAAGTAAAGATTTCTAAAGAAGAAAGGTGGGAATGATGACTCTTAATGTCCAGGCTCTCTGCTATATACTTGGCTCACTGAAGGGAGCTAGAGGGCAGGCTGGATAGAAATTACTGATTAATTATTCATGATGTTATTTTGGTGAGCACAGAAAGATGTGTAAGGCAACAGAAAAGACTGTGCCCCCTCGTCTCCTGACAGAAGAAGAATATCGGATACAAGGAGAGGTAGAGACCCGAAAGGCTTTAGAGGAGCTTCGAGAATATTGTAACAGTCCAGACTGCTCTGCTTGGAAGACTGTTTCTCGAATCCAGTCTCCAAAGAGGTAAAGTCTTGGCCAGCTATTCCAGGTATCTAGCAGGATAATTTTGACCTTGCGTTTTAATAGAGATCATACTTGTAGATAAACATTTTGTATTGGTAGTTTTGTTTTCCTGTTCATGTAGGGGTGGTTGAGAAAAAGATATATATATATCATCTATGTTAAATAGTAGCCTGTTTTCTGCTCCCTCAAGGAACCATCTCCTCTGGATTTGATTGTAGTATTGAGAGGAGAAGACTCCAGTATCACATTAAGTTTCCTGTGTCTGAGTGGGTTTTTTGCAGGAGGCAGTGGTGTTCCCTTTTTATTTGGGAGCAACTGTACCAATGAGTTTGTGAAGCTTCCAATTTGGAATCCTGATGGCCATATGTTTATAGGGCCATAAACATGAATAACTGTGTAATGCCCTATAATCTTATCAGGATTACAGATGACTAAAAGAACCTTAGCACTTTCCTAACTAAAAGGATAGGCTAGTGCTTATTAAGCAGGATGGGGTTTCAGGGGATGTTGGCTTATGATCCCAGCTTTCCTTTTCTCCTTGTTTCTTGCTTTTAGTCTACTTACCTGCCAGAGTAAGGATAGACTGTAAAATTTGAGCTGTGAGTGTATCAGGAGTTTCAATTTGTTCTTATTTTGAAAGGAAACCAGAAAGGACAGAAGGCAGGTTCTTAATGAGTACTATCTTCTCTTTTCCAGATTTGCTGACTTTGTGGAAGGTTCTTCTCACCTCACACCAAATGAGGTTTCTGTCCATGAGCAGGAATATGGATTAGGGAGCATCCTTGCCCAGGATGAAATCTATGAAGAAACATCCACTGAAGAGGAGGACTCAGATCCTCAGTATCCTGCTATCACACAACAGATCAACTCCTGACTTAGGTGGTGGTCAGTTATCTTTATATGGACTGGCTTGGTATCTCAATGGTCCATGTTACGTTTGTGCACCATTGCTTCTCAACTCTTTGAAACAGGATGAGATAGCATAGAAATCCTCCCACTGAAATTACAGGCCTGAGTAGGCATCCCTTTGGAAATGGTCTTGGTGGTCTCTGTGGGATCTCTGAGGGAGAGTGGGTAAAGTAGTGAATGCTTTCAATGCTTCCCATTGGTTGTTGGCCCACGTTTATGTTTCAAAAACAAAAAACTGGATGGCCACACCTAGCATGGCATTCTAGCGCCTCTTAAAGGTTGACTCGGTGATAGCATTTCTGGCACCATCACTGGCACTCAAAAGTGAGAACTGTTACATGTTGCAGCAATGTTTTCAGACCCTCGGCTGCATCTTCCAGAGAGAAACCCATAAATCTGAGCCTCCTTTTCTTCTTTTCTTTCAATGACTTTAGAATAATATTTGTTTTAGCTGTTTTAAGAGGAAAGTAGATTTTTATTTCTGTCTTGTTTTTTAAATGGATATATTTTTTTAAAATGTAACAAACTCATGTTCCAGAACCAGCAAGTGTTCCAGATTGACAAGCCCATAGGCCTCTACATGCTTATTGATATGGATTATCCATTAACGCCCCAGAATTATTGTGTTGAGCTTTGAATTAGTTCTCACAATATGATATTCTAAGTATCACTTGCTTTTAGGAACATTCTTGTGAACTCTTTTGTAGGGGGAGGTTTTTATTATATCCAACTTTTAATTCTATCTTAAGACATTTGCATTCTTCCCTTCCCGTTCCTCCTTGTTCCCTTTGCTCTTTCAGGAAGTGTCTATTTCCTCAACTGTGATGTACAATTTAGGGTTCGTTTCATTTCTTATATTCTCTTCCCCTTGGTTGGTAGCATTATTCCTGCTAGTTGGGAGAAGTGATCGTTTTTTAGAGAATTTAAATACTTTTTACATGCTGTTTTTCCTGTCAGTGGAACATGTATCTTTGAGTTGCTATGGAATCAAGAAACTCTCCTTTTCTTCTCTCTTCCTTTGTCTACCCATTCTAACCATTCTTTTTAGCCTTTATCACTTTTAGGCCCCCCCCCCCCCACCAATCTAGCTAATTTGTAAGCCCCGACACTATCTGTGAAGTTTCCTTGCTACAACATACAAGTTGTAGCTATGTAGCTGTCACAATTTGCATTGCTACAAAATAGATCTCCAGGTAATCTTGATGCCTCTTCATTCACCTATCAGGATCAGACACATTTTTCTATACTTACTTGCAGCTCCATTTCTGACCAGAGATTCATGCTGCCTTTTATCACAGTGCCATTAGTTTCAGATTCTTTTACCATTGGAAAGTACTTTTATAGACCAGCAATGGCATTTATGAGGGAGCAAATTCCCAAGTCTCTCATTTGCTTGGTTCTGTCTTGGTGATCTTCACCCCTGTACCTTGGAAGAAGCTGTAATTACTTTAGCCAGGAATATAGACATTGATAGCAGGAGCACAGCATCAGGCTCACTAGTTTACCATGATCATCAAGAAGGCAGATGATTTTTTTTTAAAAAGCTGTAATGTCTCCTTCAGACCAGCCATTTATCAGATAATCTTGAAAGGCCCTGGGCTCATTGCTGACTTCCAAAATGTCAGCTCTGAGACGCCCCTCCAGGTGGCCAGTTGATTATCACCACTAGTGTTTCCCATAGCTTTAAACTGTCCTAATGTGATAACTACCTCAATTGGCGGCAAATACACATATAGTAGAAAGTGAAAAAGCAGTATTTGGGCAGATGCTGAGGGGTTAAAGTTGCAGGGCAAACGAGCTTTATATTGGGAAACTTTTATGCCTTTGTAAATTAGGTACATGGTAAAATTTTATCTCTCTGCAAAGAACTGTTAGGACCCCTGGAATATAGTATTTTTTGCTTTATTTATAGAAATCAAGATCTAGCATATTTGAGCAGCAGTTGATTTAAAAAATAATTCATCTGTACAAGTGGTCTCAGGATTACCTGGACTTCGGTGCCTTCCCCCAGATTGCTTGTTGGGGAGGTGGTAGCTTGCCTCCAGGGTGACTTTCCCTGCCTCTTATCTTTATCTCAGTGAGAAAGCACTGTGAAGCAGGGCAAGAGTCTCCTCTTTTTCTGCTTAAACTCCTTGTGAAATATAGTTTCCATCTCCAGGCCACTTCTTTTCACCATGTTTGAACTTGGGGTGAGTAAAATCAAACTCAGTTTATTACTCCATGTCTGTAGTCAGAGACCCGAGCTGTAGGCAGTGGAGGTCCTGCGGCAATGAGAGCTGCTCTGAGACAGTGAAGGACGACGGTGCCTTTGGTGTGCTGCGTGTCCTTGCCCTGCCTGCTTGTGTGGCTCTGCCCCAGATGCTTCAGAGCCTCCATAGGCCCGCAGATTGCTTGACTCCATAAACCTTCTTCGGAGCTGCTCTTGTCTCCCTCTTGGCCACTTAGTCTGCTGGCTCAGTCACTACTTGAAACCCCCACTTAATTTTCTCTGGCAGTTACAACTCTTGCAATTCAGCATAGTCTCATCTCTCAGACTGATCTCATCGAAAAGGATTGAAGGGATAACCATGGAGTGAGCTGAACATTGGAGCCATGTCTGCTGCCATGTCAGCGTCTTGCTCGCAAATATGCAGCTGTAAATTGGCCCTAGGGCTCAAGGTCTCTTCAGCATTGGAAATCTGTCGCTGCTAATTGGTCTGACCAAGTTATGTAGAGCATGACTGCCATTAATTGGAATATGAGAGCCAGCTGGCCTAAAACATTTCCCCTTCCCTTCTCCACACAGATTGCTTTCATGAGAACAATGGAACCAATCACCAAAAATAAGGGCAGTTTTGCAACTAGGGTGTCTTTTAAGAAGAAGGTCCTATCAGCCACATCATCCCACCAGAACTGGCTTATTTCCTCCCCCCAAATTCATGACTTTTATGTCTGTTACAAAGAGGTTTCTGCTGCTCATAGTCTTTGGGTCCCAGTGTTCTATTTTGTGCTGATACATCCCATTCAAGGCCTAGCCCTTTCTTCACTGTGTTCCCTTCAACCCAATTCCCACCTGGCATATACATTAGAGATTTGATGAATGAAAGGACCCAAATAGGCCAGATAGTCCTTCCTGGCCCTGATATCCATAAAAAGCTTGGAAATGGATTATGCAATTGCCCTTAATCTTTTTGTTCCAGAAAAAAGATGGGCTCAGATGGATGCCTGCGTAAAAATGGTTCTTAGCTGTGTACTCATAACTTTTCTCTGAATTGAGTAGTGAAAGTTGAAGTAGGAGGAAAGGAAATTAAATGTCCTTCTAGTATTCCTTTGGACTTAGGTCTGACATATGAGATAATAACCTATATTGAAATGCCAAGAACTTTATTTCAACCAAGGAGAGGATGGTTTGACAGATTTATTATGCCTTCATATTACATAGGCACTGAAACCAAGTAATAAACATATAAAAATAGCCATATGTACAAGGCAAATGCACCCAAAACCTCTTGTTTATGTTTTGATGTAGCAGAAATATATTATTATGTTTAGGCAAACCTATGCAGTTATGGTGATCAGTGGTATCTTTTGGTAACTTAGCTTATGGACTCAGTTGCTGTTGAGGTGGATTCTAGATGGTTACTACCTTAAAAAGGGTGTTTGGTGCCTTATGTGATGGGAGCCAGAGCCTGCTGGGAATAAACAAAGCAGATTCATGTCCACATCAACACACAGCTTTAGTAGGGGGTGGGAATGGCACACAGCCTCCCCCAAATTTGGGACTTTGGGCTCCCACATCCCCTGCCTGTGTGTGTCATTTTCCTCTTTATACTCTTGACTCTTGACAGTAACTTGAAAATGGTGAAATCATCTTCTCTGAACTTTCCTACAGCATGGGCAGCATTCGTATCACTTTAACCTACTAGATAGCTCATAATGTGATGTGAGTATTAGGACTGTTAAAGCCAGCCATTGCCTCAGTTTCCCATGTTTGTGGAATTGATGGTGAAATAGCAGGACTAAGGAATTCTTGGGTAAGTTTTAGCCTGTGGGTAATGCCTTAGTGTTGTTTTAAAAGATTTGTCATTTATATTTAAAATAAATGTTCACAAATGTTTGAAAGGAACAAAATGATCAGGGATGGCTCTTTGTCATGGGTCTCATTTTCACTCTTTTCTGTAAGAAAAAATAACAATGTCTTATTATATATTTTTTCATTTTTATTGTACAAATTTGTAAGTAATCCCAATTTTAATAAAGTTTTATAGACGATTTAGTGGTCTCTTAATGAACGTGTACTTCTCTTATTTGGATCACTTGAAGCAATTAGCTTCTAAGTTTCATCTTTCTGATGAGATGGTGTTGCATGCCATCTATTTTCCTCTTTTTCTGAACCACCACTCTTTACCCTGGGTCTGTCTTGGTCTACTTCCATCCTTTGGATGATTTCCTAGCATGCCAGATCTCTAAGGGGTATTTTTGCAGGAGTTGCAGGTTGTTAGACCATCTGTCTCCAGAAAAAACATGTATAGGTTATTCCTAGTCCAGGGAGCTACTCTGATTGTACTTCAGTTTCTTTCTTTTCTTTTTTCTCTTCTCTCTTCTCTTCTCTTCTCTCTTTCTTTCTTTCTTTCTTTCTTTCTTTCTTTCTTCTTTCTTTCTTTCTTTCTTTCTTTCTTTCTTTCTTTCAAGATTTATTTATTTTGAGAGAGAGAGCATGAGCACTGGGGAGGGTCAGAGTGAGAGGAAGAATCTCCAGCAGATTCCCCACTGAGTACAGAGCCCCACTCAGGGCTCGATCTCACAACCCTGAGATCATGACCTGAGCCAAAACCAAGAGTCAGACACTCAACTGACCGAGCCACCCAAGCACACCTAGGTCGGTGTATCTATCTATCTATCTATCTATCTATCTATCTATCTATCTATCTATCTATCTATTATAGACATAGAGAGAGAGGCAGAGACACAGGAGGAGGGAGAAGCAGGCTCCATGCCGGGAGCCTGACATGGGACTTAATCCCGGGACTCCAGGATCCCGCCCTGGGCCAAAGGCAGGCACTAAACCGCTGAGCCACCCAGGGATTCCCCCCTGGTTCTTTTTAATGGCATAAAATATCTTTTGTTTCTCCACTGGAGTGAGGAGAAGACCTGGAGATCCAGCTGTGGGATGTCTGCCAAGAGCTTTGTTTGGGGGGAGGGAGGAGCATGGGCAGGGATATAGTGAATATTAAGGGCCATGGAATAATAACTTCAATTATGTCTAGGCCCAGCTTCTGCAGAAGTCTGGCACCTCCCGTTTTCTTTTATGTTTTAGCTATATCCTTTGTTCTGAAGATCTGTTATAGTATTTACATTAATTCTGACCCTGTGTCCTCTCTTCTCAGTTATTCAGACTACATAGAAATCTATTGTTCAGTTCTCAAAGATGGTAAAATAGGAAGAATCAGGATGGAGTCCATATGTAAATTTATATAAATTTATGCATACTAATGGCATCTTTCCTCCCCTCCCTTCTTTTTTTTTTTCCTCCCCTCCCTTCTATAACTATACTAGGTAAAGAAGAGATGGAGGTGATTATTAATCATCAAATTATTAAAAGCTTAAAGCATACTTGCTAGGTATGCAACATAGGGTTTTAGTGAGGACAAAGAAAGATAATGTGTGTGAAGAAGTTCTTGGGGTGCCTGGGTGGCTCAGTTAAGTATCTGCTGCTGGTTCAGGTCATGATCGTGATATCAAGCTCTACATTGAGCACCGTGATCAGCGGGGAGCCTGCTTCTACCTCTGCCACTCACCTCACTAGTTCTCTCTCTCTCTCTCAAATAAAATCTTTAAAAAAATAAAAAGTGTTCAAACTTGAACATGCATAGGAATTATCTGGGAAGCTTGTTCAAATGCAGACTTCTGATAGAGTAAATCTGGCTTGAGCCCCAAGATTCTGCATTTCTAATAAGCTCCCATGTGATTCAGGTGTGGGGTGTGGTCCTTTCTGAATAGCAAGGATGTAAAACACTTAGCTTATTGCCTGGCACACAGTATTTGATCAATGTTACTAATTGACACAAAATAATTTGTGACAGTCAAGAAGACCCTCTACCACCAAACATCTTCACCATATCTGAAAACTTCTGTGTTTGTATTGTATAGCATCATTTTAAAAAAGATATTAATTAGTTTAATCAGACTCCTGCCTTCCTAACGCCATTAGTCATCGGCACTGAAGGATCTAGAATTTTCATCTTTCTTCTATTTTTACTTATTTATTTATTTATTTATTTATTTATTTATTTATTTATTTATTTATTTATTTAAAGAGACTTTATTATTTATTCATGAGAGACACAGAGCTAGAGAGGCAGAGACACAGGCAGAGGGAGAAGCAGGCTCCATGCAGGGAACCTGCTGGATCTCCAGGATCACACTCTGGGCTGAAGGCGGCGCTAAACCGCTGGGCTACCTGGGCTGCCCTCTTCTTTTTTTTAACTTATCTTTTTGCCAGCTTCACTGAAGTATCATTTATTTTTTTTTTAAGATTTTATTTATTTATTCATAGAGGCACAGAGAGAGAGAGAGAGAGAGAGAGAGACGCAGAGACACAGGCAGAGGGAGAAGCAGGCTCCATGCAACAAGCCTGATGTGGGACTCGATCCCGGGTCTCCAGGACCACACCCCGGGCTGCAGGCGGCGCTAAACCGCTGCGCCACCAGGGCTGCCCCTGAAGTATCATTTATATACAGTAAAATTCGTTAGTTTCAAGTTTTGCTGAGTTTTGACAAGAGGAGTTAATTGACAGTTGTGTAATCACTACCAGGGCCATGATTCAGAGCATTTCCATTGCCCCCAAAGTTCCCTCATGCCCCTTATAGAAATGTTAATGGAGAGAGAAGAGGAAGGGGGTTTCAGAATCAATGGTGGGAGAAGACTTGTCAGCTCCAGTTACTTCAGTTTTGCCTGAGGATCAAATCACAGTCCTGCCTCCTCCATGTTTCCTCTCATCCCAGGAATGCTTTGACACATCTTGAAATCCCCACTGACTTGGATGTGTATTTGTACCTCACTAATTTAGAGTGGTCCATTCATCCCGGTTTGGCCAGAATCTTCCTAGTTCAGAGAACTCTGCAGGTCCGAGACAAACTAGGATGGTTGGTCACCCCAGCTGTGATGTTCATGCCATTGTCTCTCGGCCTGAGGATGCCATCTCATTTTAGAATCCCTTCTCCTGTGTGAGCACATGGCAGGCACTCAGAAAATGAGTGAGTGGGTGGACACAGAAATACACCCCAAGCTGTAGGCAGCTGCGGATTCCGGGCCTGGAGAACAGGAGACCTGGGTTCTGGTTCCAGCTCCGCCAGGTTGGCAGTGGTGTGATCCTGGGAAAGGGGCTTCTCACCCTAGGTCTGTTTTCTCCCTGTGAAACAGAGGATCTGTAGTCCTTTTTGCCTCTGACACAGAGGCTGCTTCCACTTACACCTGGGATTATGTGCTGATGGCACTTCCACTGGCTTCCTCCTCACTTTCTCTTTCCCTTGCCTTTTTTCTCCCTTCAGATATATATAGGAGATCAATAAATCATGTAAGGGCAGGTTGATAATGGAACTGCTGATGGGCCAGTCATCTGCAGAGTGCTTCTATGAGAGCAGTAAAGTTTGGACCTTGAACCAAGCAGCTGTGGCTGGGAGTTGGAGGATCCAGTCTCTTTGCAGCTAAGTGTGTGTAATGACCCATTTGCTCTTTGTGCATGCCTGGGAGAGAGTACGGTAGGCAGAGGGAGCCTGTTTAGGAATTTTCCTGGGTGGATGAGGGGGTACCCTGGTGAATAGGATTGTATAAGCTCCTTATCTATTGGAGGCAGCTATTTCCAGCTGGGTTAGTACCCGGGAAGCAGCATATCAGGGTCTCATTCAGGTTCCTCATACAGAAGGATTAAAATTAGGAATACCAAGATTTGGGCTCAAAGCTGTGGCCAACTGAGGGTCAGGAAGCTGCATTCTGTTCCTGCCACATACTGTCTGTGGAACCTCTCTGAGCCTCAGTCTCTGCCGCTAATTTTCATTTTCAATGGAGTGAGTAGCTGCACTGCCTAGCTCACAGGGTGGTGTGATTCAGTGAGATGATACAGGTGGGAATCGGTGAGCTGACATCGATACAAATGCTGGGTGGTATTACTAACTATAGTGTTTGGGTCTGTTTGTGGGGGCTGACTCGTGGGGGGGGAGGGGAATTTGGGGATTTTATCTGCTTGGTTCCCCCAAGTAATGGTAATGTCATTAATACCCTCTGACTTGGGATCCCTGGGTGGCGCAGCGGTTTGGCACCTGCCTTTGGCCCAGGGCGCGATCCTGGAGACCCGGGATCGAATCCCACATCGGGCTCCTGGTGCATGGAGCCTGCTTCTCCCTCTGCCTGTGTCTCTGCCTCTCTCTCTCTCTCTCTGTGACTATCATAAAAACAAACAAACAAACAAAAAAACCCTCTGACTCCCAATGAGATAGGAAGGTTTGAGGCAAGTACTGTTTCTTTGCTAGGAAGACACCCCAGCCTACCTTCCTCTGACAACATTTCTGACTTTTTGGAAAAGCTTTCCCTTGGCTATAAATCCCACTCTTGCTCTTATTTCCAAATTTGGGGGGCAGTGGAGCAAGATGTCTACCTGAGCCCAGCCAAATACCCTTTCCTACCTAGAAGGGGTTTTCTCATGTCACCGAGCATCTCCCTCTGGGGCTTCAGGCCTGGGAAGGGTTAATCGAGCCACACCCTCAGCAGGAACAGCCTCGGACTTTGTGCTGAGCAGCCATCTCTGGCCTCTCCTGGCTTGATTGGCACAGGGAGCCTTGGTTGGAGGAGGCAGCACAGTGGAAGGTCAGAAGCGTGGACACTGGCGAGAGGAGGGAAACCCCTTTCCTGGCCTCTTGGACACCATGGACAGCTCCCATTAACGAGGATACCTCTCCATTCTCCGGGCCTTGAGACTCCTATGCCCCCTTCCTGTCAAATTGGGATTTCATTCACCATTCTCCAAGGGACACCCTAGCTCCGGTGTTGGGTGAGTCTTACCCTAACCTGTCACTGCTCTGCACATCTTGGGGTGCCCTATTCTGGGGACTGCTTCTTTTTCCCCTTCCCTCCCTCCAACCAATCACATTCCCACTCCCCTCAAATCCAAATCCAAATCCAAGGAAGATGGCTTCTTCCAGCCCTGCTTCTACTGCTCACCATTGCCTGCCCCGTTACTTAAGAACTTAACTTTTATTTTTTAATCTGAAAAATGTGGGATGATAATAATAACTACTTCAAGGGAATATTGTTTGTAAGCATCAAATGAATTCATATATGTAGTGTTTAGAGCCTTGCCTGGCCCATGGTACCTGATTGTCAGAGATTGCTATTGTCACTATTCTTTTTTTTTTTTTTTTAAAGATTTTATTTATTCATGAGAGACACACACACAGAGAGGCAGAGACGCAGGCAGAGGGAGAAGCAGGCCCCGTGCAGGGAGCCTGATGCGGGACTCGATCCGGGGACTCCAGGACCATGCCCTGAACCAGAAGCAGACGCCTAACCACTGAGCCACCCGGGCGTCCCTATTGTCACTATTCTTATTGCTCTTAGTTTTGTCCTTCCAAGAAGTGACAAGTGCTCTCATTTTCTGGAACTTGGGGAAAGCAGAGTGAAGGCTGAAAGTAGCCAGTGTTCCCCTCTTGCCCCACCTTCCATTTCTTCTTCCCTCCCCTCCCCCGCCAGGTTTAGCATTGCTGGAGACTGGAAGGATGTGGCTTTTTTATTTCTCTTAGGGAGTAGCCCTGACCATTGTACTAATGATTCTGTTCTGCACCAGGCCACCCCACCTACTCAGTCCCACAGGAAAGACTGAGGGGGGCTGGGCTTCCTCTAGAGGTTACAACTGCCATGTGCCCACTGCATGGGGACTGAGCCTCACAATGACTCTGCTCCTCCTAGCCCACTCCCACCAGCTACTAAAAAGCTAGGTGTGTCCCTGTGGGGCAAAGTCCATGCCGGAAGGTTACAGCAATGGGTGTAAAAGCTGGAGATGGAAAAACAGGGACAGACATATAGGCATATACAGAGATCGTGACAGCTACTTGATGTTGGAGAAACCAACCTAATGTTTGTTTAGGATATTCTAATCTTTTTTAAAAAATATATTTTATTATTTATTTGAGAGAGAATGTACGTGAGCAGGGAGGAGGGGCAGAGGGAGAGGGACAAGTAAACTCCTTGCTAAGCAGGGGGCTGGACATGGGGCTCGTCCCAGGACCCTGGGACTCATAGACCTGAGCTGCAGGCAGATGCTCCATTTAATTATTTTTTAAGATTTACTTATTTATTCATGAGAGACAGAGAGAGGCAGAGACACAGGCAGAGGGAGAAGTAGGCTCCCTGCAGGAGCCTGATGTGACACTTGATCCCAGGACCCCGGGATCATGAGCTGAGCCAAAGGCAGACGCTCAACCACCGAGCCACCCAGGCGCCCCAAGGAGCAGGAGATTCTCCTCACTGGAGGAGAGTTTCCACAACTTCCCACAGCTAGCTTGGGCTAGTCCAGAGTCCACCTTGGGTTGAGGACTCTCTAGGGCTAAGAGTTGGAGAGGAAGGCTCTTAGGTCCTTCTGCCCACTTCCCCCCACACAGCTACTGGCCCCTAAAGCTGAGGAGACTTCAGCAAACTGATTCCTCTATTCTCAGGATCCTCTGGCCATGAATCTCCTGGAAGGCTCTGTGGGGGTGGAGGACCTTGTGCTCCTGGAACCCCTAGAACAGGAGCCTCTGCTCAAGAACCTCCAGCTGCGCTATGAAAGCAAGGAGATTTATGTGAGTGCATCTGGGTGCCCCTGGCTGGGGGTGTGTGGCCAGAGAGTTCATGGGCTCCTATCCCTTCCTCCCCCTCCAAACACCCCCTACCCCCCCACCCCTGCTCATTCTCTTTACCTTTTTTTGGCTCTAGACCTACATTGGGAATGTGTTGATCTCAGTGAATCCCTACCAACAACTGCCCATCTATGGCCCGGAGTTCATTGCCAAATACCAGGACTATACCTTCTATGAGCTGAAGCCCCATATGTATGTAAAGTGGCCAAGGGAAGGCTGACCGGGCCCCAGCTTCCTGACAGCGACACACCCTAGTTTCCTTCATCCTTTCTCCTGAGGGGGGGCTCTCCAGCCTCCCCCTTCCCCCCTGGCCCCAGGAAGCCCCTTTCCTAGACCTACCACTGCCTCAGTCTAGTCCAAGTGAGGAGGGAGGATGACTCTGGGGGCTGGAGATGGAGTGAAAGCTGGTGTCTTAGATTAACCCCACCTTGGTCATCACCTGCTTCCTCCACCCAAGCTACGCTTTGGCAAATGTGGCATACCAGTCGCTGAGGGACCGAGACCGAGACCAGTGCATCCTCATCACAGGCGAAAGCGGAGCTGGCAAGACCGGTGAGGCGCCTGGCTAGGGGAGGCTGTGCAATCCCTGCTAGAACTACTCCCTCTTCTCTTTCTCTTTCCAAGCCAGGCCTGGTCCTGCCCCACCCCAGAAATTCCTTCTCGGCTTGTCTGATCCTGAGGGCTGTGAGGTGCGGGACTTAAGGGGCATTAAGGAGGGTGGTGGGGATCCATGTGAAGGTTTCTCTTTCACAGAGGCTAGTAAGCTGGTGATGTCTTACGTGGCGGCTGTCTGTGGGAAAGGGGAGCAGGTGAACTCCGTGAAGGAACAGCTGCTTCAGTCAAACCCGGTGCTGGAGGGTGAGGATTCCAGTCTCTCTTGTGCACCCCAGCCCTACCCTACTGGCCCCAGAGACACTCAGCCCTGTTCTCATTCTGCCTGGAAAATCTGAGACTGGCATGATGGCTAGAAGACCTTCCTCCTTCCCCTTCTCCAGAGCCCCCCTCTCCCCTCCGATCTCCTCACCTCCCCTCTCTCCATCTCTGCAGCTTTTGGCAATGCCAAGACCATTCGCAACAACAACTCCTCTCGATTTGTGAGTGATCATCTCCCTGGCCTGAGAGGAGAGGGTGTGGGGGCTTGAGAAGGAGGGATATGGCACAGACCCTGCCGGACAGGGTGGTGAGCAGAGGAAGAAGCAAGGTCTCTCTCTCTTTCTCTCTCTCTCTCTCTCTCACCTCTGAAGGGAAAATACATGGATGTTGAGTTTGACTTCAAGGGATCCCCCCTCGGTGGTGTCATCACAAACTGTATGTGTCTCCCCATGCTGCCAACCACCTCTCTCGCCTCCCTGGCCCACAGTTCCCTCTTTGCCCATTTGCTATCGTGGGAAGGAACAGTAGGCTGGCAGGAGACTGCCCAGGCACGGGGGATGCCAGCGCCGAGGGCAGACTTGGAGGGAAGCGGTGGCGTCCCCCCGTTCCTCAGGATGCTATTTTCTAACCCCTTCTGCCAGATCTGCTTGAGAAATCCCGAGTGGTGAAGCAGCTCAAAGGAGAAAGGAACTTCCACATCTTCTATCAGCTACTGGCCGGAGCGGATGCACACCTGCTGAGTATGTGCCTGTCCCAGACACACAACAGAAGAGCCCCAACCTCCGTTCAGTCCCTAGAGCCTTGGGCCCCTCTGGGTCCCTGCAGCCCTCATTCCTCTTCCTGCGCTCCTCACTCAGCATCTCATCTGCTCATTGTTGGGAACAATCCCCTGACCTCTGTGTTCTCTTCTTTTTCGGGGATTGTATTGCTAGGAAGAAGCCTTCTTGCCTCTTGACCTCCTCTTACTCCTCTCTCCTGCTTGGGTTCCTCTTTCCCCAGGCTGGCTTTAAAAGCAGAACACTTATTTCCATTTTTCATTCTTTCCTACCTTCAATTTAAGGGACTTTTTTGATAGCTCAGCAGAAAATCATGCAGGATATTATAAGTGGTCAGGAACTTTTGATGAGCTGGAGTTGAAGTTGTTCTGGGTCTACCTCCACCTCATCCAGGCCCTGGCCCTGGTTTACTCTTCTTAGATGGTTTTATGGGGGTTCCATTTATTCATTCATCAAACATCTCTTGAACACTTACTGTGATGGAACATTGTGCTAGTCTCTAGCGATTCAGAAGTGAATATGACATGGACCGTGTCCTCGAGAACTTGTGGTCTTCCAGGGATGGCAGATGTGTGAGCAGAAACACTGCAAAATACAGTGTGATCGAGTGCCAACAGGTCTGTGCAGGTGGCTATGGGAGGGGAAGTCACGGAACACTCTGCTTGTCCCAGGGAGCCCTGGATCCTCGATGGGCCCAAGGTGGCTCTGGGTGGGCATCACTGCAGAGTCTGGTGGGACTTCAGGCCTTGCCAGAGTTTGCCTCCCAATCCTGCCTCTAGCTGTGAGCACTGTGGGTATCTGGCCCCAAGGACCTGTCGATTTGGCTTCTGGTTGTTTTCTGCTGGACTTGTATCTATCTCCTTTCCCTTCCTGGGGATTTCCGTGGTTTGAGAGCCCCTGCAGGTCTCATTATTCCTTCCTGGCTCAGTGGTCTTGGTTGTGTTCAGTGTGTCTGAATCATAGGCACTAGTACCTTGTTCTGGTTGATTCTGTTACCCATTGATGTAAGCTAAGTCTGGCTGGGACCTCCCTTGTGTCATCATCCCTTTCTGACTCATTCTTTGTCCAGATACCTCTCTTTAGTAGGTTCCTGTTTCAAAATTTGTGTTTCTGGGGAAGCTGCCATTAAACTGTAGTTTGAGGGATATTCCCTGATTCTCAGATCATTTGAATAACAGATAATTGATATCCTTCAAGCTCCATGCTTAACCTATTCCTTCCCATCTCAGGTGAACAGCTTTGACTGTTCCCTTGATTAAAAAGAAAGAAGTTTGTACATGCCAGGCAGGCACACAGAGTATGAAGATTAAAATGTCCCAATGCTCAAGTTGTTCATTTGTGGGAGAGACGGAAAAAAACAAAAACCTAGCCCATGTGTTATGGGTTGGGATAGAGATCCACCATGGGGATCACAAGAGAACGGCTCAGCCCCACAACGTCAGAGAAAATCTTCCAGAAGAGGGGTCAGGATTGGGGAACATAGCATCTGCCTTTTGTTGGCGCTTAGTGAACAAATAATGAATGAGCTAACTCTGGCCAACGGTAAGATGTTGAGGCTGGATAGGAGATATGCGCCCGCCCTTCTTTCCTCACCTTTGTCCTCTCAGAGCCTCTGAGAACTGAGCAGGGTGGAGAGTTTGCTTATTTATTTTTATTGTTTAGAAACTGAAGGTGGGAAGAAGAGTGGAATGAGTCTTTTCTTTCATAAAAGTCGGAAGAAAACCCCAACAATTAAGAACATGCAAACCCTAAATACTGCTTAAAAATTTAGTCTATTATTGTGGAAACTAATGATCCCCACACAAAGGAGGCTGGGGCAGAGCCTAAAACGAAAATGGTTCCTTTGAATGAGCAAGTAAACCAAGCCAGGGCAGGGGCTGTGAGCGTCAAGGCCAGAGGACTCCTGAGAGCTCCGAGTACTAACCTTCTCCTCACACTGGCCCTCCCAGCGGCTCTAAAGCTCGAGCGAGACACAAGTGGCTATGCCTACCTAAACCAGAAAGTGTCCAGAGTTGACGGCATGGACGACGCTGCCAACTTCAAGGCTGTACAGGTGGGTGCCTGGGGTGGGCCCTTAGGCTGTCCCCGGAGCCCAGGATTTGGCTTTGAGAAGGGAGGCGTTGAGCTGGCACCGCACAGTTCAGCTTCTGATTTCTGCTCTGTCCTCAAGAGTGCGATGACGGTGATTGGGTTCTCGGAGGAGGAGATTCAGCGGGTGCTAGAGGTGACGGCCCTGGTGCTGAAGCTCGGGAATGTGGAGCTGGCAGACGAGTTCCAGGCCAATGGCGTGTCAGCCAGTAGCATCCGGGATGGGAAAGGTCTGTACCGCCCTGCTGGTACCTGTCTCCTGCAACACCAGGTGGCTCCTTGAAGCTCCTACTACAATTTCTATTTTTTCACCATCTCCTGTGTAACTGACTTCACTCCCATTCGGTGTCACTCAGCCTGTTCCTGAGTTCTTCCCCAAACACACTCATGGAGAATCCCCAGGGAGGCATTTGGGAATGAGGTTATGAAGTTTGATAGACCTACATTCTGGGACCTCTCTGAGTCTCCCTGGAGTCTTTGCAAAGAACCTCAGGAGATTCTCCTCGTAAAGCAGATAATGCACTCAGTGTCCAGAGCTCCCTCTCTCTTCTCCTCCTCAGAGATTTCTCCTGGGCCATGCTCTGGATGGGCTGTAAGGACATTCTCAGCAAGACCCAGGGGCACTTGTCTCCCAGCAGTGTCATGTCTCAGCCCCCCTCCCTCTCTGGGAGGGAATCCCTTTTCCAGGCCATGCTGTATTTCCTCCCCACCCCAGGTATTCAGGAGATTGGGGAAATGGTGGGTTTGAATTCAGAGGAACTAGAGAAAGCTTTGTGCTCAAGGACCATGAAAACAGCCAAAGAGAAGGTAGTCACTGCCCTGAATGTCATCCAGGTAAGGTCCCTATGGGAGGAGGGTGATTTGGGGACCCTTCTGTGGCTGCCATCCTAATGAGCTGGCTCTGCCCTGCAGGCTCAGTACGCTCGCGATGCTCTGGCTAAGAACATCTACAGCCGCCTTTTCAATTGGATAGTGAATCGAATTAATGAGAGTATCAAGGTAAGAGATTACTCTCCTCCCTCCTGTCTGCCTCACCTTTCTTGCCCTGGTCACCACTCCCATACTTTGGGTTCTGAGATGAACAGAGTAAGAAGGATGAATGGTAGGATACAGTTCCTCCCAATAGTGCATTGTTGTGGAAACATCTCTGGTTTTTTGAGTTTGACTCTCTGGATCCCCTACTTACCAGCTGTGTGGCCTTTCAGTTTCACAGAGATTCTGAGCCTCAGTTTCCTGATTTGGAAAATTGGACACTAATGCCTACCTGTTTCACAGGGCTTAGTGAGGATCAGATGAGGATCAGATATCAGAAATTCCACACCCAGATATATATTTAAGATATATATCTAAGAGATTTGAAAACAGGTGTCCACTTAAAAACCGTACCCATGGGGATCCCTGGGTGGCTCAGCGGTTTAGCACCTGCCTTTGGCCCAGGGCACGATCCTGGAGTCCCAGGATTGAGTCCCACGTCGGGTTCCTGGCATGGAGCCTGCTTCTCCCTCCTCCTGTGTCTCTGCCTCTCTCTCTCTCTCTCTCATCAATCAATCAATCAATCTTAAAAAAAAAAAAAAAAACAGGGATCCCTGGGTGGCGCAGCGGTTTGGCACCTGCCTTTGGCCCAGGGCGCGATCCTGGAGACCCGGGATCGAATCCCACATCGGGCTCCTGGTGCATGGAGCCTGCTTCTCCCTCTGCCTATGTCTCTGCCTCTCTCTCTCTCTCTCTCTCTCTGTGTGACTATCATAAATAAAAAAAAAAAAAACAGTACCCAAAAGTTCATAGAGGCATTATTCATACTAGCCAAAAAGTGGAAATGACTCAAATGTCCATCCGTTGATGATAGATAAACAAAATGTGGTATATTCATATAATGGGATATTATCTGGCCATAAAAAGGAAAGAAGTACTAATTCATCCTCAACATGGATAAACCTTGAAAACATACAAGGAGGAGAAGCCAGACACAGGGCACATATTGGATGATTCCATTTATATAAAATGTCCGAATAGACAAATCCATGGAGATTAGGAATAGATTTATGGTTAGCAGGGACTTAGGGGATGGGAAGTTGGAGTGACTACTAATGGGTATGGGTATAAGATTTCTTTTTCTTTTTTTGGGGGGGGTATAAGATTTTTTGGGGGGATGATGAAAATGCTCTGGAATTAGGTAGTGGTGATGGTCATACACCTTTTGAATATACCAGAAAAACTCACTGAAGTATATACCTTTAAAAGTAAATTTTATGGAATGTGAATTGGATCAAAATAGAGCTATTGTTCAAAAATTCTGTACATGAAAATGCCATCAATTCAGAAGCTATTACTGAAAGGCAGCAGGAGAAAATAGGATTTGAATCTAGGTTTGGGTAAACACTTAGCCCTCTTGAAATTTGATTTGTTCATCTGTAAAATGGGAATAATCACACCTTACGGGTTATCGTGAGGTTTAATGAAGTAAGAGCATAGAATTTTTTGTAAAATGCTCTACAAATCTAAGAGATGATTATTTTCCTGAGAGGATCTTAATGTCTTCCTGACTCCCACCCTTGGGAGCACCAGCCTGGAATCTGTTCATATCTCCCTTCTCCCTTCCTTTGCTTGTCCTCTAGCAGGAAGGAAGAATAAAATCACAACATTTCTTTCCCAGCATGGTCAATCTCTCTCTCTCTCTCTTTAAAGATTTTATTTATATATTCATTAGAGATACACACAGAGAGAGAGGCAGAGACATAGGCAGAGAGAAACAGGCTCCCTCCAGGGAGCCTGATGTAGAACTTGATCCCGGGGTCCCTGAGCCAAAGGCAGACGCTCAACCACTGAGCCACCCAGGTGTCCCCCAGCATGGTCAATCTCACTCGAGTTTGCCTTCTGCTCCAATCACCTCCCTCCAGATGGCCCTGGCCTGGTGTACAGAGGAGGCCCATCCTTAGAGTTATCTTTTCCTTCCCTTCAGGTGGGCGTTGGGGAGAAGAAGAAGGTAATGGGGGTCCTGGATATCTATGGCTTCGAAATTTTAGAGGTGAGAGAGCTTCACCCAATTGCAACACCCTGCTCCCCTGGGCTTGGAATGTGTAGACTCAAAGGGGGTGGTTTGAGAGAGGGGAGGTGTAAGGCCGAGAGGGAAGGGTCTTGGGCTGAGCTGCTCCCTCTCTGCACTGGGTCCCTTCCCTCAGGATAATAGCTTTGAGCAGTTTGTGATCAACTACTGCAATGAGAAGCTGCAGCAGGTGTTCATCGAGATGACGCTGAAAGAGGAGCAAGAGGAATATGAGAGAGAGGTACGCTGAGCCTTCCCCCACTTACCTTCTTGGAAATTACTTCTGGGCATGTGCCAGATCTGTCCTTTCCTCCATCACAATTTCCTCTCACTTGTCCCCAGATGGGAACACAAAGGACAAAAAGTTTCCCTTGCACAGGTGAACAACAGTCTAGCATTACCCAGAAGCCCTGGTTGTTTTTATTTTTTTAAAGATTTTATTTATTTATTCATGAGAGACAGAAATAGAGGCAGAGACACAGGCAGAGGGAGAGGCAGGCTCCCTATGGGGAGCCCGATGCGGGACCCAATCCCGGATCCCCGGGATCACAGCTTGAGCCAAAGGCTCAACCATCAAGCCACCCAGGCGTCCTGAAGTCCTGGTTTTTATTCTCCATCCCCCAGTCCCCCTGCTCCTCTCCTCCACCCCCTGTAGGCCACGCAAAGAAGGGTCACACTGATGGAAGGGTGTGTGTGGGGAGACCTCACAAGGGTAAGGTGACAGCTGTGCGTGGCCTGCGGCACGCTGTGAGCCAGATTTAGCAGGGACATTTCTCTTGGCCTTGTCACCCTACCACATCCCTCTCGGTGCTTTTCTCTAATGTTACAGAATTCTTTGTCTCCTCGAGCCCTGGCTGATGTCAGCGTCCCCTCTTGTAGCACCCTGATCCCAGACTTCCTCCTCAGACGTGCCCCGTGGCTCAACATTTCCACACTCCTTCCCTGGTTCGCGAGGACCTTTGTTTTCTATGGCTAGGTGTTAGAAAAGCTATCTAATTGAGCTAATCCACCCCAAAGTGTGAACAGCTGAAGTCTCTCATCAAAACCCTCCTAGGGATGGCTGCCTGTGAGCCTTCAGAAATTTCCTGTGCAGAATTTCAGACAGCGTGGTCACGATGCGGGGGAAAGGGTTTTCTTTAGTTGTGTTGTATCTTTTAATTTTAAAAATTTAAACGATCAGATACAGAATACATTCCTATACTTCCAAATTCAAAAAGCTGGGGCAACTGGGTGGCTCAGGGGTTGAGCATCTGGCTTCATTCAGCTCAGGGTGTGACCCTGGGGTCCTGGAATCGAGTCCTGCATCAGGCTTCCTGCATGGCACCTGCTTCTCCCTCTGCCTGTGTCTCTGCCTCTTTTTTCCTTTCTTTTTAAGATTTCATTTATTTATTCATAAGAGGCACAGAGAGAGAGAGAGAGAGAGAGAGAGAGAGAGAGAGATAGGGGCAGAGACACAGGCAGAGGGAGAAGGAGGCTCCATGCAGGGAGCCCAATGCAGGACCTAATTCCGGGTCTCCGGGATCCTGCCCTGAGCCGAAGGCAGCGCTATGCCGCTGAGCCACCCAGGCTGCCCTGTGTCTCTGCCTCTTGATGTCTCTCATGAATAAATAAATAAAATCTAAAAAAAAAAAAAAAAAAAAAAAAAAAAAGGAGACGAAGCACCTTAACGAACTGAGCCACCCAGGTGCCCCCATTCTTTTTTTTTTTTTTTTAATACATCTGAGGTTAGGCTGCTAGGATTTTTTTTAAATTTTATTTATTTATTCATAGAGACACACACAGAGAGAGAGGCAGAGACACAGGTAGAGGGAGAAGCGGGCTCAAGCAGGGAGCCCAATGTGGGACTCGATCCCGGGTCTCCAGGATCATGTCCCGGGCTGCAGGCGGCACTAAACCACTGCACCACTGGGGCTGCCCAGGTGCCCCTATTCTTGCTGTTTCTTTTTTTTTTTCTTAAACTATACAATCCCAAAGTATCAGGTGGATTAGTGGCTCTTAAACTGTGTCCTGTGCCAGTAGCATCAGCAACCCCTCTTAGGAAGGCAGATTCCTGGGCTCTGTCCCAGACATGCTAAATCAGAAACCCTGCAGGTGGGGCCCAGCAGTCTGTTTTCCCAAGCTCCCCAGATAAGTGTGATGCAAGTGGGAGTAGCACTGATGTAGGTCTTTGAAGATGTATCAAGTTAGGTGTGTTGTTTGATGAAGTTGGCTCATGTGCTTTGGTTTTATAGGTCATTGCAAGAGCAGTGCAGTCATTTGATCTTGCACATACTCAGGGACCCTTCCCTCCTCCCACACTGGGGTAATCCCTATCCTAGCCTTCACTCAACGTGTTACACTTCCCTCTCCACACCACAGCACCTACAGGGCTCTCTGCAGCATCTCCCACTCCCTCACAGCTGCTTTGGGTCCTCCCATGAGTCTATCCACTCACCTCACCAATTCTCCACCAACGTAGAAGGGATGGGAACCTAAACAGAAACCACACCAAGCACCCCTCTTAACTATAGGATTTTTCTGAGCCCTTTGTGGGGTGGGTGAAAGGAAGCCTGAGTCCCATGAGGTCTTCGAAGACTTGTCTTGGACCTGCTCCTGTAACCTGTCATGTCTCTTCTTGCCAGGGCATACCATGGACAAAGGTGGACTACTTTGATAATGGCATTATCTGCAACCTCATTGAGCATGTGAGTTACCCTTCTCTCATCTCTGAGACCTACTTCCTCTTCCAGAAACTGCCTGAATATCCTTGCCCTGTCTCTCCCATCCTCTTCCACTGCTCCACTTGGTAAGGATGGTAAGGAGGACAAAGGATGAGGTGCAGTGGGGCGGCAGTGAAGATGTGGACATATTGGAGAACCTGGCCTACGTTGGGCTGATCTTGTTTCCCTGACCAGAATCAGCGAGGCATCCTGGCCATGTTGGATGAGGAGTGCCTACGGCCTGGGGTGGTCAGTGACTCCACCTTCTTAGCAAAGCTGAACCAGCTTTTCTCCAAGCATGATCACTATGAGAGCAAAGTCACCCAGAATGCCCAGCGCCAGTATGACCACACCATGGGCCTCAGCTGCTTCCGCATCTGCCACTATGCGGGCAAGGTGACACAGCAGGGCTGGAGGGTAGAGACTAGGGCTGGACATGAGTGGAAGGCAATGGGGGAAGAAACTGCTGGGAGATGATATTTGGGAATTCTTCATGATGAGACTGGGAGCACCAAGTGCTGGGACAAGGTCATGGGCCTCCAGACCAATAGCTGTTCCTCTACAGGTGACTTACAATGTGAACAGCTTCATTGATAAGAACAATGACCTACTCTTCCGGGACTTGTCCCAGGCCATGTGGAAGGCCCAGCACCCCCTCCTTCGGTCCTTGTTCCCTGAGGGAGATCCCAAGCAGGCATCTCTCAAGCGCCCCCCAACTGCTGGGGCCCAGTTCAAGAGTTCTGTGGCTATACTCATGAAGAACCTGTATTCCAAAAACCCCAACTACATCAGGTGACATGCTGGGCATATAGGGACATGACATGCAGCATACACGATGGCACATGCAGTATCCGTGCGCTATAGAATTTGTCCATTGCAGCAGGGGTGGGATGGTCTCTGGAAAAGCCTCATCAGAGGCCCTTTCCTCATAAAATATAAAGCCAGATAAGTTGCTGAGAGTCCTATAGCAGGGAGAGCATCAGACTTTGGTAGGGACCATGCATGCTATAGTGAGCGAAGCTCAGAAGGCCAGTGTGTTCACTTCCTCTGAAAATTTTTCTACTAAGGGGAATATGTGCAGAATAGGGTTCCAGAGACCAGGATGGGTCATGCTTGCAAAGGTGAAGCTCCTGAGGCCTGTGCCTTGCACCCTTCTACCCCAAGGTGTATAAAGCCCAATGAACATCAGCAGCGAGGTCAGTTCTCCTGGGATCTGGTGGCCATCCAGACTCAGTACCTGGGACTGCTAGAAAATGTGCGGGTGCGACGGGCGGGCTACGCCTACCGCCAGAGGTACGAGCCCTTCCTGGAACGGTACCGACTGCTGAGCCGGAGCACATGGCCTCGCTGGAATGGGGGAGACCGGTAAGGCCCCTGGGGAAGACTGGGGAGCAGGGAAGGGCAGGGCGGGAACCATCTGGGGGCTGGGGAGAGAGCAGAGAGTGCCATGGAAATCACCAAAGCTCTGTGAATAGATACCTGGGGAAATGGATGATCACTTTTCAGAAGTTCTGAAGTCTATTCAAGCCCTGAACTCTTCTCCCTGGGTATATGGAGTTGACGAAAGGTGAAAGAAGACCCTTCCCTGGGATGCCCCTGAGCAGCTTTCCCTATCTGTTCCTGTAGGGAGGGGGTCGAGAAGGTCCTGGGAGACCTGAACTTGTCCTCAGAGGTGGCCTTCGGGAAGACAAAGATCTTCATCAGAAGCCCCAGGACAGTGAGTTGGAGAGGCCCCTTGTGTTTGGCGGGGGTGGGAGGCAGAGGGTTGGAGAGCCCACGAGTGAGATGCTGGGGTAACGGGCAGCATCTGTAACTGGAGATAGATGGTGGGTGAGGAAGTCTGTTCTCGGCAGGGGCTTTGTCCCTGGGACCTGAATCCTCGGGCTACCACCCTGCCCTGAGCCCTGGCAGTTAGGTGCTTGCACGGTTCACCCTGAGTGCCTCTAGCTGAACTAGGACTCTTGAGGCTCCGGGGGATGTGCCACTCCTGTCTGAGTGTCTGAACCTAGCACAGGCCTGGGACAGAGTTTAGTAGGTGCCTGTTGAGTGAGTGAACAGCTGAATGAAGGTGCTAAGGAAGCACTGGCTGGGAAGGCCCTGGCACCCACGGCACCGGAGAGTAGCACAGTTTCCCCAGGCCAGCCTTTCTGCCCCTCTTTCCCCATTTCTGCAGCTGTTCTTCCTGGAAGAGCAGCGGCGCCTGCGCCTGCAGCAGCTGGCCACGCTCATACAGAAGGTCTACAGAGGCTGGCGCTGCCGGACTCACTACCAGCTGATGCGCAAGAGTCAGATCCTCATCTCCTCCTGGTTTCGGGGCACCATGGTATTGGTCACCCCCCAGTCTGATCCCCATCACTCCGATAAGAGGCTGGAAGCAGGAGAGAGATGGTTCGGGACATGGAGTTTCTTCTAACAGTCCTATTCTTTTCTGCAGCAAAAGCAACGATACGAGAAGATGAAGGCATCAGCAGTGTTGATCCAGGCTTTTGTGAGAGGGTGGAAGGTAATGGGGAATTGCAGAGGGGTTTCCTCCCCTACGTGGGCCCTTCCCCCATGTGGCTTCTCCTGGATTGTGCCAGCTGCTGGGGAGAAATATAGTAGCAGAAAGCAAGTCCTGCCCACACCCAGGACGTCCTGTGATGTGATGGCATGTCTGAGTCTGGGTGTGTTTCCGGGTGCACTGATGTGTGTCTGGGAGTGCGGGTGCGCATTGGGGAGAGAGTATGTATGCCTGGATGCATCTCCCACCTGGCGGCAGAGCTCTGCCTGCTGCTTTAAGCGCCCTCCTCTTGGCCAACGTGTCTGCCTGTACACTCTCCCTCCAGCACCAGCTCGGCTCTTGATCTTTCTGTGTCCTTTGTGTGGGTGAGAGACAGTAGAACCTCCGCTAGAACCTCCTCTAGGTCTAACTGTCTATCTTTATTTTGGCTCCTTTCTTGAATGTCCTTGCCAGGCCCGCAAGAATTATCGAAAATACTTCCGATCAGGGGCTGCCCTCACCTTGGCAAATTTCATCTACATGAGCATGGTAAGTGGTAGGGGTCAAAAGTGGAAGGTGGGGGGTTGAGGAGGGAGGGACAGGTTTGGAAAAGGAAGATGAGGGATTTGAGAAGATGTGACTCAAAGTTTTCCTCCAAAAAGCTTCTCCACTCTGCTTGTACTTAATTTTTTTTTTTAAGATTTTATTTATTCATTCATGAGAGAGAGATAGGCAGAGGGAGAAGCAGGGTCCACACAGGGAGCCCGACGTGGGACTCGATCCCAGGTCTCCAGGATTGGGCCCTGGGCTGAAGGCAGTGCTAAACCACTGAGCCACCCGGGCTGCCCTGTACTTAATTATTAAGTCCTAGGATACAACGTAACGGGGCAGCAACCCACAGGGAGCAGGCTCCAGTGTCCCCTCGTGCATTCTGGCATGAGCGGACACTGCAGGCAACCTTGTGGCGGGAAGGGGCCCCAGCACACCCTCACTGGTCCATAGTGAATAGTTTTGAGAAGAGATGGGCTGGGTGGTTAACAACAGTGGAAGAGTCTGAGCCTCGTGGAAGAGTGCTGTGAGGATGCACACAGGGTGAATTAACCCAGCCTTCCAAGATCCATTTTAGGGTTGGGGTGAAGGTGGAGGAATCATATCTCTTTTCCACCTCCTCTGAAACTAGAGCAAGTGAGTCCAAAAATTAAATCTCAGGAAAGATCTTAATTCTGGAAGACTTGACTCCAGGTGGCAAGACGAAGCCAGGACATCAAACTATGGGCAGTTTCCAGTGAGAGGAAAGCAGACAGAGGAGGCTGGTTTCTGGAGATGTCCACCCAATAGCGACGGTGCTCCTGAAGAGTGGTGAGGGACAGCAGACAGGTAGCTAGGAGCATTTCCAGCAAAACCTTGAGAAAGGCCAGAGAGAGGGAGGGAGAGCAAGACATCTTGGACAGAGGGCTGCGGTAAAAGAGAACTGGCTTCTGCTGATTCTGTTTTTGACAGTTGTTAGGGCTCTTACTAATTATGCTTGAGAGACACACTGGAGCTCCCCTTTGTGGTTGGAGAGGCGGGATTCCTAGGTCGAATTGTGGAATGAGGTCTCTGGTCTCCTTATCACCTCCCTAAGTGTTCACTGTGCCCCTCTCTCGCCCCAGGGAGGTTCCATCTTCCCAGCCCTCTTCCATTGCCTGTGTCTCCAGCTGGCTGTAGGGCGGCTGCCTTCCTAGAGGACATGCTGTCTTGCTGCATACCTGAGGCCTGCAATCTGATTTGACACTTATCTCCAGACTGATCCCTCCTCTACCTTTTCTTTCACCTGTACATTATCAGGCATCTGCTGAATGTCACCCCAGGAGCTGTTGGGTTTAGACTAATATCTCATTGAATCACAACCCCTGCAGAAGCATGCATACAGGGGCCACTCGGCATCGATTCCTCCAGTGTTTCTAACTAGTCTGTATTCTGCTGTTGCCTTGCCTATAACCAATGCTGATACTTATTATCTTTTGAACACTTACTATGCGCTAAGCCCTTCACATGCATTAACTCTAATGCTGTCAAAAATCCTGTGAGGTAGATTCTTGTCTTTCCCACATTTTGTAGGTAAAAAACTGAGGCCTAGAGAGGCTGAGTAACTCACTAGGGGTCCCACTTGTGGCAAGTGCAAGAGAGCTGGGATACAAACTCTTTGACTCCAGAGTTTTAACGCCTGCCTGAGATTGTCTCCCCACACTGTCCCCCCACCACCACCCATAGAGGCCTACTCGGGGCAGAAGGGCTATAAAGGGAAAGGCAGGACTTTCTAGATCTAGAAAAAACAAACACTTAAAAAAAGAAAACCCTCAGAGGTTCCACATCAATTAGAACATGGGGGATTGCATGAAATGCTTAGGAATATTTATTGAATTAAATCAAACTAGACCAGACCAAGGACTGGGGATTTAAACGAAGGTCTAAGGTGATTAGACCAAGCCTGCTAGATCTTTGTAGTGGAAGAATCAAAGAGCTTGGATAGTTCTTAGAGGGGTACAGCAATATACTGAGTGTATTGCCTTTTTCTCTTATAATTTTTCTAAACTAATGTCTTAGTAGAACATTTTTTATAAAAATACCCAAAACGTGGAAGTGCTCAAAAATCAAGTCATTTTTTAAATAATTTATTTTTTTTTAGAGAAAGAGAGCATGAGTGAGTAAGGCAGAGAGAGGTGGGGGAGGGGCAGAGGGAGCGAGAGAATCCTGAAGCAGACTCTGAGCAGAGCGTGGAGCCTGACGTGGGGCTCGAGCTCACAACCCTGAGATCATGACCTTAGCTAAAATCAAGAGTTGGCCACTTAACCTACTGAGCCTGGGCGCCCCAAGAGCAAGCCATTTTCTTTATCTTCAAGTCTACCTCACAAATAGAGTGCTGGGTGCTCCCTGGGCTATAAAGACTTAGGGGTCCTTGTTCAAATTGGGGGAGACTAAACAGATGCCATGGGTGAAACTTGATTGGATCCTAGAACAGGAAAAATAAACACAAAACTTTTTTTAAAAGGACATTTTTAGAAGTTTATAAAGGACATTAGGAAAAATTTGCACATGCATCGCTGTTGGATGAGTGTATCTAATTAACGTTAGTCTTCTTACATTGGAGGTGGAATTATGATTTGTATAGGATAATGTCCTAGTTCTTGGAAGATACATGCTTAAGTTTTAGGGAAAAAAATGTCATGATTTCTATAACCTACTTTAGGATGATATGGTGGCAAAGATTTATCTATATGTGCATATGTGTGTATTTATATATTTATACTCATTGGTTATATATGTGTGCATGTGTTAGAGAGCCTGCAAGTAGGGCAAGGTGTTAATATCAGTTGGTGAATTTAGGGAGGAGTATATGGTATACAATTGTTTGCTGTAATGTTTTTTTAAACTTTTATGTAAGTTTAAAAACTTTCAGAGGCACCTGGGTGGCTCCATTTGGTAAAGCCATCTGCATTCAGCTCAGGTTGTAATCCCAGGGCCTTGGGATGGAGACCCTGGTGTCAGGCTCCCTGCTCAGCGGGGAGTCTGCTTCTCCTTCTCCCTCTGCCCCTCCCCCTTGCTCATGCTCTCTCTCTCTCTCTCTCTCTCAAATAAATAAAATCTTTTTTAAAAAGCTTTCAAAATAAGACAATAAGTTGTATAAATTTTTTAAAAATTAAGTCAGATTATATCACTCTTTCCCTTAAAATCCTTTATGGTGTTCTGTTTCACTCCGAATAAAAGCCAGTGTTCTTATCTCAGCCTACAAGGCCCTTCATGACCTGTACTTGACCAGCCAACTCTCTGATCTCCTCTTGCTCGATTTAATCCAGTCACTCTTTTTGTTTCTGGAATATGCTGTCACTCATTTTCTGTCTCAGGGCCAGCTTTTTTTTGCAGCATAGCATATAAATTTATCTGACATTCCATGATATGTTCACTTGCTGTGGGTTGTCTCCTTTCCCACCCCCAGTAGAGTGTAAGTAAGCTCAATGGGAATAGAGACCCTGCTCTGTTCATTGCTGTGTCTCCATACCTAGAACAGTGTCAAGCATAGAGCAGACACTCAATAAATGTGGAATGGTGAGGGAAAAAAAACTCAGCTGGGGATCCAGACCCCCAAGGACTCGCTGTCTAGAAGAGGAAAAAGTTTTCCATGCAAATAACAGTAGTCCAAACACAGAAGTATAGACCAAGTGCCATGGGGCTTCAGAGAAAGGAGAGGCAGCCTTGGTTTGGGGAATCCAGGAGGACTTTGAACTACATCTCAAAGGACAGGTAGGATCTGAGTGGGCAGAGCTGAGCTGAGCGTAGAATGGGCTAAGGCACAGAGTGATGATGCATGGGCTGGTCGGAGGCCACGATGAGGAGTCCTGTCTCAGAGGTGTGCCGAGATGGTGCAGGGGATCCTGCAGCACGAGGCTGGGCTCTAAGTAGAAGACTTCTAATGCCAGATTGAGGTGTTGGGCTTGACTGATGAGTGAGGAGGGGAGATGGCCACTGCAGACAGTGGCGGCCAGCTGTAGGCATGTGCGAAGTGAGACAGCCATAGGGGCAAAATATGGAGGCCAGTTTTCATCTTGGTTCCTCTCACCTCATGACCCTGGGCAGCAGGTCTCTACTTGGAACTAATCCTTCCCTCCCTTCGGTCTCCCATGCATGCTCTTACTAGCCAGCCTCCATGCTTCTCCCTCTGGGTGGCCTCCCTCTTTTTTAGTAGCAGGATCTGGATGAGAATTTGTCTGTTGGGAGGTCTTTCTTCTCATCAGTCCACTCCCAATCTCCCCCCGCCCCCGCCCCCACCGTCTGCATTCCCAATCTAGACACAGAAGTTCCTGCTGGGGCTAAAGAACAATTTGCCATCTACCAACATCCTGGACAGAACGTGGCCAGCTGCCCCATACAGGTACTTCCACACGGCTAACCAGGAGCTGCAGAAGCTCTTCTACCACTGGAAGGTGAGTGGGGCCGGGGAGCCTCTCCTCTCATTTGTCTTTTTCCCCTCCTCCCTCTGATTTTCCTCTTCTGCCTCCCTCTTCCACTTTTTTTTTTTCTTTAAAGCATACATGACAAACCTGGCCATTTTAACCATTTTTAAGTAGACAGTTCCGTGGCATTAAGCACATTCATATTGTTGTGCCACCATCACTACTACCCATCTCCATACTATTTTTCATCCTCCCAAACTGAAACTCTGAACACATTAGACAGTAACCCCCAGTACTGTACCAGTACCCGGTACCAGTAACCCCCCACTCCTCCAGCCCCTGGCATGTAGACTCTACTTTCTCTGAGTCCGACTGTTCTAGGCACCTCATATAAGTAGAATCATACATTTGTCCTTTTATGTCTGGTTTATTGCACTCAGCACAGTGTTCTGCCATCGGGAAATACTTATCGAGCACCTTCTAGACTAGGCCTTGCGCTGTGTGCTGGGCATACAGCCTTCCCTCCTAGGGCTGGCATTTGATCATCTCCATCCGTCTCCCCCAGAGTCCCTCAGCCCCCAGTCCTCCCCCAGCCCTGCCCTCTCTGAAGTGCTAGAGCCTCTTCCATTCCCTGTCTCTCCTCTTCTCCAGTCCCTGCCCTCCCTCCACCTCTGAGTACCCCCCCAACCCCCCAGCCCCTTGCCTCCCTGAGCTTAGCCCCGACCCTCCCCCTCACAGTGCAAGAGATTCCGGGATCGGCTGTCCCTGAAGCAGGTAGAGATCCTGAAGGAGAAGCTCTGTGCCAGCGAACTGTTCAAGGACAAGAAGGCTTCCTACCCCCAGAGGTGAGAGCCCCTCAGGCCCTGTGCATGTCCATTGAGAGCACAGAGAGGATCCTCCAGGTGGGATAGGGTGGTGGTTCCCAAACTTGAATGTGCATCAGCACCACCTGGCAGGCTTGATAACACCCAGACTGCTCCACCCCCTTCTCAAAGTTTCTGAATCAAAAGGTCTGGGGCTGTGGGCCCAAGAATTTGCCTTTCTAGTAAGTCCCCAGGGGGCGCAGCTGTTGGTCCTGGACCATGCTCTGAGAACCACTGAGATAGAGGATAGGGTGGAGGATGGGAAAAGAAGCACAAGAGGACTAGGATGGGGCCTCACTGTGAGGAGGTGCTGGGCCTTGGGGGTCAGGGGCAAGGACTGAGGCTCCACTGCATACCTCCTGTGTGTCCTCAGTGTCCCGATCCCATTCCACGGTGACTACATTGGGCTGCAAGGGAACCCCAAGCTGCAGAAACTGAAGGGTGGGGCGGAAGGGCCCATTCTGATGGCGGAGACTGTGAAGAAGGTCAATCGTGGCAACGGCAAGGTGAAGGCTGGCGTCCTGAGCCTGCTCCAGAGCCTTGGGGCTGCTAGCTGGAGGGGTGGGGGTTAGCCCTCACCCTTCCTCACACTTCCCTCTTCTGTCCCTAGACTTCCTCTCGAACTCTTCTCTTGACCAAGGGGCATGTGATTCTCATAGACACCAAGAGTTCCCAGGCCAGAACTGTCATTGCGCTGGACAATGTGGCTGGGGTGTCAGTCACCAGCTTCAAGGATGGGCTTTTCAGCTTACATCTGAGTGAGGTATCAGAGCTCCAGGGGTGCAGGCCCTCACACTGGAGGTGGTAGGCATCCCAGGGTCGGGGTGGGCTGGAGGTGATGGGGCCCAGACCCCTCACTCTGGGCCTTCAATACCTCTTAGCCTGCTCCTATGGAAGAAAAATGAATCCCTTCCTCATTCTTTTCCCCCTTCCTAAGATATCATCAGTGGGTTCCAAGGGGGATTTCCTGCTGGTCAGCGAACATCTGATTGAACTACTAACCAAAATGTACCAGGCTGTGCTGGATGCCACACAGAAGCAGCTTCCAGTCACCGTGACTGAGAAGTAAGGCCATGAGCTGGTGCTGAGGGCCAGCTTGGGGACAGATGACCAAGCTGTTGGTCATTGTGACCAGGAGAATTTGTGTAGTCAGAAACTGAAGCACACTCCGTCAGGGCAAGGCTCGGAGGTGCTTCTTAGTCTCCCCACCCAAGTTCTCTGGGGCCCTGAGTCTTCTGACTCGAGGGGAGGAGATGTACTACCTTCAGGAAGGGGAGGGAAAGCCATAGTGCAAATATGGGAGTAGGGGTGAGGGGATGGGGGGGATGGGCTTTACCCCTCTCTATTCCCCGTCCAGATTCTCACTGAAGTTCAAGGAGAACAGAGTGGATGTCAAGGTCATCCAGGGCCCTGAGGGTGGTAAAAATGGCAAGCTAAGCTGCAAGAAGAAAGGGAGCCGTTGCCTGGAAGTGACTGTATAGCGTGGAGGTGGAGGCTTAACACAGAGACTGCAGCTTTGTCTCCTGGATCAGGGCCAATCCCACCCACCCACTCACCCACCGACCCACCCACGTTTGTGGGGGGATCTCATGTCCAACCCCTCTGACCCTTGTATGGGGCTCAGAGACTGAAGAACCCTTGAAGAGGACCTTTCCTCTCCCAAGCTCTTCCAGTCCCCTCTCCCTTAGAACTTAGCTTCCTCCCACCCTCAACCTCCTTGCTCACTAATAAAACAAGTGACTTCCCAAACATTTGATTAATGTGGGTGGGTCCCTGTTCCCCCACCTTTGCAGGGCTTGTATTTTGTCTGCCTTCACCCCCTTCCCCTCCTTGGGCTCCTTGGAGCTAGCAAATACAGATAATAAGAATGGAAAAGAAGGGAAATTGTCTCCGGGCTCCTTGACCGGCTGCGCTCTGGCAGGGTTTGGAGAGACTCGGGTGGGGGTGGCGCAGCTAGCTATGGGGCTCAGGTCCCAGGTGGCCAATGGGCTGATTCATTAAGTGTGTCCCTGGAGGGAAGAAGTGAGGATCCCTGTCTTGTCGGAAACTAGGATCCTTTGGAGATTTAGCCTGAAAAGAGGCCCAAGGCTGGAGGGCTTATGTGAGCTGAGGTGAGCTGGGGAATGCAGGGTCCCCTGCACCCAAGAGCTCCCTGCCCCCTCCATCCTCAAGCTCATCCCTGGGCTCTGCCCCCAGCATCCTCTTCCTTCCCACACACCAGCGATGCCAGGCTTCTGCCCACAGTTTTGCTAATCTCTGCCCCCGCAGCTGGGGCTGCAGCTGGTGGCACTTGCCACTTGCGGCTGGGGGGGGGTCTCCTGGACCCAGCCGCTCCCACCCTTATGACGAGTCTCCTCCCTCTTGTCTTCATTTATTTATTTTCTCTGTATCATCATCGCCATTATTTTCTCCTTGATTTTCAGCTGTCTCACACCATCTCTTTGTCCCGTCTCCGTGGGCTCTAATAGTGACACGTAATGTCGTGTATAATGCTTTGAACATCTCCCCTCCCCCTTAATCTCCATTTCCTATAGACACTCCTCGGCTCAGGCTCTCCCACCCCTGTCGTCGCTACCTTTAGGGAACAAGCAGCTCCTGCGTTTGCAGTAAAATGTAGACTCCTGCTCCGTGAGGCCTTTGTTCCTGCCTCTGGATGTCTCTCCTTCCTGGCGCCATCCCTCCCTCCCTCCCCGTCTCCCCCACCGAGCTCTCGGAGCCCTGAGGTCCAGCTTTCCCTCTGCCTGCAGCCTGGGCGGCGGGAGCCCAAGGAGCATCTCCTGAGGCCTGCACCTCAGCCTCGCCCCGCCGAGCCCCCCTGCCAGCACCCCCCCCCCCCCCCGGAACTGGGAGCACTGGGAGCACCGGGAGCACTAGGAGCAGCCCGAGCCGGCTCAGCCCGGCCTACGGGGGGCTGCGTCCTGAGTCAGCCTCCCCGCAGCCCCCCCTTGACTTCCCAGAACCGGGCTGGAGGGCCAGTGTGGCAGGGGTGCCCACCAGAGCCTGCCCGCCCCCGCTTTGCCTCGCCTCCTGCTCCCAGGGACCAAATTGTCGTCACTTACCCAGTGAAGTGTCTGGTCATTTGCAGAAGCAATTTCAGGAGGCTGTGCAGCTGCTGCTCCCCATCCCGCTGCCCTTCCTGGGCTCTCGGGCTGGGGAAGGCGGTGGGGGTGGGGGGTGGGAAGGCCAGCGGAGTCTCCCCTGCCCTCCCTCCACCCGGTGGTGCTCCTCTGAGGAAGGCTGGGGGCTCCTGAGTTTCCTGTCTCTGCCCCTCTTCTCTTCTGGGGCCTACTTGAGGGGGGAGCCTCCAGGGGCTCAGGTGCCCCACCTGTGCTGCAGAGCTTGGGTCACTGCAGCGTTTCCCCAGAGGTGCAGTTCTGCGACCCCAAGGCCTGGCTAGCCCCCCCCCCCGGGGAGCCATTCCACCTCAGCTCAGGCCAGCTCTCCTCGGTCTCCCTGGCTCAGCCCATTTCCTCTGCAGGAAAGCAGAGGCTCCTCCAGTTCCTTGCTGAGGGCTGTGGACAGCCTCTGGCCCCATCCCGAAGCTGCCCTCCTCCCACTCTCCTGGTCCTGCGCGCCCGCCTCTCCCTCCCCACCCCACGGCTCCCCCCAGGCTGCCCCCAGGATGCCGAGGCCTCCGTCCCCATTGCACCCTGGTTGTGTATGTGCTGGACGTCTGCGGGTCATCCTGCCTGCACAACATGCTCACCTCGCCTGCTTTGACCCCAGGAAGGGCCACAAACCCCATCACAGCGCAACTCAAGGAACACACGTTTTCCTGGCCTCATCTCCAGCCCACCCCAGCAACGAAGAGGGGGAGCTCCAGAGGGAGGACCTGCTAGGGACCCGGCTCCTCTAGGTCACTGACAGCTGTCTGAGATGTGGCTCAAAGGAAAAGTGTCAAGGGAAAAACCACCTAGGTGCTCTGGAGCTGCAACATGCACTTTCCACGCCTTTGGTATACGGTTTGTGGGCAGGATGAAGCCCTGCCTAGGCCTTCAAAGCCTCCCTTCCTCATCACCTTTCTGGCTTAGTTTAGCATTAGCTCTTTCAAGTCTTTGCTAATCCCAGAGATCAAGGGGTGACCAGTTCTCCCTGCCATCCCCTTGCTCCCCCCATCCTTGGCTCCTGCCATCCTCTGTGAGATGCTGCATCATCAAAGGACATTATTCATGGCGGACCTTTGCTGAAGCCCTGCTTGTCTGGTTCAGGGCATGGCGGCAGGGATGGGGGGTTGGGGGTGGAGAGAGGCTGCCTCAGACCTCAGAGATGGGACCCTGGAGGCTTTCGTCCTCAGCCCTCTGTCGAACACTCCCCTCCCTGCTTCCTCCCCTTCCATCCAGCCGGACCAGCTTGGACTTCCCAAGATTGATAGGGGGAGGAGAGGAGGTAGGAGATGGCTGCATCCAATTAGGACTGCACCTGAGCTTCTCAAAGGCATGACCCTATCATGCCATTTACATGTAAATAGGCTCTAGCTTCTACCCCTCATCCCACCAAAGGCTCCCAACCTGGGGTCCTGGCCCATGCTTGGCCCATACAGCGCTGTAATTAGCTGGAAAATGGGAAGCTTTATTTTTTTAAGATATTATTTATTTATTCATGAGAGACAGAGAGGGAGAGAGAGAGGGAGGCAGAGACACAGGCAGAGGGAGAAGCAGGCTCCATGCAGGGAACCTGATGTGGGACTCGATCCCGGGACTCCAGGATCAGCCCCCGGCTGAAGGCGGCGCTAAACCGCTGAGCCACTCGGGCTTCCCAATGAGACCCCATTAGCCTCTCACATAATAAAGGGGCCTTGAGACTCAGCTGCTGCCCTCACTGCGGCTTGACCATGGGGCCATGTACAGAGTGACTTCTTTCCGTATGGCTCAAGTCCCAGGGTGGGGGTGTTGGGAGTGTAGAGGGCATTTCAGGACCCTAACAGCCCTTGAGAGGCTCTAAGGAGGATCCACCCTGTGGGCTGCAGAGCAAGAAGGCAGGCTCGGGCTTCCTGTTTTGTTAAATCAATTTTACTGAGCACCTAAAATATGCCAAACACTATAGAGCTAGGGATATCCAGTAGTAACCAGAACAGACAAAAGTCCTTGCCAGTGTAATGCTGACATTCTGGGAGGTGGGGAGGGGGGTGTGCGGGTAGACAGGCTATAAGTGAAACATTTAGAATATTGGATGTAATAAATGAAGAGAAGAAACAGAAGAGGGATATGGAGTGTGAAAGGGTGGTCATATTAAGTAGGGTAACTGGGGAAGGCAGTGGTGAGCGGGAGTCTCTGTAGCAAATACGCAACGGCCGGTTCTCTTCCCAGCCCAAGCGGTAGAAGAGCACAAGGTCCAGGTCTCCAGGTCTCGCAGAGAAGGGTCCACCACTCCCTCTGGGAGAGTTAACTGTTCTCCTACTGGTCAAAGTTCCTACCAGTGCAGTAAAATGAAGGGGAGGTTTGGAATGAAAACAACAACACCCCCCAAATTTGTGGCTCTTCTCCAGTAGCTATATATTGTGGAGCACAGGACTGAACTTTTTAAAGATTTTTTTTTTATTTTTAAGGAATCTCTCTCCCCAACGTGAGGCTTGAACTCATAACCCTGAGATCAAGAGTCTCACCTTCTCTGGAGGGAGTCAATTTCCTCACCTGAAAAATAGGAAATGCCCAATGGCTCTGAAAGTGCTTTCACTTTGCCCCCACCCCCAGCCCGTTCCCTTGAGCATGTCTTCTCTCTCCGGTTCTCCTTCTGTCCCAACTCTGGCTCTGACTGTCCCCTGGGGCTCTACCTTGGGTACAAAGGGAGCCCCATGAGCCCCCTCAACAGAGTGGGCCATGAAAGAGAGACTTGAAATGTCAGGGAGAAGATGCCTGAGCTGCGGGGAGGTAGATTAGAGAGGAGAAAACACGGAACCGTATGATAAAAAGAGGCAATGCGAGATCAGTGCTGGGCTGGCCAGGGCGGGGAGGATGGGGAGACAGCTCGCCGCCGTGTTCTGTTCCTCCTTTCCTAGCAGGAGGGGTAGAAGGTAGAATTCTAGAAGGATGTGACTAAATCAGGTTGATTCAGGGGTCGAGAAGCAGTGGCATGGGAAGGAGGTGTTAGCTCTGGAGAAGTGGTGGAGGGAGACAGACACTGGAAGCTTCTGCATTGGTAGCAGGGGAGAAGTACCGACCTTCACTTGGTCTGAGGGCCTAGATGAGGGGTCAGCTGCAGCTGGAAGGAGGACAGAGGGAGAAATGGGGGCGGGAAGGGAAGCCAAACTCACCTCCCACTGCTCAGGGGCCTGGGTCTGGTTGTCCTGGGGGTGGTCCTGGCCAGAGAAGTACCTGTCTGAAATTCTGCGGGCCTGGCAGTAGAGTCTGAAGGGTTAAAGGGCGAGGAGCTGATGGGTGAATAATGAGGAAACAGAGTCGTCTCCTACTGAGCGTGGAAATTTTGGTACAAAGCATAGACGACATCATTCCTTAGTATGCCCAGCTCAGGGGCTGTTGGAAAGTGGGCTGCTGGCTAACTCCAGGACGCTGCAGGCTTTGTGGGGTGTGGGGTGTGTGTGTGTGTGTGTGTGTGTGTGTGTGTGTGTGTGTGTGTGTCTGCAGCCTATATCCTCCTTTTTCTCCACCAGCCTCCCCCCTCCCCTCCAGCCACCCTGGGATTGGTGATTCACAGCCCCTCCCCCGGCTCCCCCAGACCCTCCCAGAGCCTTTATCTGGGAGCCGGGAGCTCCTGCCACATCCTCAGATCCCCTCCACTTGGGCTCTCTCCACCCAGGTGGTGTGCTGTGCGTGGGCAGTGGCCAGTGTTCCCGGTCGGCCCCCCATCCTGTTAGACCAGCTGCCCTCGGCTCAGGACTGCTCCACAGGTAGGCACGAGTGGGAGAATGTTGGATGGGCTGGGGCTGGCACCAGAGGCCAGAGGCCAGAGCTGGGAGACGATAAAGGACCCGAGGGAACAGAGGTGGGGCCTCTGATCTGGGAGCAGGGCCCTGGGACGGGAGCAGGGCCCTGGTACGAGAAGAAAGCGCCCACAGGGGCAGAGAACCAGGACTGTCTGGAGCCTGTGGCTTCAGACTGCTCCCATCCTAGAAACTTTTGCCTAAGTCCTGGGTTACCTGGTGCTGGAAAGCAGAGTCCCGAGTCCCTCCTCAGGCTAACTAAGAAGACAGACCAGACCGTGCGTGTCCTGCGAATCTCTCTTGCTTGGAGATGAGAGTCTGGCACTATTGCCACATTGCCCATTGCCAGGTGCTCAGCGTCGGGAGATGCGTGATGGGGGAGCAGGGCAATTGAGCCCAGGGGCTGGCCCGCCTGCTCAGAGATGCTCCCCCAGACCAGGGCTTGGCCAGAGAGACGGGGCGCTGGGGAAACAGGCTCGGGACAGGTGCCAACTGTCTCCTGCATTTGCACCTGTGTTGTAACCTCCTCCCCTCATTCCTGTCACGACCCTCTGCCCTCCTAGGCACCATGCGGAGTGCCCTGCTGTTTGCAGCCATCCTGGCCATCAGCCTGGCTTCCAGTTTTGGGGCTGTCTGTGAGGACTCACAGGAGCAAGTGGTGCCTGGTGGGGGCCACAGCAAGGTAAGGCGCCCCTCTGCAGTGCCCACCTGGCAGAGAGCTGCACTCTGCCTGGCCTGTGGCTGTTGAGGGGAGGCTGGGAGGCAGCTTGGGGCCACCTGAGTTATGTATCCATCTGAGGGTGTCTCTAGGCACGTCTGTAAGAACCTCTGTCCCTCTTTTTAAGATTTTGAAATGACAGCAATTAGATTGGTACACATGCTTTTAAGATGATTATAGGTGGAACTTATTACAAATTCAGTGTGTGAAGTCCAACTGCCTCTCCAGCTAGGATCAGTTTAGCATCTCATTACAGGAGGTGGGCAGGATATTTGAACAATTTGGGAAAAGTGGCTGCCTAGGAAGCTGTATGCAGGGCAAAGAGAGGAGTCAGTCTTCAACCCTACGCATCCCAGGGCATGATAGGCATGCATACATATAGGCGGTGGCTGTTGCACCAGATCCAAAAGACTAGAACCACTTCAAAAATACAAAAAAATAGTGGCACCCAGCTGGCTCAGTCGGGAAAGCATGCGATTCTTGATCTCGGGCTTGAGTTCCAGCCCCACATTGGATGTAGAGATTACTTAAAAATAAAATCTTAGGGATCCCTGGGTGGCGCAGCAGTTTAGTGCCTGCCTTTGGCTCAGGGCGCGATCCTGGAGACCCGGGATCGGATCCCACGTCGGGCTCCCGGTGCATGGAGCCTGCTTCTCCCTCTGCCTGTGTCTCTGCCTCTCTCTCTCTCTCTCTCTCTCTCTCTCTGTGTGACTATCGTAAATAAATAAAAAAATAAAAAATAAAAAAAGTAAAATCTTAAAAAAAAATACACAAGGAATGCCAAGTATGCATTGGACATTATGTTTGGAGCCCAAAGTTTCATCTGGAGAGAGTCGGAATATCTGGATATATTTTTCTTTCTTTCTTTCTTTCTTTCTTTCTTTCTTTCTTTCTTTCTTTCTTTCTTTCTTGATTTTATTTATTTATTTATTTATTTATTTATTTATTTATTTATTTATTCATGAGAAACACGGAGAGAGAGGCAGAGGGAGAGGCAGGCTTCCTGCGAGGAGGAGCCCGATGTGGGACTCGATCCCAGAACCCCGGGATCATGACCTGAGCCAAAGGCAGACGCTCAACCGCTGAGCCACCTGGGCACCCCTGGATATATTTTTCTAAGACAAGCTTACTTCAAGACCTGGTTCCCCTTGGTCAATGAAAGGGAGAGGTTGTCATCCTACCCCTTCTCCCCAGTGGTGCATGAGGACGGGGGAAGTGGGGGTGAGGAGAGGGTAGGAGGTATGTGTGCTGGGCAACGGGGTTGGTGTGTGCACGGGTGCATCCTGTGTAGATGTGCTCTGTGCTCGGCAGCCCAAGGACAGCTGGGCTCTGGAGAGGGAGGCACTGCTGAGACTAAGGTGAGGATCTCCGAACGTGATCATTGGCATCGTCTCTCTGCAGCTGCAGTTAACTGGCTGTGGGATGTGTGCCCACCAACCATCCTGCGGTGCCCAAACTGCTAAAAAAAAATCACCAACACAATGAAGAGCCCCTGCCTGGCAGCAGGTCCAGAATGGGGTTTATTTGTGGGGGAGAAGATAAATAAATAAATTTATCTATTTGTCCTTTCCTTTCTTGAAAGTGGCGGACTTTGTGGCTCCCTCACATAGCAGGGCAACCATATCCCCGGGCAACTGGCTCCTGATGTGCCAAGGAGAGCAGAGCCAATGGCCCTTCTCACTGGGAGGTGGCAGCAGTTGGGAGAGAGCCCCAAGACGCAGTCCCCTTTGAGCTTGGGAGATAGGGTGACCAACCATCCCAATTTTCCCAGGACCACCTGTTTAAGTACTGAAAAGCCCATATCCCAGGAAAGCTCTGAGTCCTAGGCAAACTGGGACAGTTGGTGTGCCTACAGGGATGCCTGATGTGCTCCTTCTACCCCTACTTCTCCAATCTTGCTGTGCAGGTGAATAACCGCAAGGGCCGGGTTGAAATGCAGATCTTCTCGGTAGGTCTCAGGTAGGACGGAGATGCAGATTAGGAATTTCTAAGAAGCCTATGGCAGTGGTGCTATTGATGCTATTGGTCCCCGGACCACACTTTGAGAGCCCACTTCTCTTCCATTGTAAACCAGAAGAAATCCCAAAAGATACAGGATGTCAGGTTCAATTGTGATGGGCTCAAGAAGAGGCCATGGTTTGTGGGGAGGGGTGAATGGATCAGGTGTGAGCCTCCTGCCTCAGCCCTCTTTGTTTCTGTCCCTTAAAAGGACTCGGACCTCTACCAGTTGCCCCCGTCATTGCTCCGGAAGCTTTATGACAGCGGCTCAGTCTCTCTGGAAGGATTGCTCAAAATGCTGAGCAAGGCTAGCGTGGGTAGGAAGCAGCCCTGGGGAGAAGGGGGTGGGGGGCAGGATTCTGATGATTAAATAGGCTTGAGAAGAGCCTTCAGGTGGGATGGAGACGGGCGATGGCTTGGTGAATAATTGGGGGTTGTGCTCTGAACACCCTCTGACCATTCCTTTCCAGGTTCCATTCCCCAATGACACACTCTTCTTGCTTTCACAGATCCTAAGGAATCGCCACTTCCCCAGAAACGTGAGTAGCCTCTTCTCCCTCCCTGTCTCTGCTGACCGTTTGCTAGAGCTCCATGGGCATGGGGCCCAGTGGCCATTCTGGCTGGCCCCGTCTCAGCTGGCACAAACAATATGCCAGCTGCAACGGCTCATGGGCACCAAGGCATGGGCTCATGGGCTCCACTGGATACCAGGAGGAAACAGGTGTGATGAGCGTGGTGGACTTTTTCTCCATCAGCTGGTCTTTGAGAAGCAAGAGAACCTCTTGGTGGCTGTGAAGACTCTAAGCCAGACACCTGGGGGGCAGAGAATTCTTGCACTGTGGAGAGGGTGAGGTGGGCAGAGAGGGTGGCTAATAGCCTGCTGACTGGGGAGTCCAGTTGTGGCATGATAAAGACCCAAGAAACCCAATCTTGGAAGTCTTGACACTCCCCTACCCCCATTATCACTGTTGGCAATGTTGGCCCTTCTTCTACAGGTGACATGCATGACTTCTTCGTGGGACTTATGGGCAAGAGGAACATCCAGCCAGGTAGGAGCGTGTGGGGGCACAGTAGGAGGGGTTAGGGTACTAGCAAAGATTCGGCAGAAGTCAAGTGCCTCATAGTTGTCACCAGAGGGAAAGACAGGACTTTTCTTAGCTATAGTGAGGGCTCCTCGGCCCTTCTACCCAATCAGGTTGGAGCCACAGTCCAGATGTCCCTAGGAACACAACGGGGAGACCTTCATAAGATAGTCCTGCTGCAGCTGGGAAGGAGTTGGAGGGGTGGGGGCTGTTATTGCCCCCATCTCCCAAACACAGCATGCCTCTGCTTTCCGACTCTGTCTCCTGATGCTGCCCTTCATGGCTAGCCCCTTTGATAATATCAAAGGGTCAGGGTGAAGGTCACATTCAGAAAAACCCCTCCTAACTACACTGTTTATTTTACCTCAGACACTCCTGTTGATGTAAACCAAGAGAAGGTCCCCAGCTTTGGCACCCTCCAGTATCCCCCCAGTGCGGAATAAGGTAAGGATTATTGGTTAGGAGAGGGGACTGTGCATGTGTAAGGGGGGAGGAGCCGGAGAGACATTTCGTCTGATGCTACAGGCATTTATAGTCATAAATTTGCCCTAAAATACATGGCCAGCGGCCAGCACACTGTTGGTCCAACACGCCAGCCCCCAGAGCTGCGAACCTGTCTGCAAGAACACATGAACTCACATGCATGCACACACGCCCCTGTTTCCCTTGAGTCATGGACCCTGGCTGACTCCCGAGTAGGCAGGGGTGGTGGGCCACGGGAGCGAGGGGTTGACCCTGTGGCTTCTCGGATGGTCAGCTCCTGTTGTTCGGGCTCCGTTCTCGAATCGTCTTGTACAAGCTGGAGGGAGCAGCACCCGGTAGTAACAGGCACCACATCCAACTCACAGGGGTTGAGTATTCGGCCTCCTAGGTAGGCAGAAACTGTTCGGATCATTCAGAATCTCGGGTGACTGGGTCTAGTGTGTAATTCGTCACAAGGGTGATTTAGAAAGAAATGCAAGGAACTCTGAAATTTAATGGGGAGTAATCAGAAACCGTATCTCAGTACCTCCGCGTAGCCTAACGCCTTAGAGCATAGCCTGGGTTTAAATCCGGGATCTGCAGCTCCCTGGCTGTGTCCCCTCGGCCAAGTTACATAACCCTCCTGTGCCACAGGTTCCTCATCTGAGAAATGAGGGTCATATTAGGTTGCAGGCTTGTGGTTTTGAGGACGGAGCGTAGGTAAAGTGTTCAGGATGGGGCCTGGCACACGGAGCACGGCGCTGTGTGTTGGCAGCATTGGAATCAGTCCGGAGCTGGGGGAGCCCCAGTGTCGCCCCTGGCGGACTCTGGTCTGTCTGCGTGGAGCTGTCTGGGCTGGACCCTGGGCTCGAGTGGGCTGACGGATGTCTCGCTTGGTCCTCTGTCGGCGAGTCCCCGGGAAGCGTCTAGTCACAGCACGGAAGGGCTGTCGCGGCCCCAGCTCCCCCCAGGCCTCGCAGCCCAGCCCACGGCTTCTTTGCAGTAGATCCGAAGGAGCAGGTGTGGGGGGAGAAAGCGCGGGAGTGGGAGCCGGGTGGCCACGGGGAGACTCCCGCTGCACCCCCCCCCCTCGGGGCCTGGGCATGCATGTTGCGGTCTCAGGGGAGACCCAAGGAGCAGGAGCTCTCCACGGCAGCTTGGGCTGCGGGCGCACAGCCCCTGGGCCCGGAGACCGGGTCTGGCCCCGCTCGGTCGGGCGAGAGGGCCACGCAGCCGTAATAACCGTAACTCGCTGATTACACGGTACTCACCGTATCATTTTGCTCTCATTAGATGCTTATTTCAGTGCTGCGACCGCCAGATAATTACACGGGCAGCTATATCTGGATGACACACTCTCCCCGGCGCTCTGCATTGACCATAAAGATAATTACAGTGCAATTTTGCCGTAGTATTTTATAAAAATGGTGAAAACAAGTGCATTGTAGAAACTTTCTTTTAATGCTCGCTGGTGAATCCAGGCTCTTTCAGAGGGGCCGCTGGCATAATCGCAGCCTGCATAATCTCACCACCGATGGAGCGTTCTCAACCCGTGAGGCGCCAGGAGGAACAGCACGTCAAGTCCCTGGGGCCTGGCATTTAAGATTAGATGAGACGGAGCAACACAGATCATTGTGTCATCTTATTTCATTCATGTGAAACTGCTAACACAGGAGGTGATCCCTGGGCCTGTGCTTTCCCTGGGAGGTTTCTGAAAAGAGGAGGCCATGGGTGAGCCTGGGGGGAGCATTAGCACCAGAGCACACTGGATAGGGCTGTGTGTATGCCTGGCTCACAGGGATGCGAGTATGATAGGAACCTAGTGTAGGGACCCACAGACCATGCACAGGGGTGTTTCTAAGTAGCACGGTAAACACAGAACAGGGAAAGGGCAAGCTCCTGTGGCTAGAAGGGTTCAGTCCTCTAGTTCAAAGACTACAGGGAAAGCTGAGGGCTAAGACTTCTGTTCTCTTCTGTTCTCTTTTCCTCCCTTTACATATCTCCCCTGCCACTCACATACCCCTACTTCCCCAGCTGGTGGTCGGTGGGAATTTTACAAGACAGAACATGTGATTTCATTTTTTTTTTTTTTTTTTTTGTCCTCAGCTCTCTACTTCTGGACCTCTGGACTGCATCATGAAGACACCTGTTACGCTCTCCCAACTGCCACTGCACACGCTCCTCCTTCCCTTTTTCCCCATTCTTGTAACACGGCTGTGCTTTGATGCCTTCTCCATCCCTCTATCCTGCTGTGATGTAGAAACCGCAGAGTGAGCATCCTTGGCCCCAGCGGGCATTGACTATACATTTCCCCGGGGTTTCTGGAGTGTCGTTTGTTAAAAATATGATGTCTCTCTCTACTCAACAATAAAGAATTTTCACATGTGACCTAGAGTGATGCAATTGTTTGGCCAGTGGGTGGGTTTTTCTCTTTCTTGACTCTTCCAGCTACATCATACACACATACACATTTATGATGTGCACACATACATGTATCATATATAAATGGAAGCATCTTTATTTTCTACATGTACTGATTTCCCCAACAGTGCCTTAGTCAGTGCTTCATACAGGTAGTATTAGAAGACCTATTTAGTAATTAAAAAATAAATCAGTGAATTTGGAAGATGGTGTCTAGCACTCAAAGACTTTCACAGATTAGCTTTGGATAAAGGAAAAACATATTCCGAATGGCTTGTCTGTATTTCTAGGATGGGACTAGGAGACAGCAATCTTGAATCTGACTCTAGGTAGAGAAGGGTGAAGGCGTGGGTGGTGCAAAGCGGTCAAGGCTGTGCAAGAACCCAGCCACAGAGGAGGATTAATCTATAGAATTGCACCATTTCTCTGTCTCCAAATGTCAAGCAGGGGTCCGGGAACAGGTCATGGAACAGACAGTGACCCATACATGGTTTATGGTATAGTGGGGTTGTGGACGAACAAACAACGCTTGGTCTTGCCAGGATGGGGCGTGGATTGGGAAGTGACTACAGAGACTGAGAAAGAAGGGAGCAGCTGTCTTCAGTGTTAACTGGCCATCTTAGTTGTTTGAAGGGGAAGACATTTGTTCTAGACTCCTCTGCAATGCAACCGATACCAGCCCCCGTAGCGCTGGTCTAGAGGTCCACAGAATATGCAAGGCACTGAGATGAGGTGTGTGAGTGTCTTTTACGTATCTCATGTGCCAACTACCACAGCCCAGGGATCCGAAGGGGTGTTCTGTATCCGGAGGGAAAGCCTGGGAAATCCTCAGACTCCTTATTTTAGCCTGGTGCAGGGCCTGGCCATGCTCTCAAACCGCCTGATACTATGTCAACACTGCACTCGCCCAAGGCAGTGAGGAGACAGCGCCACTGAGCCAAAGGTCACTTCCCACAGGTCCTTCACCCCAGTGAAAGTTCTCTCTTCCAAGAACCTAAATGGGGCAACTTTGGACCTACGGCAGTACAGTGGGGTGGGAGGTGGAGAGAAAGTCCAACTCAGTGTCCCCTGGGTCAGGTTTATTGCTAGAGGTCAAAGAATGTTCTTGTCGGAGCCTCAAGCCTTTCTTCAGTGAATCATCGTGCTGGCTTTTCAAAAGTATCTATCTACAAGGTTTTAGCTTTTGCAGATTCTAGGGAATTTATTTGGGTCATGAAAGCTTCAAGAGTTGGTACAGCTCAGACTCAGGAGATGGGCGTGTGTGCTGAGAGGACTCGAGTGCTTTGCCAAGTAGGAGCATAAATGCAGAAAGGTTGCTCTCTGGTGGGACTGACAAAAATTGCAATCCTGGGGATTCCAGGAAAAATGAAGCCAAATTTTAAGCCAGATTCCTGGTTTTTTTGTTTGTTTGTTTGTTTTGTTTTTGTACTTGGAGAATGTGTGAAGAAATCCTGGCTCTCTTCCTGTTGTTAAGAGGTTGTACCTAAGGAGACCTGACCCAAAAGACCTTGACTGAATCTCTGGCCCTTCTCCACTTAGCTTTGTGTGTGTGCGTTACTGGGATTGCATGGTGATTGACTTTACTTATTTTATTTTATTATTTATTTTTAAGATTTTATTGATTTAGTTGAGAGAGAGAGAGAGCCAGGGTGAGAGAGAGAGCGAGCTCGCGCATGCATGAGGGTGGGTGGGGGGAGGGGCAGGAGGAGAGGAAGAAGCAGGCTCCTCGATGAACAGGGAGCCCACTGTGGGGCTTGATCTGGGGACTCGGGGATCGTGACCTGAGCCACCCAGGTGCTCCTTATTTATTTTATTTTATTTTTTTAGTATTTTTTAAATATATATTTTTAAAGATTTATTTATTTATTTATTTGGAGAGAGAGAGAAAGAGAGAGGCAGAGAGAGAAGCAGACTCCATGCAGGAAGCCTGATGTGGGACTCGATCCCGGGTCCCCAGGATCACACCCCGGGCTGCAGGCAGTGCTAAACCACTGTGCCACCAGGGCTGCCCTATTTATTTATTTTTAAATATTTTATTTTTTTATTTGTGAGAGAGAAGAGACAGTGCACACTAGCAGGAGGGGAGCATAGGGAGAGGGAGAGGGACAAGCTGACTTCCCATGGAGCTGGGTGAGGAGCAGGATGCGAAGGCAGGGCCTTGATCCCAGGAGTCTGAGACCACGACCTGAGTCAAAGTCTGATGACTGAGCCATCCTGGAGCCCTGTTTGGTGATTTACCTTAAAAAGACTTCGGTCTTAAAGGTTCTGGACTACTTCCAATGTACGTGGAGGGATGGTTTCGCCACGCCAAGCAATGCCTTGACACCATCTACCCGGAGATTTTATCAGACTCCACAGGTTAAGGGCTCAGTCCTCTGAGACCACCCCTCACACTTCAGACGCCATCTCATGTCTGGGCTATTACCCATGCTTCTGACCTACCGGCTACAGACTGGAGGTTCCCACAACTCCCCCCATCGGCTTGATTAATTTGCTAGAGTGGCTCACAGGACTCAGGGACCGTGTTTACCTACTAAATCACCAGTTTACTATAAAAGGATGTAACTCCAGAAGAGCCAGATGGAAGAGATGCATAGGGCAAGGCACAGGCAAAGGGGCATGGGGCTTTCACATTCTCTCTGAGTGCACCACTCTCCCCTCCCTGAACATGCATGTGTTCATAACCAGAAAACTCTCTGAATTCCATCCTTTTGGATTGTTATGGGGCTTCATTACATGGTTATGATTGATTAAATCATTGGCCATTAGCAATTGATTCAACCTCCAGCCCCATCCTTGGGTGCCCAAAACCACCCAACAACATAACAAAAGACACTTCTATGATATTCATCACTTAGGAAATTCCAATGGTTTTAGGAGCTCTTTGTCAGAAATGAGCACAAACATCAGATATATATATTTCTTATTATAAATCATAGTATCGCAAGTATAAACTGTATAAACTTTTTAAAAAATATTTTATTTATTTATTCATGAGAGACATGGAGAAAGAGAGAGGCAGAGACACAGGCAGAGGGAGCAGGGAGCAGGATGCAGGACTCCATCCCGGGTCTCCAGGATCAGGCCCTGGGCCGAAGGTGGCGCTAAACCGCTGAGCCACCCAGGGTTCCTAAAGATTTATTTATTTGAGAAAGAGAGAGTGTGCATGCTCTAGCATGAGTGGGGGGAGGAGCAGAGGGAGAGGGAGAGAGAGAGTCTCAGCTAACTCCCGGATGATGAGCGTGGAGCCCTACATGGGGCTGGATCCCAAGACCCTGAGATGGTGACCAGGGCTGAACCTGAAACTAAAGAATCAGACGCTTCTCTGACCGAGCCATCCAGGCCACCCTCCTCTACCCTTCTAAGTTCTTGGCTGAGACATGCTGCAGTAAAAGAGAGATTACCAGGAGAAAAACAGAAGTTTAGTGACAAGTATACCTCCTATATACATGGGAGAAGCTCAGGAAAACTCTGCAATGCCCTAAAATGGCCTAAGTCACCACCTTAAATACCGTATCTAGTTAAAGACAAAAGAAGATATTGGGGGTGGGGAGCCCGAGAAGGTGGGTTTTCAGGCCAAGCACAGCAAATAAGGGGATGGTGGTTATGCAGATTGAAGTTCTCCTTCTCCAACGAGGAGAGTTTCTAGAGATCTAGTGGTCCTTCTCTTCCGGGGCAGAGACACCCTTACAAATGGAGGTTTCCCTCATAAATGTAATTTTTATTCTGATTTCAGAGCTTCTCCTGTGTCTGCTGGTTCTTAAAAATAAGCAGCCTAAAATAGTCCTTATGCCAAAGAGGCATATTTGGGGTGATAAATGCTGTTCCCCTTAGGGAGGACAGGCTTCAGGAAACAGGGTTGGGCTCTCGAGGTGCAGTGGGACCCCGCGTACTCCTTCCTTGGCCAGCTAGGTGGGAGGAGGGGCGTCAGAAATTTTCAGGAGGGGGTGAACCAGGGGCCCAGGCCTCAACGACCTGTTCATTCACTTTCCGAAGCACCTGTCGCGGCCCAGGAAGCTGTGGTGCGCACCTCGACGAGTAGGACCGGAACGACGGAGCCCTGTCTCCAGGACGCTCTCAGTCCAGTGCGCTCACGAATTAATCAAATAATCTTTTTCCCCCAAAAAACCACAATAGTGGACGTTCTGAGAAGCTTCTGGTACTATGAGACGTAGGACAGGGTAGAGGATGAGAGTTTAGAGTCGGGATAGTGCTGCTCACTCCTCCAGGGCCCGGGGTCAGGAGGGAAGGGCCGCCGCCTGGTAGATCAGAGCGCGACGGGTGGGAAGGTAGGTCCCCGCGGTGGCGAGGCCGGGCCGGGGCCGGGGTGGGGGTGGGGATGGGGGGCAGGGGAAGGGGGCGAGGCCGGGGTCCCCGGGTGCCGGATGGGAGGCGGGGCCGGGCGGGGGTCCCCGGGTGCGCGGGGGGTGGGGGGGGAGGCGGGGCCGGGCGGGGGTCCCCGGGTGCGCGGGGGGTGGGGGGGAGGCGGGGCCGGGCGGGGGTCCCCGGGTGCGCGGGGGGTGGGGGGGAGGCGGGGCCGGGCGGGGGTCCCCGGGTGCGCGGGGGGTGGAGGGGGAGGCGGGGCCGGGCGGGGGTCCCCGGTGCGCGGGGGGTGGGGGGGGAGGCGGGGCCGGGCGGGGGTCCCCGGGTGCGCGGGGGGTGGAGGGGGAGGCGGGGCCGGGCGGGGGTCCCCGGGTGCGCGGGGGGTGGGGGGGGAGGCGGGGCCGGGCGGGGGTCCCCGGGTGCGCGGGGGGTGGGGGGGAGGCGGGGCCGGGCGGGGGTCCCCGGGTGCGCGGGGGGTGGGGGGGGAGGCGGGGCCGGGCGGGGGTCCCCGGGTGCGCGGGGGGTGGGGGGGAGGCGGGGCCGGGCGGGGGTCCCCGGGTGCGCGGGGGGTGGGGGGGAGGCGGGGCCGGGCGGGGGTCCCCGGGTGCGCGGGGGGTGGGGGGGGAGGCGGGGCCGGGCGGGGGTCCCCGGGTGCGCGGGGGGTGGGGGGGGAGGCGGGGCCGGGCGGGGGTCCCCGGGTGCGCGGGGTGGGGGAGGCGGAGCCGGGCGGGGGTCCCGGGGCGCGCGGGGTGGGGGAGGCGGGGCCGGGCGGGGGTCCCGGGGCGCGCGGGGGCCGGGCCGCGCAGCTGGGGGCGGCGGAGTGTGGGGCCGCGGCGCCGCCCCCTGGGCTCCCGGCCCCGCCGTGGGGGGGCGCTGCCTCCTCCCGGGCGGCGGGGGGCGCTGCGGCCGAGCGGCGGGGGGCGCTGCCTCCTCCGGGACGGCGGGGGGCGCTGCGGGCCGGGCGGCGGGGGCTGCCCGGGCCGGCGCGGCGAGCGGCGCGGCGGATGGAGAGTCTGGCCGCGGCCGGCGGCGCCGCCTCCTCGTCGGGCCGGGCACGGCGGGCCGGGGCCTTTGTGTGCGGCGGCGGCGGCGATGGTGCTCGGGCCCCGCGGAGCCGGTAAGCGCGGCCGGGCCGAGGGCTGCCCCCGCCGACGCCGCCCGGCCCGGCCTTGCTCCCCGCCGCTGCGCTCCCCCTGCGCGCCCCAGGCCGCCCCCCCCCGCCGGCCCCGCCGCGCATCCCCTGGCTCCGGGGGCGCCCGGGGCCCCGCCGAGTGCGGCCGCACCGAGGTGCTCCGTGGCCCTCGATGGAGCCCCAGCCCGACCCAGCGGCCTTCCTGGGTTCGAGCCCCCGGGGGGAGCCTGCGGCACCGCGGGCTGCTGGGGGGCCCGCTCGGAAGTGCCCCCCGCTTCCCGGGGCCCCGCCTGATTGCGGCCTGGGGGTCGGGGAGCTGCTTGGCTGCCACCCCAGCAATGCGCAGAAGCTTCCTGGACCCCAGAAAAAGTTGGGAGTTAGTAGAGGGTGGTGAGGTGCGGGGCTGTGCGCGCGGGCGAGCGGCGAGGCTGCGGGACGAGCTCGTCCGCAGGCGGGACTCCAAGGGGGGCAGTGGGACCCCGCAGGTCCTTAGGAGTCTTGCCTGTAGGATTAGATGCCCTTCCTAGGGCATCTAGTAAGTCTCCAGTTCTGGTCCACATACGCGTAGATCCCAAAAGGGGTGGGCAGGAAAAAACCGGAGTCCATCAGTGGTGAATGCAGCTTGCTTGCTTTGGGCCCCGGGTACTTTGGCTTCATCCACAGCGTCGGGAGGCGGTCACGGCAGTATCCGGACGGCCCTGGGTTATGGTAGGACAAGAAACGAGGCAGGTAGCTTAGGTTAGGGAGAGGTCGACACTCCTGAATGAGTGAGAGGTTGACCTAGGGACTGCAAGGACAGAGCATCGATAAGAAACGGAAAGATCGAAAGCGACCTTATCTTGCCCTCAGCAGCTCTGGAACTTTAATAATCGTGTTCAAGTACCTGTATGGCATTTGGCATCGTAAGAGAAGTGAATGTGCCCAGTGAGATAGGAGGGCTCACACTGGGGAAGAAGTTAGGACATTAATTCGAGCCCCCTGACGGGTAATGAAGTGAAAGATTGTGTCTGGGCGGTTGCCTGTGGCCGGGGTCCAGGGTCCGGGGCTCTAGCTTCTGTCCCCCCAGGCCCACCACCTCTCTTCCCGACTCTTAAAGACGCTGTCCGATTTGTTTTAGTACTTTGGGATCTCGATGTAACAGCTCTGCCCTGGGGAGTATGCGGGGAGAGGGGTTGCTGTGCACGCTGAGCGGCTCAGCCATGCCCCGAACCCCAAGCCCCGAACCCCGAGCCCGTTCACTCCTACCCCACCCAGGGCTTGGAGACCCTCCGACCCGGTGGTATTTTCTTCCGCCAAGCTCCTCACTTGCAGGGATGTGTTTGGCCATCCATCTCTTCCTTTTACTGTCCGCAGATGAACTGTGCTGATACAGAGGCAACTTCATCGGAGCTGCTAAGATGGGCATGCGGATCAAACTGCAAAGCACCAACCACCCCAACAACCTGCTGAAGGAACTCAACAAGTGTCGGCTCTCCGAGACCATGTGCGATGTCACCATTGTGGTGGGGAGCCGCTCCTTCCCGGCGCACAAAGCCGTGCTGGCCTGTGCGGCCGGCTACTTCCAGAACCTCTTCCTCAATACGGGGCTCGATGCCGCCAGGACCTACGTGGTAGACTTCATCACGCCCGCCAACTTTGAGAAGATCCTGAGCTTTGTCTACACGTCAGAGCTCTTCACAGACCTGATCAACGTTGGGGTCATCTACGAGGTTGCCGAGCGCCTGGGTATGGAGGACCTGCTCCGGGCCTGTCACTCCACCTTTCCTGACTTGGAGAGCACTGCCGTGGCCAAGCCCCTGAGCGGCACCGGTGAGAGCCACCCCGGTACCCAGAGCTGTAGCTCAGCAGAACCCGCCTATCCCCTCGGAGACCTCCGGGGTGCGGGGGAGCACTTTGGGCCTGATAGGAACTATGTGTTGCCCAGTGATGGTGGGGGAAGCTGTAAAGAGGAAGAGAGAAACATCACCGGTGACATTAACCAGAGCCTGCCTCTGCCACAGCAGCCACTGCCGCCAAAGACGGAAGAGCACGATGCGCCTGCCCCCTTCACCCCCGCTCCTGGTGTGGTGACTACCCAGCCGGTCCTGGGCACTGTCAACATGAGCATCCAAACCAGCACGAGCTCCTGCCAGCCATACAAAGTTCAGAGCAACGGAGACTTCAGTAAAAGCAGTTTCTTCACCCCGGACAACGCGATCGACATTACCACCGGGACCAACTCCTGTCTGAGCAATAGCGACCACTCCAAAGACCCCAGCTTCGGTCAGATGGATGAGCTCCAGCTGGACGACCTGGGGGATGATGACTTGCAGTTTGAAGACCCCACTGAGGAGATAGGCACAGCCGAGGAGGTGATTGAGTTGAGTGATGACAGTGAGGATGAGCTGACTTTTGGAGAGAATGACAACCGAGAGAATAAGGCCATGCCCTGCCAGGTGTGCAAGAAAGTTCTAGAGCCCAACATTCAGCTGATCCGACAGCATGCTCGGGACCACGTGGACCTGCTGACCGGCAACTGCAAGGTCTGCGAGACCCACTTCCAGGACCGGAACTCCCGGGTGACCCATGTTCTGTCCCACATTGGCATTTTCCTCTTCTCCTGCGACATGTGTGAAACTAAGTTCTTTACCCAGTGGCAGCTGACCCTCCACCGACGGGATGGGATATTTGAGAACAACATCATCGTCCACCCCAACGATCCCCTGTCTGGGAAGCTGGGTTTGTTTTCGGGGGCGGCCTCGGCAGAGTTGAAATGTGCTGCTTGTGGGAAGGCGCTGGCCAAAGATTTCCACGTGGTGCGGGGGCACGTCCTTGACCATCTGAACCTGAAGGGCCAGGCCTGCAGCGTCTGCGACCAGCGCCACCTCAACCTCTGCAGCCTCATGTGGCACACGCTGTCCCATCTGGGCATCTCAGTCTTCTCCTGCTCTGTGTGTGCAAACAGCTTTGTGGACTGGCATCTCCTAGAGAAGCACATGGCCGTGCATCAAAGCCTCGAAGACGCCCTCTTCCGCTGCCACTTGTGCAGCCAGAGCTTCAAGTCGGAGGCTGCCTATCGCTACCATCTCAGCCAGCACAAATGCAACAGTGGCCTTGACGCGCGGCCCGGTTTGGGGCTACAGCACCCAGCTTTCCAGAAGCGGAAGCTGCCAGCAGAGGAGTTCTTGAGTGAGGAGCTGGCTCTGCAGGGCCAGCCTGGGAACAGCAAGTATAGCTGCAAGGTCTGTGGCAAAAGGTTTGCCCACACAAGCGAGTTCAACTACCACCGGCGGATCCACACGGGCGAGAAGCCGTACCAGTGTAAGGTGTGCCACAAGTTCTTCCGAGGCCGCTCGACCATCAAGTGCCACCTGAAGACACACTCAGGGGCCCTCATGTACCGCTGCACTGTCTGTGGCCACTACAGCTCCACCCTGAACCTCATGAGCAAGCATGTGGGCGTGCACAAGGGCAGCCTCCCGCCCGACTTCACCATCGAGCAGACCTTCATGTACATTATCCATTCCAAAGAGGCGGAAAAGAACCCGGACAGCTGACTGGGTCCCAGCAGGGCTGGGGGGAGCTCCCAGGCGGCAGCCAGGACGTAGGTTTTCTAATGGCTGTTGGTCCCCCTCCAGCCGAAGTTTCGATTTTGCCTTGCTAGGAGTTCTGTTCTGTCTTGTGTTGAAAGAAGAAAAAAGAAGAAAGAGCACACGAGCTGTTACTGTTTTTTGAGAAGCAACGGCCCTATCATGTTTACCTCCTTACCTGTTCTTGCCCACGAAGGGCCGTGTTTTTTATTCTTTGGAGGATGGTTTTGGGATCTGGTCAGGCAGTTGGTGTCAACTGGATCCCCTCTCCCAGCCTCTTAAGTTTTAGTTTACTGATAGGTTTTATGCTGCTAAGAATCCAACCAACAGCCTCACTGAATAGAGGAAGGTGGAGAGAGGTTTTCACTGTGGGTATTCTCGCCAGATTTCCAACTGGGACACCCAGCTATGAGAGATTTTGGGAATGTGGTCATTGAGAAGAGACTCGTCAGCAGGGCAGCTCGCCTCCGGGTCTAGGCCTCGCCCTCAGCAGGGGAAGGGCAGGTGGGCCGGAGGTGCCTGCTCCCATCTGCTGACGGGATGGTAAAATCTTTCGGCAGCTAGATCCAAACTGGGGACAGAGCTTTCTGTTTAGGTCAGAAAGCTTCAGGATGAGTCCTTGCCAGTCAGAAGAGGTGTCCTATGGCGCCGCCGGAAGTGGCAGCCTGCTGGGACAGGAAGGGAGGTGTCTCTTTTCTCCTCAATTCCAAAGAAATTTGATTTTATGGAGCTATAGCCAGGCTGTCAAGCCTTCCCTGTGTGGCCAAGAGGACAGGGAGCCCCTTTGATAGGTCATCTGCCATCTGGCTACCTCCGTCGACCTTGAGTTTCCTGGTGGAGAGGAGGGGATGTCTCTCGACAGCAGCAGCCTTGCCTTAACCGACATCCAGTCTCCCACCTAGAAGTGTGTTTGACCTGTGGTGTAGACGAGAAGCCCCGTGAGGTGGAGGAGTGATGGACTGTGAGGCCTTCCGGGTGGGAGGGACCCGAGTAACTGGGGGTGTGTAGCGGGATGTGCGTTCCGGTTCTGTCTGTCCCAGGGTAACCTGTTGTTTACTTTGTGCTAACTGGCCGCAGCTTTGGCAGCTCACCTTTGACCTGCTGGAATTTATCCTGATCTGTCATTGCATCGCCACCAGGGGGCGCCACAGGACGGCAGCTGGTTCGGGTCCACCCGAGGTGGCTGGGGTGGAGTGGGCCCAATCCTTGGGGCTGGTGGGCTCCATTCCTGCCCCAAGAAAGCCTGAGGGAGAGGCCCTCGGATCTCGCATATTCACAAGGTAGCACCTCAGTAACTCATTCTACCTCACGCTGCCCCGGGGAGCTCTGAGAGTCCCTGGCCTAGGCCCTGACACTGCCCCTGGTGGGACTCAGCAGCACCCTGGGCTGTTTCACAAGCAAGTGGTTTTAATTAACTCACAAAGCCTTTTTGGACATTGATATTTATTTATTTTTGCTTTTATATACATGTTACCCAGCATCTCTTTCAGATAAGTGACTTCAGGAAAAGGAGTTTGTCCCCAGCAAGTAGCCATATTCCTGGGGACAGTCTTGGCCAGAGATTTGGGAGATGGGGGCTAGAACTGGGGGGGGGGGGGGGGGGGGAGGGGAGCGGTGTCATGCCTTTAAATAAGCAAATCCTCTACTTTCTCTCCAGATAGTCTCTTGAAGAATAAGCCCAACGAAGCCCGTAGGTAATGGCTGTGAGTCCTAGACCCTTGGGGCCGATTGAATTCCTAGGCCCTTCCTCCCTGCGATGGAGTAGATTGGGGTTTGGGTTGAGGGGAACAAGTTAACTGAAGGACCTTTTTTGCACATTTGCCTCATCCTTCCTAAACTTGGGAAGCTCTGTTGAGATACACAGGCAAGCCAGAGCTCCGTCCCCGTCGGACTGGCTGCCTTCCTCCCTGGCCCTAAGTCGGGAAGCCTCCCATTTGGGGTGCGTGGCTCTCTGGTGACTGGTACACGAAGGGATTTGTACGAGTGGCCACCTCTCACCGTCTACACCCTATTCCTGGCAGGAAAGCAGTGCTGAGCCCTTTCATTCCTGACGGGCTTCTCCCTTTCTTGCCCACACTGACCGTTGGGAATTTAAGAAGGAGAACGTGCAAGGGACCACAGTCCAGTATCTGCTAAGCTTCTCGAGTCTAAGTGATTCCTCCCAGACCGTCGATGAGGACCGATTTTTCAGTGGTCAGGTTTGAGAGAGGCGGTACTTACTGGAACCCAGCCAGGTGGCTGCGAGTGCGTCAGCATGCCAGAGAAACCCTTTTCCTTAGCAGGTGGCATCTTGGATGCTGGGTAGTCTGTGTACTTAATCCGAAACTGTGAAGTTTTCCCTTTTGCCAGTAAACCAAAAAAGCAAATCCTTGAACCTTTGCCCCCGAAACACTAAACAAAAAAAAAACAAAAAAAAAACTGCACCCCCTGAGCCTCCTGAGGCCACGTGGTTGGTTGATCAGGGTGGCCTGGCTGGTTGCAATCAGACATGTAGCAGGTCAGTAGCTCGTGAGGCTCACTGACCGAACCCTGTTCCTCTGCTTGTCCCCCTGTTCGCCCCCGACCCCTCCCTCTGCTTGGGGTCCATGTTTGCTGCCTCTGCCTCCAGCTCACCCTTTTCTCAACTGTTTTACTTGAAACTTGGTATTGTGGCAAAGGGCACTCTGGGGATACCTGGTCGAAGGTGTTCGTTATATCTTGGGTTTTTAACATTTTTGTCAACCCCCTGTTGTGGGGCCCCCTGTGCCTCGGGAGCCCGGTTTAGCAGCCTGCTGTGTCATTCTGAGGTTCTGTCTGTCCCCTGAATGTCTCGTCTTCTCCCTGTTTCCTCTTTCCTGTTCTGCACTCAGGACCAGCTACATAATTTGCAGAGCCCTCTGTTTAAAAATGAAGAATTTCAAGGTGGCGACTGTAGAGCATTAAAGCAAGCACGAGGCTATTCCCAACCCGTTTCTTAAGGGCAGAAGGTGATACTCGTGTGGCGCATTGGATCAACAGCAGAGGCTGCCTGTGGCCACGGGAGGGGACCCGTCTCCCGCTTTTCCTGTGACCCCCTGGTGGCTCGCTGATGCCACTGTGCCCCCCGGGAAGCTCTGCTGTATTTTAGTATTTGGTTCTATGTTTTAAGACTGAGGGGGTCTCTATAGTTCACGGCCAGGTGGAGAGAGAGGAGGTGCGGGTTGGGCCCCGGTGACCCTTAAGAACCAGGAAATGGGTAAAAGTTCTTTTGGACTTTCTTCCCTTCTGCCCCATCAGCACCCCTTTGTCTCCAGGACAGACCTCTGGGCTTAACTACCTTCTCCCCAGTCAGGTTTTGCTACTGATGAATTTTCTTCGTCTCTGGCCTCTTGCCATGCCCTATCCCTGAGACTACTCAACGTTGGAAGTGAATTGAAATCCTTTTCTAGGTGGACACTGATTTTGTTGGCGTGGGAGTGGGCTGTGCGGAGAAGTCTGTGCCATCTGGAGGCCCCCACGTGTCCTTTTGCCTCAGCCCCGCACGGAGACCCGGGACGTGCAGGGCACACACACCGTTGGTGATCACTCTTCGTAAAACTTAACATCAGAATGAAAATGAAACTGTTTTGATTTCGATGTTTCTTTAACACCCTGCCCCTGTCCAGTCCAACCCCCTTCCCACCTCCACTAGCGAAAGTCTCTTATAAAACCAAGAGTTGTTGACGTCTAACTTCCTTCCATTAAATTAATAAGTACTGACCTCCTAATATTTAAGTGTTTACTATCTATTGCTGTAAAGTTTTGTATATTTTGTAAACTTCTCTTCCCAAATAGTAGATGTCTAAAATCGTTGTACATCTGATTCTTTTATATTCCATTGTTTGGCACAAAGTGTGGTTTTTATTTAGAATAAAAAAAGGAAATTTGAAACGGGAATTCTTTTCCTATGACTGGGGTTATGCTATCCCTTGAGTTCAGAAGGTCAGGGCCCAACACCTGGTAGTAGCAGCATTCTGCTCAGCAGGTGCCAGGATTCTTTTTCTTTTCTTTTCTTATTTTATTTTATTTATTTTTTCTTCTTTTTTTTTTTCCTAAGGATTTTATTTATTTGAGAGAGAGCAAGCACGAGTGGAGAGGAGGGACAGAGGGAGAGGGAGAAGCAGACTCCTTGCTGAACGGGGATCCGGACTCAGGGCTTGATCCCAGGATCCTGGGATCATGACCTGAGCCAAAGGCAACCGCTTAACCGACTGAGCCACCAGGCGTCCCCGATGCCAAGATTCTTTCAGGTAGCACAGTTTCCTTTCCTGTAGCTGGAATTCCCCAGGTTTAACCTGTTGACCTGTTTTTAGTGGCAAATCAAGTCAATAACCCACCCTTTCCAGGGGAAGCCTCCCCGAGGGGATCTTGGGTTGGCACAGAGAGTAGTGGACTCTGCTCCTATCTAGGTGGACTCGAGGTCCGGCCTCAGATGGTCCTGCCAGTGCCACGAGGTCGACAACAAATGTAACTCCACAGAGAAGGAGGTAGACCTCAGAAGTTGGGGTGTGACGTGGGCCATGTGGTCTCAGCCCCTGGCCAGGCTGGTGCCTGTCAGTGCTCGGTGAGTGCTGAGCGGAGGAACAGCCTTGCTGTAGTGAGCAGAGCTGGGCCTCTGTCCTCCCAAGGCCCTAAGGAGGCATTCATGCGGCCTAGGGTTGTAACCCACTGCCAGAGAAATCAGAAGAGTGAGCCCCCGGGGGGCTGGCCTCTGAGGCAACCTGGATGTGACACGTGTGACACTGGATTCCCTTTAGGAAACTTCTGGAGCCTAAAGTCAGTGGAGGGAGTAGTAAGGACATTCGATTATGGCTTGGTTTTTATATGAGCACAAAGGAGGAATGTCTGTAGTGCATCTTCTGTGTTGCTGGGTTTAGCCCTTACTGCAACCCCAAGTCACACCCCGGACTGTCCTGGTTGAAAAAGCCTTCGGCTCTGTGCCACAGAGCAGCTGTGTATCGCTTGAGACCCTTTCAGATTGGGGTACAATGAGCAAGATTGTCGGGGTCTCTCCCACTGTGCTCCTGACAAACGGGCACATGCACTATCGGAGCACATGTTTAATGCATCTGATGAATACGGTTTCAGATTTCTAAGAACAGAGGGGACGGCGCCCCAGATCAGTGAGTGGTTACTCCAAGTGAAACATTCCAGAAATACCGCGTGCACGATCAGGACAGAGGCTCCCAGTGCTTACGTTCACAAACCCTTCATTCTCCACAGGTGGGATTAGGAGGCCAAGGACTTGGAACTAGTGGGCTGGGGCCTGTTCATAGGTTTTTCCTTCCTGGACATGCTCTTAGGTTCCCAAACTGATAAATGAGTATTTTCCAGAAGACCTACTTGTTAACCTGAAGACCTCTTTTCTTATCTATAGGACAAGTGTGACTAGAAGTAAGTGGCTGGACGGGAAAATTAATGGAAAGACCCTGGCCAGGGAGGATGAAGTTGAAGGGTCAGGAATGACTTGGAATACTGGAGCTCTGCCCTGTGACTGGCTCAGAAATTTCTACTTCCCCATCCCGTGCAGGGACAAGGGCTGAGGGACAGAGCGTGTGTCAGGGCCTGCTGCTGGCCGTCCCAAGGTCTGCTCTCAGATGGATGTCCCTTGATGTTTGCCCACGATCTGGAAAGAAAGGGAGGGATGGTGCATTTCCAAGAGCATCTCTTCCTGGGAGTCTGGAAACGTCCTAGATCTGAAGGCAGGGGCAGGTGGGCTGTGAGGAGCGTGGACTGTGGGCTGGCTCCTCTGCTTCGTGGGGAGGGAAGCAGGATGGATGAAGGGGAGAGGATCTGGGTGGGGGCAGAGGGCGGGACCCAGCCCTGTGCTTCACTCCCTCTGTTTACCATGTCACTGAGGATGCTAGGGAATGTCCTGCGTCGCCTCCTCGTTCCTCGGCCTCTGATCCCTTGTCCCCCCAGCCTGCGCAGTGTGCGGGGGCGTCGGCAAGTGCACAAACACAAAAGGAAAGCTGTGTGAGGTCCCTACGGAGCACACTCTTTCGGGCCAGGGTGGCTGTTGAAATGAGTGCGTCTGGTTTCTGCCAGCGTCTCTTTGGCCTGTCCCGGCTGGAAGTACAGATTTTGGAAGGAGCCAGAGTCGTGGCTGTCTGGGTAATTTATTTCACCATGTTCCTGAGGACCGGGACACCCGGCAGACGCCACCAAAGGCCTGTTCCCCGCTCTTCCCCGCCGCCTCGCCTCCCCATCTCCATTTCTTGGGAGGGACACACTCAAGGTCGACCAGGAGTGTTGGGACCCTTCCCCCGCCCCCGCCCTCACCTCGGCCTCCAGCTCTCTACCCCCCTGGGAGCCGGGCTCTCCGGGCCTCCTGGGAGACCCTAGGGAGGGCGGGGGGGGGGGGGGGGGGCTAGTTTGGGCCTCCCGGGTGGGCCTGGGCGCCGGCTGCGGTGGGCTGGGTGCCCTCCTTGGTGATGACGATGGAGTGCTGGGTGGAGGAGGAGGAGGAGGAGGAGGAGGCGCGCCTGTCCGCCCGGGCCCGGGCCCGGGCCTTGGGCAGGTAATGGACCACGGCGCTCAGCAGCTGCTCCCGGAACCTGGGGCTCAGGAAGTTGTAGAGCAGGGGGTTGAGCACGCAGTGGAGCATGGCGAAGCAGTCGATGATGTCATAGAAGAAGTAGAGCAGGTGCACCAGGTAGCAGTGGAGGGACACGTGCGTGCCGTGCAGCGTGAGCAGCAGCAGCGTGGCGTGGTAGGGCAGCCAGCACGCGGCGAAGGCGCCCAGGTAGGCGCACACCAGCAGGCAGTGGCGCCGGCCCTCGGGCCGCCCGGCGCGGCGCAGGCGGCAGGCCGTCAGCACGTTGAAGAGCACCATGAGCGGGAAGGGCAGCAGGAAGCCCAGCACGCTGGTGGACAGCGCCACGGCCAGGGCCCACGCGCTGTAGGCCTCGAAGGGCGCCATGAACAGGCACACGGGCTCCGCGCCGTCCAGCAGCTGCATGTGCGCCACCTCGGGCAGCGGGAGCACGGCCGCCAGCAGCCAGACCCCCGCGCACACGGCCCGGCGCAGCCGCTGCTGCTGGGGCTGCGGGCCGGGGGCCGCCAGGCTGACGTAGCGGTCGACGCTCAGGCACAGCAGGAAGAAGATGCTGCTGTACATGTTGGCGAAGTAGAAGTAGTGCGTGAAGCGGCAGGAGAAGCCGCCCCAGAGCCAGGTGTAGTCCAGCGCGACCTCCAGCATCCACACGGGCAGGGACAGCACGATGCCCAGGTCCGCCACGGCCATGTGCAGCGCGTACAGGCTGAGCAGGCCCCGGCCCGCGCGCCGCCAGCTGACGCCGATCACCACCACGTTCTCCAGCAGCCCCACCACGAAGATGGCCAGGTACAGCACGAACAGCGTCACTTGCTTCGCGTCCTCCCTGAGCTCCACGTGGCACTCGGGCAGGGTGTGGTTGAAGAAGTAGAGCAGCTCGTCCCAGTTGCGGATCTCCCCAGGGTCGCCGGCGGGCGCCGAGGTGACGGCCCCCGGGGGCGCAGGCCCCGCGTCCTCCCGGGCGGGCATCGGGCAGACACACCCGGAAAGCCGCCTGGCTGGCGTCTCAAGTCCCTGGGCCACAGGGGCCGGGAGGCTTTGGGAAGCGATTCTGGGTCTGAAGAGGCGACAGAGGGATTCATGACTTTTTATTTTTTCAAAAATATGTATTTATTTGAGAGGGAGAGAGAACACACATAGCAGAGAGGCACAGAGGGAGAAGCAGGCCAGGTGGGGCTCGATCCCAGGACCCCCGGGGTCATGCCCTGGACCAAAGGCGGACGCTCAACCACTGAGCCACCCAGGTGTCCCTTTTTTAAGTTTTTTTTTAAAAGATTTAATTAAAAAAAAAAAGATTTAATTTATCCTTTCAGGAGCAACACACAGAGAGAGGCAGAGACATAGGCAGAGGGAAGGGCAGGGCTCGGGACTCGATCCCAGGACCCCGGATCACGCCCTAAGCCAAAGGCAGTCCCCCCACCACTGAGCCCCCCAGGCGTCCCAGGAGGAGGAGTTTAAACATTTAGATGGGGGACCCCTGGGTGGCTCAGCAGTTTAGCGCCTGCCTTTGGCCCAGGGTGTGATCGTGGAGTCCCCGGATGGAGTCCCACGTCGGGCTCTCTGCATGGAGTCTGCTTCTCCCTCTGCCTGTGTCTCTCTGTCTCTCAAAAATAAATAAATAAATAAAATCTTTAAACAAACAAACAAACAAACATTCAGACGGTAGGAAATAGTACGTGGCGCCCTGGCCGGCTTTGCCCCCAGCCAGGTGCCCCGGTAGCTCCAGCCACAGGCTGGTTCCGCTCTCCACTTCTCTCCTGGTGCTTCACCCCTTGGCCCTTTGACGTGGGCCTTCCTAGGAAGTCTTACTCTCTCTCATTTGGGTTATGGATGTGGGACACACACGCACGCACACACACACACACATGCACGCACCCCCCCCCCCCATTTTATCCCTGGGGACATAAGTGGCTCATGCATGAAAGCCAGTTGTCCTCAGGCTCAGATTCCCTTCTCTCCTGAGAGGGAGACACCCACCTGCCTTTCTGCCCGGAGTGCTTCTGGTCCCCGCAGGGTCGTCTGGGCTGCTGGGGAGCTGCGAGGAGACTGGAGGGACCGTGGCCGTGGGCCTGGCTTGCCTGTGGGCTTCGGGGCCGTCCTTCTCATCCGGGAAGCAGTATCACTGGCTGAGGCTCTGTGGGAGAGGGTCAGGGTTTTTCCTGCCTTCCCCCAATCCAGATAGAGGGGAAGTCACAGGAGATGACCCAGTGTGCCCGTGGCAGGGAGGAGTCAGGGCTGCAAGCATTGAAAACCCAGACTCCTGACTCACTAGCTACGTAATGTCCATCCTTCAGCCTCAGCTCTCTCCTCTGCAAAATGGGACAGTAACGTCCACTAATGGGGGTGTTGGGAGAATCCAGTGGGCCACAAAGTGAAGTGCTCAGCACAGGGCCAGGCCTGTGCTAGGTGCTTTCCGTATGTGTGTTTTCCACTCCCAGCGGGCTTAGAATCCCACTCCCCTGTCTGTCGATTCCGACGAAAGCAGAACTGGATGGGGCGGGCAGGCTAAAATAAATCTGAAAGTCATCCACGCTTTCAGCCACCCTGCCCTTCCCAACTGGCTCGCACCCACCCCTTGCCGGTCTCCCGGCCTGCACTTGTGCTCTGAGGGGGAATTGAGAGACAGAGAGGGAAGACTGAACAGGGTGGGCTGGGGAGGAGGGCTGGGCTGAGCTTCGGGGAGTCTCCTAGATGCGGAGAGGGGAGCAGCATGAGGTGTGGCCAAGAATGGTCCAGAGAACCTAAAAAAAAAAAAAGAATGGTCCAGAGAGGGGCGCCTGGGTGGCTCGGTGGTCGAGCATCTGCCTTGGGCCCAGGGCGTGGTCCTGGGGTCCTGGGATCGAGTCCCACATCGGGCTCCCTGCCTGGAGCCTGCTGCTCCCTCTGCCTGTGTCTCTGCCTCTCTGTGTCTCTCATGAACAAAGAAATAAAATCTCAAAAAATAAGAAAAAAAAAAAAAAAAAGAATCGACTGGAGAGAGACAGACACCAAGCTTCTCTCTCCTTCCAAGCCACAGGGTAAGGCTCAGGGCCGGTGGATTTGTGTGGTGGGGAACACCTGGTGTCAGCAGAGCTTCCTGCTTCTCAGAGCACCTCTGCCTCAGTTAATCATTGGATCCCTGAGATACCCGGTGGGGACAAGGAGGGGCTTTTTTATCCTCTGTGAATCCCAGAGAGGTCGCCTCTCAGGCCACACGGTGCAGACGGCAGAGCCACCCGGCACCGGGCCCATGTTCTGTGGGCTGCAGGGCGAGGCTGCAGAGGACCAGGTGTGGTAGAAGTGCCCGTAACAGTATCAACCGGCTCAAAGCGTACAGTTCAGTGGCTTTTGGTACCTTCACATAGTTGTGTAACCACCGCCTCTGTGTAGGTGCTCACACTTTCATCGCCCCAAAGGAAAACCCCACACCCATCAAGTACTCCCTATTGCCCTCTTCCCCCAGCCCCTGGCAATGCCTATTCTGCTTTCATCTCTGGGGATTTACCTCTTAGGGATATTTAATATAGATGGAATCATACAATGTGTGACCTTCATCAATGCTGTAGCATGTGTCTGTACTTCATTACTCTTCACAGCTAAGCAATATTCCATCGTGTGGCTGTGCCACCTTTTGTGTATCCATTCAGGGATGGGATTTTTTTTTTTTAAGGTTTGCTAATTAGTTTTTTATTGTAGTGAAATAAACATAACATCAAATTTACCATTTTAGCTATTTTTTAAAAAAAAGATTTTGTTTGTTTGAGAGGGACAGAAAGCATGAGCAGGGGCAGAGGGAGAGGGGGAAGCAGGTTACCCACTGAGCAGGGAGCCTGACGTATGGCTGGATCCCAGGACCCTGAGATCATGACCTGAGCTGAAGGCAGACACTTAACCCACTGAGCCACTCAGCTGCCCCCATTTTAGCTATTTTAATTTTTTTAAAGATTTTATTTATTTATTCATGAGAGACAGAGAGAGAGAGAGAGAGAGAGAGACAGGCAGAGGGAGAGGCAGAGGGAGAATCAAGCCCCATGCAGGGAGCCCAACGTGGGACTCGATCCCGGGTTTCCAGGATCACACCCCAGGCTGAAGGCAGGTGCCAAACCGCTGAGCTACCTGGGCTGCCCTATTTTTAATTTTACAGTTCAGTAGCATTAAGTAAGGGCTGCCTGGCTGGCTCAATTGGTAGAGCATATGCAACTCCTGATCTTAGGGTCATGAATTCAAGCCCTACGCTGGGCACAGAGATTACTTAAATAAATAATAAAATAACTATGTTCACATTGTTGCGCAACCATCACCACCAGCCATCTCCATGAGAGGGGATGTTTTTACCTTTGCAGTTTTCTTAAGGCCTCCTCTAGGAAAACTGTTTCTCTACTCACAACACTTCTGACACCAAACATGTAGGGTTTTCCCCTCCATACTAACCAATTTCCTGACCCCTGGGCACAAAGTGGGTGTCCTAAAATCTATCATTTCTGACACCAACCTGAAGTTACTGTCAGATTCCACAGGTCTAAGGGCTGGGTCCCACAGGATGGTTCTCACTTTAGATGCCAGTCTCAAACGACAGGTCCCCAAGGCACCCACACTTCTGTCCAACGGGGTTACAAAGTTCCCACAATCCTCCCACCTCAGCTTCAGTAATTTGCTGGAGTGGTTCACAAAACTCAGGGAAACATTTACTTTGTTTGCTGGTTTATTGTAGAGGATGCAAATAAACAGCCAGATAAAGAGGTATAGTTGTGAGGTTGGGAAGGGTCCCACCCAAGCTTTGTCCCCATGGAGCTGGCGTACATAGGCCTCCCGGCATGGAGATATGTTCACCAGCCCAGATCTCTGAAGCTTATAGTTTAGGAATTTTTATGGCTACTTCGGTACATAGGCATGATCTATTATTAGTTTAATCTCTAGTCTCTGACCTCTCCCCGGAGGACAGGAGGTGAGGTTGGAAGTTCTAAGCTTCTAATCAAGGCTCGGTCTTTCTGGGAACCAGTCCCCATCCTGAAGCCATCTAGGAAATTTTCTAAGGGATTTAGGAACTCAGGGAGCAGATGTGTTTCTTATTATGTCACACTTCTACCCAAACGTCAGACCCGGCCTTGATCAAGAAATCTGTCATGATGAGCTATGATGATGATGTAAAATGTGGTTTACTTTGATTTTTTTCCAGACAGTTCTACTCTCTCTCTCTCTTTAGGATCTCGATTTCTATCCTATGGGTATTGTTTGTCAATAGGGAGCCTTCTGAGAATTCTCACTTCCTTCTCCATGCCTTTGACCCATGCAGATGGAGGCTCTACTAGACCAAGCACCCTCCAGGAAGACCCTCGTTCTGTGTCTCTCTTCTCTCTACACATTCTGGCTCAAGGCCATTTTCATTCCTCTCAAGACTGCATTTTAGCAGCTCATGTCTCCTGGGTCTCAATCTTTCACCCCCGTACCTTCTCCCCCGTCATTGAGACATCACTCCCCGTGGCCTCATCTCCACCTGCTCCCGGGCCCCCCTCCCCCATCTCACTGAATGCATGCGAATTTGCAGCAGGAGGAAATGACGGTGGTACCTCCTGGCAGAGGCACAGAGGGAAAGCTGCTCCCTCAGGAAGCAATAAGTGACAGCTCTGCAGTTTTCATGTGGTGTTTTTCTTTGGAGGGAGGAGGTGTGCAGCTGGAAAGAGAGATTGGAAGGAAGGGAAAGACAGAGGGGGCAGGACCCAGGCTTCTTGCCAACCTGAGCAGGAGTGGGGGGTGGCAAATAGCTTTGCTCCAAGTAACAGGAACAGCAGCAGCAAAACAATTCCTGGAAATTTGCTCTTTCTCCTTCCTACCCCCCTCTAACTTTTTTTTCAAAAACTGTAGACAAGACATTGTAATCAACAATCAGAAAGGAAGGAAGGTACCAGGGAGGAGTTATTGGAGACACAGATAAAAGCAGCAGCTTCCCAGGGTCAGGTGGGGGCCAAGGGCTTGTGCCTGGACCCTGGAGGGAGGGGTTGGGCGGGCTGTCCCAGGAATCCCCCCACTTGGCCGGCCTGCACGGCCGTGGACCCTCCTTCGTGTGTGGAGGGCAGGTGGATTGTGGGCTGGTTTAGGCTGAGAGGAGCTTGGCAACCACGGTACTTCCATCCCCAGCCTAGCTTCCAGGAGGTCACGAGGGCAGAAGCCACGTCCAGCCACAGAAGTCATTCTGCCCTCCTGCGCCAGCTTCCCCACACCTCGTCTGCCCAACAGCACCAGATAAAGGGCTCCCCGGCTTCCCAAAGAAGGATGTGGTCCCGCGGGCCTGTCCTTGGTTCTGCTCAGCTCTTTCCTACTTGAGCACTCTTCTCTGAGCCACGGTGGCGGTAACACTAGTCTGGGGGCCAGACCTGGCTTTGGCACCTTGTTCCCCCACTTGGTAGCCGTGTGACCTTGTGCAACCACCTTGCTTTCTGAGTCTCAGTTTCTTTATTTGCAAAGTGAGGATAAGGGTTATTGTATGGGATGCGTGAGATGAGATGTGTGCAGTGCCCGGCATAAGCATGTCCCTTTCCCACTGTTTGGGAATGAGGAAGAAGAGATCCCTTCTTGTGGAATTACCCTGAGATATACCTGTCCTTAGTCTCACCATGATGAGCCATTTTCCTCTGAAATGGATGGACACTGGCTTCCTCTTCTATTTAGTTGTCTGGTGTTGTGTTTCTTTTTTCTTTTTTTTAATTTTTAATTTTTTTTTTTGGTGTTGTGTTTCTTACATAGAAGGTCAAGAACATCCTGGTGCCACTACGAACTACCACAAAAGAGATGTAGTAATACTAACAGTAAACATTCATCGCATACTTATCATTCACCAAGCATGCTTTCGAGGTGCTTGATATGTACCACCTCATTTCTTTCTTTTAAAATTTTATTTAAATTCAATTAATTAATGTGTAATGTATTACTGGTTTCATCGGTAGGGGTCAGTGATTCATCAGTCTTTTTTTTATTTTTTTTTTATTTTTATTTTTTTCATCAGTCTTATATGATCCCCAGTGCTCATTACACCACGTGCCCTCCTTAATGCCCATCACCCAGTTACCCCGTCCCCCCACACCCTCCCCTCCAGCGACCCTCAGTTTATTTCCTCTGGAAAAGAGTCTCTTATGCTTTGTCTCCTTCTCTGATTTCATCTTGTTTTACTTTTTCCTCTCTTCCCTTATGATCCTCTGTTTTGTTTCTTAAATTTCATATATAAGTAAGATCGTATGGTAACTGTCTTTTTCTGACTGACTTATTTCATTCAGCGTAATATCCTCTAGTTCCATCCACATCTTTGCAAATGGCAAGGTTTCATTTTTGATGGCTGAGTAATATTCCGGGGTGTAAGTGTGTGTGTGCACACACACACACTCACACCCCATCTTCTTTATCCATTCATCTGTTGATGGACCTCTGGGCTCTTTCCATAGTTTGGCTGTCGTGTACCACCTCATCTAATCCCCATAACAGCTTAACGAGGTGGCCACCATCATAGACAAGGTCTCTATCACATCAGGAGGCACAGAGAGGTTAAACAAATTGCCTGAGTCCCACTGCTAGTATTTCAGTAAGCCCTTATTACAGGGATTCTTGACCTGGATTCTTGGCACCTAATGGCTTTAGGTGGTCTGTGAACTCCCCAAAAAGTATATTCAAAATCCCATATGTTGTGTTAAGTCACTTTTATGGGGCAGAGTTTTCTTAGATTCTCAAAAGGGTCCATGATGTCCAAAGTGTTAAAAATGACTGCCCTCATGGGCAGCCCACGTGGCTCAGCGGTTTAGCGCCGCCTTCAGCCCAGGGCCTGATCCTGGAGACCTGGGATCGAGTCCCGCGTCAGGCCCCCTGCATGGAACCTGCTTCTCCCTCTGCCTGTGTCTCTGCCTCTCTCTCTCTCTGTGTATGTCTCTCATGAATAAATAAATAAATAAATAAATCTTAAAAAAAAAAAAAAGCATCTCTCATGGATGGGGCTGGGATAAAAAAAAGTGGGGTATGGCCTACACTTCCATGGAAGGGACTGAGCCTTTGGAATTCTGGGAAATTTCTTGAGTGAGGGCAAAGTCCCCTTTGGGGGACATCCCTTTGGGATGACCTGGGTGGGGGTTGAGAAAGTGCAGGTGAATTGTCTTTGCCTCCACAAGATGAAGGACAACTGTTTCCTCCCTGTGATTTCCCAAGAGAGTGTATGTGGAGGTGTGCAAGGTCAGTGCAAGGAAGAGAGGCTTGGAGAGACTGCAGGCTGAAGGCCCCCTGGGAAACTGGCTCGGCTCTTCCTGGCTCTGCAATTTCCTATCCATCTCCTGGCCTCTGTTCCTCCCTCAGGAGCCCCCCACTTCCTGGTTTCTGTCACCTCCTCCCGGGGGCCTCTGTCCATGTGCTGATGGTCCCTTGCTGACTCTAGATTTATTCAGTTTCTACTAACCTTTGTCGAGCACCTAACATGCTGGGCAGAAAGGAGTCCTGAGTTCTCCAGTGTTTCTGGAGGCCTCCACTTCCTAGGGCTGCAGCCTGATGACAACACAGGGGTGCTTAGACTCCCCAAGAGCCGGAGTTGAGAGGACTCACGAGATCCTCCTGAGTCTCCGCCGTGGTGAAGAAGAGGGAATGGAGGCTGTGGGGACTCTCAGATGGTCGGCCAACGTGAGAACCGCAGGTGAAAATGGAGAGCAAAGTGGGGTGCGGCAGAGTCACCTAGGTCCGCACGCGTTCATCTGGCGGCCGCGGGGCGCTGTGCGGCCTCAGGGCTCCAGGCGTGCGCGGAGTGAGGCCCACCCGCTTCATTCGCATGAAGTCATCGCTTCAGCCTTCTCCTGGAGCTTCCGGATCTCCACCGTTTCTCTTCCCCCAAACAGTGATGATCCAGCCGTGCTGCGGGCCCTTGGGGACAGGTGTTCAAGAGGGTTGGGACCACAGCTAGATGTCTTTTCAGAGTGTCGGGAGCTGTGCAACAGCGAGGTGGCTGATTTCTGCGCGTGCTTTCTGAGGGACACCAACACTGACGCCTCCTGAGGGGCCTTGCCTCAGGGCCAGCAAGAGGGCAGGAGAGCCACGTGGACCAAGAGGCCCAAGGAAGCCAACCTCAGTATCCCTCTGAGCCTCCCATGACTCCCCTCCCTCCCGGGCCTCTTTTCTGGGAGAGGCCCAGCGTGTGGGGGCAGGGACGAGCGCCCAACCCTGTCAGAGGACACTGGGGTGCCCTGAGGAAGGCTCCCCAGCCCCAGCCCTGTGCGCCTCCTCTTGTGAAGTGCTGGCTTCTGCGTCAGCCTGAAGCCCCCCCACGCACAGCCTGTGTCCACCTCGGGGCCTCCCTGTTTAGTCTGCCGGGGGCAGCTTCGGCGCCCTGCCCACCCCCCAGACACGGCCGCGGCCACGTGTGGGATTCTAGACGTGGGGGGCGGGATGCAAGCACCACCCAGGGCTGGGGACAGGCCATCTCCACGGAGCGGGGGGTGGTGACTGCTGAGACCCGCTTGGCCAAGCGCTTCCTCTCGACCCTCCTGGCAACTGGGGGCAGCCTCTGTGCTGCTGTGCCCACCCCCTCCACCCCCCACCCCCCACCCCGTCCCTTCTCTCCTTTCTCCACCTCTGGGGGCAGGTACCCCATTAGTTTCTGAACACCGGTCTGCCCCAGAGGCCCTCTACAGCGGGAGGGGACCTTGTGCTCTTTGCCTTCTTCTCCCCTAGAGAGGCCACTAGTGACTTAGATTTCTGAGACATGAACCCCGTATCCTGAGCCGGATGAGGAAGCCCAGGCTCAGGGAACATGCTGAATGCAAACATGTCTTGAATCAAAGCGCATCTCCCTCCTAAGAGCCTTCCTGAGCTTGGGAATATGAAGCTTGCGTGTTAGCAGACAAGTGAGGCAGTCCTAAACCTGGAACCCAGAGCAGCGTGGCCTGTGTCGCTCAGCCTGCAGCCACAGGGACACAGCAGAAGGCAGTGATAGGGCCGGGGAGCACTGCTGGTAGGCATGTTTTCTTTCTGGGCAGGATTTGGGATTGTCAAGGGCCTGTGTCAGCACTTATAAAAGTAGTGCAAAGAGCAGACAGGTCAGGGAGAGGAAAAAATGTTCCAGATGGATAGTGACCAGGAGGGAAATTAGATTTCATGCCAGGGAGCCCGGAGGCCAGACTGCCTTCACAGTCATTTAGATTGAGGAGGCCACAGACTTTTCTGATCGCAGCCTGTCATCTGTCCCCTGCGAGGCCATGTGGTGGTCCCTGGCGGCCCTCGTGGGCCTGTACTGCCTCCTGCGCTGGTACCGGGAGAGACAGGTGGTGAGCCACCTCTAGGACAAGTACGTCTTCATCACGGGCTGTGACTCGGGCTTCGGGAACCTGCTGGCCCGGCAGCTGGACCTGCGAGGCTTGAGGGTGCTGGCTGCATGTCTGACGGAGAAGGGGGCCCAGCAGCTGAGAAGCCAGACGTCAGACAGGCTGGGCACGGTGATCCTGGATGTCACCAAGACAGATCATCTTGGCGGCCGCCCAGTGGGTGGAGGAGCGTGTGGGGGACACACAGGTATGGCCCAGATTCATTTGTGTCTCTTTATTGATTCTCTCTGTGCAAGGGTGACCTCTCTTCTGCTAAGTGGGAAGATTCCCAGGGTGTTTTTCAGAACCTGAAGTCATACGAGCTTTCTTCGCCTCACGGGGCTCATCATCAGAGCCTCTTCTCTCTCCACTGCTCCTCACCTCGAGACCTTGGAGTTCTGGAGTTTTGGGGAGAATGTGCCCTGAGGAGCATTTGCCCTCCCAGAATTCCTCTTTTCGGTGTCCCCTCTCTCTCAGCACAAGTTCTGGGTTTCTTGATGCTGAGGGATTAGGCAGGCTCACTTTCTGGAGGAGGAGCTGAGATGGGGGACCCTGCCTGGAGGCTTGCATTGGTGGCGGGGGACTTGGCTGGGGCCTGTCTTGCTCTCAGCACTTCAACAATACCTCGTGGTTCGCTACAAATTCGTTTCCTACCTTGTATCCCCCGCATTCAGTACACATCAGGTCTTGGTAAACTGCTTTATTGTGTTTGTCAGTGAGGCCCCTGAAGCCCTGGCCCCTCTGCCTGTCTGCTTGCAGGAGGGAGCTCACCTACTTCGGGGTGAAGGTAGCTGTGATCGAGCCTGGTTACTTCAGCACTAACGTGACCAACCCTGAGAAGATTTCCAGGGGCTTCCAGGAGACATGGGACCGGCTGAGCCCGGAGGTCAGGGAGGCCTATGGGGAGGAGTTCCTGGCCTCTGGTGAGTGAGCTGCGCACTGGGGAGAGGGGAGCAAACCTGGCCCATCACTAGCGCCTTCTACAGACTCGGGACCCCTCTCCAGGCCCAGAGTCACCTACACAGTGGGGCCATCCTGTGGTCCCGTGTGGTCAGCTGGTGACCTCAGGGCAGATCCAGGCTTGCTAGACCTGGAGACGGCGCTTTCCCCTAATGCCCTCGTTATTTAAGGGAGGAAAGTGCAGCGAGGGGGGGAGACACACACGGACCCCTGGCAAGCTGGCGGTAAAAGAGCTGGTTCTCGGGGGCTGAGATTTCTAGGGCGTGTGGCCATCTCAGTGTCTGCAGAGCACGTCTGCGCAGGGGTAGGGCCCAGGGGCCGAGCGCCAGAGTGTTCCCTGGTGGGAGGCGGGACGCCGACGCCCTGGGATGGAGTCCCGTGCCAGGTCCCCGCTGAAGGCAGGGTCGTGTCTCTACTCTCTGGGGTCCCCAGTCCAGGAGGGAGCGGAAGGCAGCTTGCACAATGAGGCTCCTGCCCCTCGCAGCTCCCTTGGCGGCTCCGACGGCTCCCCTCTCCGGACGGGCCCCCAGGGTGGGGAAGGGGGACCCGGTGGGGGCGGCCGGCTGGACCGCGGCCCCGCGGAGCCCCCAGCAGGGCACCACCAGGGGGCGCCCGGCCCCGGCCCGGCTGCCGCCCAGGAGCCGCCTCCACCCACCCCCTCCGCAGGAGACGCCGTGGGTGCGGCCGCGCTGGGGGGGGGGGGACACCTCGGTGCAGCCGCGCGGGGACTCGTCGGTGCGGCCGCCGGGACACCCCCGCAGCAGCGAGTCTGCGCCTCGGCGCCTCTGCGGGGCGTCCCGTTCTGGTCCCACGGCTCCAGGTGCGTGAGAGGCACCCCAGCCTCCTGTTGTCCCACGGCCCCTCCGACCTTGCTGTGACTGTCCTGCCTGGACGTCACCGGCTTTGAGGTCTCGCAGGAGGGGAGGGCTGGAAGGGGTCTCCGCGGCAAGGCCGCTTGCAAATTGGTGGTGAAGGACCTTGTCGTCACTGAGGGGACAGGCGTCCAGTTCCTTGCAGGTAAAGACCATGGCCCTGTGCCCAGTGGGGTTTGGTGTCCAGTGAGGATGTGCACGGTGCCTTGGACCCCCCGGGGGGTTCCAGGGCTCCCCTCTACCTCCTTGGCTTCTTCCTCCCTGGGCTTTGGGAAGCCCGTGTAGGGGGTCCTGGCACACGTGCACACACACACCTGGGAAGCAGGGACAGGCTGCTTTCTGCAGGACCAGGCCTGGCCATGCTGCTGCAGCCGCCTCCACCCTGAGAGACAGGCTCAGTGGGCGCCCCTCTCTGTTCCTCAGGTGCCGGGAGGAGTGGGCGCTGGGCCTCTGACTGCGGGGAAGCCTCGGGCTCCCCAGGGCCCCTTCCTCTCCCTGACCAGGGCTCAGTGGACAGTCGGGGAGACACAGAGCCGCCAGACCGGCTTCTGGGCACCCCAGCCCCAGCCCTGTGCGCCTCCTCTTGTGAAGTGCTGGCCTCTGCGTCAGCCTGAAGCCCCCCCACGCACAGCCTGTGTCCACCTCGGGGCCTCCCTGTTTAGTCGGGCAGCTCCCCCCCCTCCCCGCTCCCAGACTTGGCCAGGGCCATGTGTGCAGGCCCTGGGCCTCCCCGCCCCACCTCGGAGGCCTAGGACACCCGGGCCGCGGTCCCTGGCAAACTGGCCTGTGCTGCCCTTGGAGTCCGGCCCTGGCTCTCTGGATTCTGGACGTGGGGGGCGGGATGCAAGCACCACCCAGGGCTGGGGACAGGCCATCTCCACGGAGCAGGGGGTGGCACTGCTGAGACCCGCTTGGCCAAGCGCTTCCTCTCGACCCTCCCGGCAACTGGGGGCAGCCTCTGTGCTGCTGTGCCCACCCCGTCCCTTCTCTCCTTTCTCCACCTCTGGGGGCAGGTACCCCATTAGTTTCTGAACACCGATCTGCCCCAGAGACCCTCTATAGCGGGAGGGGAGCTTGTGCTCTTTGCCTTCTTCTCCCCCTAGAGAGGCCGCCAGTGACTTAGATTTCTGAGATGTGAACCCGGTATCCTGAGCCAGATGAGGAAGCCGGGCATGGAGTGTGAGCCAGCAGCCCCAGGTCACACAGCTGGTTGGTAGCACAGCTGTGTTTTGAAATCACATGAGTGTTGATTTACAGCCTATCTTTGTAAGAGTGTCCAGTAAGTCAGGGAGACGGACCCGGCTTCCAGCCTTGAACAAGAACAAGGTAAGAAGACAGTTCTGAACCATGAGACCTAGGACATAGGGGTGTGTGCCTCTGTGTGTATGTGTGTGTGTGTGTGTAGATGGGCAGGGGGAAATGGGAGGAGTGGGTGGACCAGGAGAAGGTGACTAGGAAAAGTATCTTCATGTCAAAGGATTCTTTGTGAAATCCAATAGCACCCAGTAGAAATGGCATAAGTGTACCAAAGAGTGTGTAAGTTGGAGCCAGTATCAAAAATACTCACTAGAGGGATCCCTGGGTGGCGCAGCGGTTTGGCGCCTGCCTTTGGCCCAGGGCGCGATCCTGGAGACCCGGGATCGAATCCCACATCGGGCTCCTGGTGCATGGAGCCTGCTTCTCCCTCTGCCTGTGTCTCTGCGCCTCTCTCTCTCTCTCTGTGACTATCATAAATAAATAAAAATTAAAAAATAATAATAATACTCACTAGAGAAAGTGACCAGGAGGTCCTCGAGGACTCTATGTCAGAGTCTGGAGGCTGGCCTACTGCTCACACACGTGCGTGCTCACATCGTCCTGCCGGAACACTGGCTGTGCTCTTGTTGCATTTCAGCCTGTGCTCCCTGCAAGGCCATGTGGTGGTCCCTGGCAGTCCTCGTGGGCCTGTACTACCTCCTGCGCTGGTACCGGGAGAGACAGGTGGTGAGCCACCTGCAGGACAAGTACGTCTTCATCACGGGCTGTGACTCGGGCTTCGGGAACCTGCTGGCCCGGCAGCTGGACCTGCGAGGCTTGAGGGTGCTGGCTGCATGTCTGACGGAGAAGGGGGCCCAGCAGCTGAGAAGCCAGACGTCAGACAGGCTGGACACAGTGATCCTGGATGTCACCAAGACAGAGAGCATCTTGGCGGCCACCCAGTGGGTGGAGGAGCATGTGGGGGACAGAGGTATGGCCCATTGTCCTCTTTGTGTCTCTGTATTTCTTCCCTCTGCCCAGGGAAAACCTCTCTTCTGTGAAACTGGTAAGATTCCCAAGAGGTTTTGATTTTCAAAGCCTAAGGCTCTGGAGTTTCCTGAGCAGAAGGCCTGGAGTGCCTGAGTCGGAGACCATGGTTAGACAAGCCCAGCCCGAGTTTAGGACCAATCGTCTGTAGGAGGTATAGGGCTCTCCAGGCTTGTTATGGGGCAGCTGGGGCTGGGCCAGGCTGGACCCAGCCTCCTGATCTCAATAGGTGCACATTTTCTTGATGGTTCCTTCACACCTGGCCCTCTGCAGGGCTTTAAGATGGGCCCCACTTGACTTATGAGGACACTGAGGCTCAGGGAGCTGAAGGGACTTTTGGTCAAATACAGGTGAGGGATCCTATTCTATCTCCTCTTTTATGGTGCCTGCCCCTCTCGGGAAAGAGGAAATCATTGGTGTCTTTTTTGTATTAAAAATGTAAAACACGCTCATTGTAGAAAGCATAGAAGAAGATAAAGATAAAATGACATTTCCCAAAGCCCAGTTTCCAGAGTCAGTCACTCTCTACATTATTATGTAGCCAATGATTGACATTTTCATCAGACAATCTTTTACAAAATGTAATACTCAGGGCGCCTGGGTGGCTCAGTCGGTTAAGCATCTGACTTTGGCTCAGGTCATGCTCTCGGGGTCCTGGGATCGAACCCTGCATCGGGCTTCCTGCTCAGCGAGGATCTGCTTCTCCCTTTCACTCTACCCTTCCCTCCTGCTCCTGTTCTCTCTCCCTCTCTCTCTCTCTCTCAAATAAATGAATAATCTTAAAAAAAAAAAACAAAGACAAGAAACCAAAACGTAATATTCAATGTCTTTATATCCAAGCATGTGGAGAGGCCACCACTCATTTAAGCCCTCCCATATTGCTGTCTGCTGACATGTTTTCCACTTTTGCTGGCAGAAATAACATCTCAGTAAAGGTTTCTGTAATAAAGCTTTGTTTCCATTCTCAGTCAAGTTAAGTAAAGTAAAATAATTGGATCAGAGAGCATGCATTTCATTTATTTGTTCGTTCATTCATTCATTCATTCACTCATTCATTCATGAGAGACCCACAGAGAGAGGCAGAGACAGGCAGAGGGAGGGAGAAGCAGACTCCCTGTGGGGAGCCCAATGTGGGACTCAATCCCAGGACTCCGGGATCAAGCCCTGAGCCAAAGGCGGACGCTCAACCACTGAGCCTCCCAGGTGCCCCTAGATCCTGCATTTCTTTAAGGCCAGGGAAGGTTTCTGAAGGGGGGGACAAGTATCACAAGAGGCCGTCTTCTTTTTCCAGTATTCCCAGGGCCAAACCCTGTGTACCCTACCCCTCCCCCCACCAGCCCCTTGTCACTGAGGACCTGGCATCTGCTGACCTGAGGTCTGTGGGTCTGTACCTCTGACTATTTCAAATCTCTTATGGTGACTTTTCTCCTCATCTCTTCTGGAGGGGTTTCCTGAAAGCTGAGTGGGCTGGGGACCTAGGGGGGATAGGGTAAGAGTCACCTTTTGGGAGGGTGACACTTTCTGGAGCTAAGGTGCCGTCTACACTAGTGTGTGGCATGAGGCCTGGTCACCTCCACCCCGGACGAGCCTGGGTGGTCACTGCAGGGTGAGCTTTGGAATTCCCCAGCACGAAGGCTGGACTCGGCTTCCAGAGCAGATCCTGCCTTGCAGTTGTGGCAGGTTGTTCAAAGCTTGTCCGTGGTGGCCAATGCAGGCCTGTTCTCTGCATTACCTGCTGCTGGGATTCCACGGCTGTCTTTCCCAAGAGTACGGGCAGGCATTTTTCATGTTTTTTCTTTATTTTTAAGTTGTCTTTCTCCTTTTTCTTCTCCAGTCCCCCCTTCATTTCTGTCACTTACCCACTCCTGTCTACCTCTCGGTGTCTCTTTCCCAGAGAGCTGTGAACACCACACTATCCTCCGGAACTCTGGGCGTGCCCTTAACAAAAATGGGTTTGTTACCTACTGCATGCCAGGCACTGAGGAGCAGTGAGCAGGATGAGAAGGAGCATTCCTGGTCCAGCAGCTCCGTGCGCCTGCACAGCCGGACGCTCTGTAGCCGCCTCATCCTTAGTTCTCTTCTGTGCTCTTTTCCTTTATACCATGTAGATGTTGTTGTTGATTCTGTAACAAAGTGCATTGGAAGGTGACTTGGGACCGCAGCTGCGTCCCCCTTAGGCGCACAGACCATGTTGCTCTCTCCCTACCCTGTGCCCAGGGCTCTGGGGCCTGGTGAATAATGCTGGCATCTCTTGGCCCACGGCACCCAATGAATGGCTGACCAAGGATGACTTCATGAAGATACTTGACGTGAACCTGTTGGGGTTGGTGGAGGTGACCCTGAGCCTGCTGTCCCTGGTGAGGAAGGCGAGGGGCCGTGTGGTCAACGTCTCCAGCATCATGGGCCGACTGTCTCTCTGCGGTGGGGGCTACTGCATCTCCAAATATGGTGTCGAGGCCTTCTCGGACTCCCTCAGGTAATGAACTGGGACAGAGGCCTTCCCTCCATCCTCCTGCTTCCGTGCTTCTGGGGCAGATTTTCCAGGGGGTTCATTTTCTACAGCCTCAGAGGCTCTTCCTTCCAGATGCTTCTCTCTTGCTTTGTGCCAGACATTCACTGGGAAGCATCTTCCTCTGTCCTGGGTGTTGGAACGAGCCGCGGGGCTATAGAACTGGTTTCATCCATCACTGCCCTGGGGGAGGGCCCACAGCAAGGAAGCGACTGAGGCAGAACTGGACCTGAGATCAATTGGCTACAGAGCTCATGCCCATAATTCCTATAATATTCAGTGTCGGGGGCCCTGGTGTGGGGGTCCAGCATTTGACTCAGTTCAATAGTTACTTCTCAGCACTTCTATAAACATACAACATACATGTCCGAGGACAGCAAGACTAGGTCCCGACCTAAAAGTTCTGACAGCTGAGGGGCCCCTGGGGTGCTCAGTCGGTTAAGCATCTACGCGCAGCTCAGGTCATGATCTCAAGGGTCCTGGGATCAAGCCCCGCACCAAGCTCTCTGCTCAGTGAGGAGCCTGCTTCTCCCTCTCCCTCTATCCCTTCCCCTTCGTGTGCCGTGTCTCTCTCAAATAAATAGATAAAATCTTAAAAAAACAAAAACAAAAAAAGAGTCTGACAGCTGAGAAAGAGTTGAGAGACCCAAATGTAGTGACCATCTCTTGCGGTTGTGACCAAGTCAGCTAGCCACGGTGGTGGTGGTCCTCCAGGCTATCAGACAAGGCCCGGCCAGGCAGGTGGGCATGGGTGGGCCCTTGGCGGGGGTGGGGGGGCAGGCCGCACCCCTTCATGCCGTTGGCAGCAGGACCCTGTGGGGAGCGACCCTGTCCAGTCAGCCTCTGGAGCACCCACTGGCTGGAGGGCAGAGGTTGGCTCTGGGTCCGAGGGAGCCAAGAGGTAGGCAGTTCTCTATTCCTTAGAGAACGGAAGGCAGAAGAGGAAGGGAGGAGTCCGAGGGGTGTGCTGGAGGTGACATGGGCCACGTGTGGAGCCCACTGGATGCAGGGGAGACGGGTGGAGAGGGTAGGAGAGTGGTGCCCGCAGCAGCCTGGGCAGCCCGGGAGCTCCTCAGCGTGAGGCCGACGGTACTGGAAACGGGGCCCCTTGTCCACAGACTGGCCGCATCGCTCTTCCCGCCCCCCGCCCCGCTGGCCGCTGCTCATGGACCTTTCCAAGCTTCTGAGTTTATCCCACCCCAACCCCGAGGTAGGTTTTATAGCAGGTTTGTTGTTGTGTTTGTCCGTGAGGCCCCTGAAGCCCTGGCCCCTCTGCCTGTCTGCTTGCAGGAGGGAGCTCACCTACTTCGGGGTGAAGGTAGCTGTGATCGAGCCTGGTTACTTCAGCACTAACGTGACCAACCCTGAGAAGATTTCCAGGGGCTTCCAGGAGACATGGGACCGGCTGAGCCCGGAGGTCAGGGAGGCCTATGGGGAGGAGTTCCTGGCCTCTGGTGAGTGAGCTGCGCACTGGGGAGAGGGGAGCAAACCTGGCCCATCACTAGCGCCTTCTACAGACTCGGGACCCCCCTCCAGGCCCAGAGTCACCTACACAGTGGGGCCATCCTGTGGTCCCGTGTGGTCAGCTGGTGACCTCAGGGCAGATCCAGGCTTGCTAGACCTGGAGACGGCACTTTCCCCTAATGCCCTCGTTATTTAAGGGAGGAAAGTGCAGCCAGAGGGGGGGAGACACGCACGGACCCCTGGCAAGCTGGCGGTAAAAGAGCTGGTTCTCGGGGGCTGAGATTTCTAGGGCGTGTGGCCATCTCAGTGTCTGCAGAGCACGTCTGCGCAGGGGTAGGGCCCAGGGGCCGAGCGCCAGAGTGTTCCCTGGTGGGAGGCGGGACGCCCTCGGATGGAATCCATGGATTGGGAGATGACCCGGGAGAGGTGGGGAGGTGGGGTACTTTTAGAGACTTTTCTCTGAAGTTGATCCCAAAGCAAGAAGATTGGAATGTGAGAATATGTCCTTCTGTTTGGGCAGCCAGGAAGCCAATTGAAAAGCTGAAGTCAATGTGTGACACCAATCTATACTTGGTGACGAACTGCATGGAACATGCCCTGACAGCCTGCCACCCCCGTACCCGATACTCACCTGGCTGGGATGCTAAGCTCCTCTACCTCCCCATGAGCTACCTGCCCACCTTGCTGGTGGACACCATGATCTACTGGAACTCTCCACGCCCGGCTAAGGCTGTGTAACCCAAGAAGGACTAGGGTGCGTGGTAGGAGGGAGTTGGGTACCGTGTGAGGATGGGAACACCTCAGGGGGAGAGAGGTAGAGGGAGAGAGGGGATCTCCTGTCACCAAGCATGCCCATCTCACCTCCATTCCCACCTTCCCACCTCCTCCCCAGGCTTCCCGGGGACATTACTCAGGACTCTGGGATATCAGGAGGAAAGAACTGTTTTGTGGCTGAGGAACAGGGATGGAGGTGTGAATGATGACCACCAGCCTGACCCATTAGCCTGAAAGGCCAACTCACAGACCTTGGCTGAAAGGACGTGTCTATAATTGGGATCAGGACAGAGGACACAGAAACCAGTTATTGAGTTGTCTTGACACTTTGATGTTCATTGATTGTGTTTGCCTCAAAATAAAAGTTGAAAAGTTGACCTAAGTCCAGTGATTGGAACTGTGGCTTTGGGGAGCAGCGGGTGTAGGTCCATGAGAGGAGGAGTCAGGTGCCTTCATAGTGATGGCCCTGGGGGGGATCCCAAGGAGGGAGTTTTAGATCACCCCCTTCCTTCCACAGAAGTGGGGGACTAATGTTTCCTTTCCAGGATTTATCAAGTAATGTGGGGTCACAGGAAACCCAAGGATGGACAGACAAGGAGAAGTTGCTGAGGCTCTGGCAGGCCCCAGGCCCCAGGGACATCAAGCCTCTCCCCTCAGCAGCACCCTCTTTGTGCCCCTCTGTTTGTCCCATCCTTTAGAGATATGCCCCCAACTGTGGCCATCCTCAAGTTCCCCAGCCCAGATCCCACTTCCCACATCCTCTGGGGGGTGGGGGCAGTAAGAGTCACTTCTGGACCCATCTTTTGTTTTCTGCTAAGCTTTGTTGAGCACCTGCTCAAGCAGGAGTTCCCTTCAGCCCCCAGCACTTCCTGAGCCCGTGGCTCTCTGCATCTCCACTATTCTGACGACGCCCTAAGTATGGACCAAACAGAGAAAGCATTTGCAGAGCGTGACATAAGTCCCTGAGCTGAGGACAAACTGGAGCTGGGAGCTGCCTCGGCAGGTGTCTTAGTTTTCTTCCCTCAGGTTCAAACCCAGGCTGTGGAGCCTTTAGGGGGATCTGATCCTGGAGAATGACATCGGTGTTCTTGGTGAAAACAGAAGCGAGGTCAGATGTCACTGTGTCATTCATTGTCACCCTGTGGGAGTTGCTGGAAATGGCCCAGAGGAGCAGAAGGCCCCTCTCTCCTGAAAGATACAGTGCACAGAGGTGTGCACGGTGGAATGCAACACCAGCCTGATCTGGTGGCCTCAGGTGCCCACTTAGCAGGGAGACTTGTCATCTGAGACAAGGGGGCATTTCTAGCCTTAGGAAAAGAGCCCCTCCGCGTGGTTCTGCGGCCCTCCCATCACCCACTACATGACCTACTGTTTGTAAATATGGGGAGATTGAACCCAGGAGAGCACTGCCTTGACCATCAGGCACAGAGAAGCCCATGAAATGGTGACTCAGGCCTGGTCCTGTGTTGGGGTAGTTCTAAGTCATCTTTTTCTAAATCCTGAGACAACCCCTGGATGTCGCCTGTCTTCTCAAGGACAGGGATATTCCTGGGACTGCTCAGCCCTTGAGGACATTGTCTTACTTCCCTTAGCCAAGATTTCCCTGTTCACTTAACCAGGAGGTAGAGTTAGGACATGCCTCCCAGATTGAGCATAGGTGTTGTGCCTTGGGCTGGGTGTGCCGGAAGTAAGGTTTGCCTCCACCACTTCCCATCTCTGTCTCATACAGGGTTTGGATCTGCATCCCAGGGGTGTGCCCACCATCTGACCTCTCACTCCTACCACCCTTGTTATAGAATGGCCAAGCTCTCTGGCCTTTCCTGCGACACCTGTTGTTTTTTATTCTGGAGCTTACCAACCTTGGTAGGTAGTGAAGCATGAAGATGCATCCTTGCCTCTTCACCTTGGAAAATTCGTGGCCCCATTTCTGTCAGACTGTTTGGACAGGGAAGGTGTGGGTGGCTGCCCCCCAGTCCCCTGGGATACCTTGGTGGCCAGGCTCATCTTGAGGAATTGTGTCTCTAGAGGTTTATTCCAAGAGCCACCATAGACCTCAACATCCTTGTGTCCCTGCATCTTAGGCTCCTAGATGTGGCTTCTCTGTCTCATCTCCCTACTTCTTTTTCTTTACCAGCTTCCCTCCTAACTATTGTGAGTTCTTTGCCCCGCTTCCTGGAAACTCTCCCTCCCCTCCAAGTCCTGATACTGAGAATTTTCCAAATCTCTGATTCTAGTCTTCTGTTTTTCCTAATGTCATCCCTTCTCAGAGCCAAGATTTGGCCCCAGGCCCTTCCTACAGCTGCCCAGGGAACTCATGGCCTGTCCCCATCATTGGGCCAGACCTCATCTCAGTGATGTTTATATCATAACTCTCTCTCCTCCTGCCTTCCTTCCCTGTGCCCAAAGTATCTCCACCCCCAACTTCTCTTGCTACTTGTGGTTCTACCTGTTATCAGCCCCAGATGTTAGAACCCCTGGACTCCTGGTCTCCCCTATCTCAATACAACCAATTAGCCACGGTGCCAGTTGGCTTCATAGTCCCTTCCTTCCCCTGTTACGCACCCCCTCCAGGCTTCTCAGCTCACCAGATCACCTAGTATGTGCCTTGTCCCAGAGGTCAAAGGGAATGCCCACTGTGGGGCAGGGGTGGGGGAGCTGCTGGTGGTGCTGATGTGTCTTCTGTCCTTAACTTTGTCCATTTGCCTGGTCACTGGGTGAGGAGAGCTGGCTCTGCCTGGAGAGCAGCAGGGGTTCCTTGTTGGTGACCTGAGTATCACCTCCCAAGGACCCAGGCCTGGAGCCCTTCCTCCTTCCTCTTTCCAGTTTTCAGAAACAGCCTCCTTTTTTCTTTTTTATTTTTAAGATTTTATTTATTTATTTATTCATGAGAGACACACACACACACAGAGGCAGAGACACAGGCAGAGGGAGAAGCAGGCTCCATGCAGGGAGCCCGACGTGGGACTCGATCCCAGGACTCCAGGATCAGGCCCTGGGCTGAAGGCAGCGCTAAACGGCTGAGCCACCCGGGCTGCCCAAGACACAGCCTCCTTGTAGGAGGGCCCTGCTGCCTCTGGCCTCAGACATTGGAGACACATCCACCCTAGGGGAGCCCCTTTGTTTTTCTTCATTTCTTTTTTTTTTTTTAAGATTTTACTTATTTATTCATAAGACATACAGAGAGAGAGAGAGAGAGAGAGAGAGAGAGAGAGAGAGAGAGGCAGAGACCCAGGCAGAGGGAGAAGCAGGCTCCACGCAGGAAGCCCAGTGTGGGACTCCATCCCGGGACTCCAGGATCACGCCCTGAGCCATCCAGGGATCCCCCCCCCTTTTTTTTCTTAAAGATTTTACGTTTTTTCTTCATTTCTTATAATGGACATTCACCCAAGGGCAGAGAATTCTGAACAACTAGTACTCTGAAACTCATTTCTTTTGGGGTTTGGGGGGGGGCATGAAACCAATTTTGTTTGTTTTACATTAATGAATTTGTCTTAGTTTTTTTCCCCCGAAAATAAAAATTAAGCTTATTTACATGTCTGCACTCATGACAAGTGATTTCGAGCCCCAGCCGGAGGTGGGGATTTCCGGGGAGGCTCTCTGGGCTGAGTCCTCCTTTCTCACCTACCCCACTCAGACCACCCAGATGAGCCACGTCTCGGCATCGACATCACCAGCAGGGTCTTTCCCATCCTGTGCAGCTTCACCCACCAGGGCTGGGGGGGAGCAGGAGGCAGCCACCAGGGCTGTCTGAGGTCACAAAGCTTCAGGTTGGACTTGAATTTCTTGCATCGAGGCTAATTGGCGTGGTGATGCATCCACCTAGAGAAATTATAAAGTGGCTCGCCCAGGAGCCCTGCGTCTGTTGCCAGCGGTGGAGGGAGGAGAGCTGCTCTCAGTGGGACCCAGCAGACCCCCTGGGGTTCAGAGGAGCAGCCTCTCCTGCGGGCTGCTGAGCCGCACCCTCCTTGGCCATCTCCTCCCCCCCATGGCGGCCATCACGGACCTGTCCTTCATGTATCGCTGGCTCAAGAACTGCAATCTGGTGCGCAACCTCTCGGACAAGTACGTCTTCATCACGGGCTGTGACTCGGGCTTCGGGAACCTGCTGGCCCGGCAGCTGGTAAACCGGGGCATGCGGGTGCTGGCGGCTTGCTTCACCGAGGAGGGGGCCCAGAAGCTTCAACGGGACACGTCCTATCGGCTGCAGACCACCCTACTGGATGTCACCAGGACGGAGAGCATACAGGCAGCGACCCAGTGGGTGAGGGACCAAGTAGGCGAGCAAGGTGGGGCAAATCGGCCTCTTTGGCTTTCTGGGGCTACCCCCTCTTTTTCTCCCCCGGGCATCTGACGGTGATCAGGGCCACCGGGTTCAGGTGCAGCGGGAGGGGTGACGTAGAGAAGGGGGCTGGGGCCCTGCTCGGTGGGACTGGAAACCGTTGTGTGGTTTGGTGGGTTCACTCCTGTGATTTCCCAGGGAGGTTTTCTCTGCCAGAGACTCGGAGGGGTTGGGGAGACCAGCATAGAATGCGGAGAGGGAAGGTGCGTGCTGTATGCCCAACCCACCAAAGACGGAGGGGCCTCCCTGGGACTTGGGTCTCCTAACCATCAGCTCCTATAGACATGGGACCACGTTTTGCTGGGATCGGGATGGGGGAGGGGAAGGGAACATGAGGTTGGACTCCTTGAGTGGGGACATTTGTTCTCCTTGACTGGGTCAGGCTAGAAGGCAGGAGAGAGAGATCTGTCCTCTTCTTCACATCATGGTGGATACTGGGTTGACCTCAGGTTAAGTGCTGACATCAGAGTGACCACTCCTTTTGGGAAAAAAGACTGGGCTGGTTAGGCTGGACCAGACGTGCATACGGACCTGCACAGGAAGCTTCCTGCACGCAGGGCATGGGCACAGAAGAGGAGGAACAGGGTGGCTATGTTGAGCAACAGCACCCTCAGGGAAGCTCTGACCCCTAAGGGGACTCGTCTGGCGGTCCCACCACAGGTGAGGGCCGGAGAGCCCTGGGGCCCAGGAGGGGTCAAACAGTAACTCTCTGCTTTATTTTTCTCCTTAGCATTTACCATGATCCAAGATAATATACTTTAGTCTTTTAAAAAGATTTTATTTATTTATTTGAGAGAGAGAGAGAGGGAGGAGAGAGCATGAGCAGAGGGGCAGAGGCCGAGGGAGAAGCAGGCTCCCCGCTGAGTAGGGAGCCCAATGTGGGGGCTCGATCCCAGGGTCCTGGGATCATGACCTGAGCCGAAGGCAGACGTTTAACTGACTGAGCCACCCAGGAGCCCCTATAATATGTTTTACTTATTTTTCTTATTTATTGTCTGTTTTCCCCTGCTGGAATAAAGCTTCCAGGGTGGGGCAGGGGTGGGATGGGAGAGGGGCTTTTTGTCCCTTTCTCTTACTATACAACCTTGGTACCCAAACAGTGTCTGGCTTCCAGTGAGGTGCTCAATAAATTTTGTTGAATGAACTATTTGACGAATAATTCAATGAGAGTCGGTCTCTTTCTCAGTAGGCCGCCCTGCCCTGTGCCCTACATCCAGCCTTGAGGCACTTATGTTATTGATGACTCATTGGGTATATTAGGTTCCTGTTCCTGCTGTAGTAAGTTAAGGCAGAAACTGAGTCGCTTAAAACACCACACATTTATGATCTTATACTTATGGAGATCAGAAGTCCAAAATGGGTCTCACTGAGCTAAAATCAAGGTGTCAACAGAGCTGTGTTGCTTCTGGAGGCTCAAGGGGAGAATTCATTTCATTGCCTCTCCCAGCTTCTAGAGGTTTCCTGCGTTCCTTAGCTCATGACCCTCATCCTCCATCTTCAAGACCAGCAAGGTAGGGCCAAGTCCTTTTCACGCTGCTATCTCTCTGGTTCTGTCTTCAGCCTGCTTCTTCCACTTAAAAAACCCCTATGGTTATATTGGGCTCACCAGGCTAATCTAGGATAATCTTCCCATTTTAAGGTCAGTTGATTAACAATTTGAATTCCATCTGCTATTTGAATTCCTGTTTCCCATGTAACCCACCGTACTCACAGGTTCTAGGGATTAATATGGGGACATCTTTGAGAGGACATTATTCTCCCTATCTCCTTGGGCAACACCCTTGGTCTAAGAAGCACTGGGAAAGGAGAGGGGGCAGGGTTCCTGGCACACTTTGCTGTTGCCCCTGAGAGTCTCTGGACATGACAGGTTGGCACAGCCTTAAAGCTATTCACACTGCTCTGGTAGTTCTCTCGTTGCTCTTTGCAGGAACAAAATGAAGGTAGTCCTGGTTTGCTAACAGGCACAGCTGCCTGCCAGGATGATCATAGGTAGTGGCAAGTGTGTATCCCTTCTTCATGGACAGAGACCTCTTGGGTTTTATACTCTTTGGGTCACAGGAGCCTCATTTCTTCCTCTGTAAGACAAGAGAGCCTCCTCTGGCTGCAAAGGTTCGAGTCTTACCAGCCAGCTGGTTTCCTGGGGTCTCTCTAGTTGGAGGAAAGCAGGAAGCTATGATGGGGGCATGGCTAGTGTGTGGACCCCAGGCCTAGGAAGAGGAGTGGACCAAGAGCAGTGCTAAATCTAGACCTGCCGTCGGAAGAGAGTGGAATTGTGCTGGGAGGAGTATCTCCAGGCTGCAGGGGTCAAGGTGGGCTACTGGGATGAGGGAAGGGGACGGGAAAGAGCCAGGGTAGGGAATCTTTGATTGAAAGAGCTGGAAAGTGTCCTTAGGTATCATTTAGGGACTTTTACAACATGTTTTCATCAAACATCCTCCTCCAAGTAGAATTTCACTTGGAGACTCAACATGTAAAACAAATGCAAGTCAAGCCTCCCCTGCATCTCTCTTCCTGAGCAGGTTCTGGGGTTCAGCCTGGAAGGGTCTCAGGATTGCAAACTGCAGGCTGGAAGCATCTGTTCCACTGAGTCTATGAAGGACCTGAGGCCGAGAGACAGGAAGTGACTTGTCCAAAGCTGGAGGTATAACCAAGACTAGAACTTGAGGCCCTGCAGAGTTGAATGACAATACTTAGCATTATTTCTCTCCACTTATACTAACTCGGATCAAATATCTGCAAGAGAGCCCTTATCACAATTTTTCATGATTGTTTTACTTAAATATGTTATATATTTACTTACGGATATTATTAATGTCCTCTGGTTTGTGAACTCCTTGAGGGATAAGACCCTATCTTGTCCATTTTATGTCTCTAGCACCTTCCTCTCTGTAACCCACAGAGAATAGATATGTGAACGGATGAATGTGTGAATGGATGAACTGCTTTTGGTAATGCACAAAATGAAGTTGGTTTCTTACACTTAGGTGACTAGAGAAGGGGAAGCATGAGGGGTGAAGGACTTCGACCATTAATTCATTGGTATGAAAATGGTATCTCTTTTCCCAGAGCTAACGGTTTAGGTGCTATTAGCTAAGGCCTGGACTGTGGCTGGTACAGGGCCCCAGCTAGCACAGTGACAGGCTACGTGAATCAGAAAAAATGGCCCTTTAGGGAAACTAATTAGTAGTAAAAGGCAGACCTTCTTCTGGGCTGTCATAGCTCCCCACTGCTCACCACCAGCCTGGCCATCTTGTGACCTTATATACCTGCTCAACCATCCCTGGCAGCCCTGAACTGATGGGTGGTGGACCCCAATGCTTTTCCAGAGATGCTAATGATTTCTATGTGGTTCTCTCTTCCTCCATCACACCCCCAGGCCTCTGGGCCCTGGTGAACAATGCTGGTATAGGCCTGCCCAGTGGACCCAATGAATGGCTGACAAAGGAGGACTTTGTGAAGGTGATCAATGTGAACCTGGTGGGACTGATCGAAGTGACCCTCCATATGCTGCCCATGGTCAAAAAAGCTCGGGGCAGGGTCGTCAACATGTCCAGCTCTGGTGGTCGTGTGGCTCTCATTGGTGGTGGCTACTGCGTCTCTAAGTTTGGTGTCGAGGCCTTCTCTGACAGCATCAGGTGATTGGGCCCCAGTGCCAAACCACTCTGGGTGGGAGTCCTGCGGGTTTCACCCCAGGAAGAGAGGGCTAGGGACGACAGCATGTAGGCAAGGGAGCACTGGAGGGAGGGAGCTAACACAATAGCAGGAAGAAGGCTAGTCCTCAAGGGGCCTTTCCCAAGGACCAAGAGAGGGATGAGGAGAAGGGGTGGGGTGGTGGGTGCCTGGGTGACTCAGTCAGTTAAGCATCTGCCTTCGGTTCAGGTCATGATCTCAGGGTCCTGGGATCGAGCCCACACTGGGTTCCTTGTTCAGTGAGGAGTCTGCTTCTCCCTCTGCCCAACCCCCCCCCCACTCATGTGTGTGCTCCTGCTTGTGTGCATGCTCTCTCTCAAAAATAAATAAAATCTTAAAAAAAAAAAAAAAAAAGGAGGTGGGGTAGTGATAGGAGACTGTCTTCCTGCCTTTCCTTGAGCTGTCCCAAATGAGTAAAACATGTTTGGGCCTATGGGAGTAAGAGGGAGAGTCTCTCGAGCAGAGAGGCGTGGGGGCAGACATGCCCAGGGGAGACGCTCAGAGGAGGATTCGGGCCTTGCTCAGATCCCCTCATTCCCTTTGCCATGTGAGTATTGGGTGTGGGGCTGAGTGGGAGAACCCGGCAGGGCTTTGGTCTAGATTCTCTGTTGACTTCTTTCCTGCTGGGTGTTTGCCTAATGCAAATTGCTTAGGAAAGGGCTGAGGCCCTTATTTGCATGAGGCCAGTGCCAGCTTAGCACAGAAGTAGGGGAGCTCTTCTAGGTTCCTGGGGACATAAGCTCCTACACAGGGGTCAGAAGTGACCCTCCCTCATGATCCATTGTCATCTTGGGGCCCCAGACTGAGCCCAACTCTCCTTTCCCAGGCGTGAGCTCCACTACTTTGGGGTGAAAGTGAGCATCATTGAGCCAGGGAACTATCGAACATCCATCCTGGGCAAGGAGGACATGGTGTCCCGCATGCGAAAGCTGTGGGAGCGGCTGCCCCAGGAGACCAAGGATAGCTACGGAGAGGAGTACTTCCGCAACTGTGAGTTCTCCAGGAGGGAGAGGGGTCTCTGAGAGAACAGCTAGATCTTGAGGATCGCTGACTCATTTTCATTTCATAGATAATGGGGATGGAGGCTCAGAGGAATTAAGGACCCAAGGTCACTCAACTGGTGGCAGGCCTGGGATTTAAGGATAGAGACCAAGGGCCCAACTGCTCAGAACAGCAGAAAGATAGCTTTTGTGGAAAGAAGAGCATTAGGGAGGTGCTGCCCAGGGATGGGGCCCGCTCCTGGCACCTGGCACACATTATTCTGCAGGCAAACAGGTGGAAATGCACTGACATGAGTACAGAGAGGTTGTTCAGAGCACAGCTGCTTCACTGCAGTGGTTTTCTCTAGGAAACAAAAATGGGGTTCATTGGAGTTGGGGGTGAAGGGCATTTTGAATATACTGTCCTGCCCTCATCAACTGCCCACAAGTATTTTGCACAGAGGAGGTGAATTGCCTGCCTTCCTAGACCATCCCCAAAGTTGGGCCAGCTATTGCTCCTTTGCTCTCAATCCCTTATTGGGAAGTCTGACCCTCAGGCGCCGTTTCCTCCTACCTGTGGGCTCAAGGCTAACAGAACAGCCCCTCACATTTGTTAGAGCCTTACAACATACCTGCCTGTGCCTTAGGTCCCCGGAGCCCAAGGCGAGCGCACTGTTACTATTTTTTAATAACATTTTTTTTCTTACATGCTTTTGTAGAAAATCTGGGAACTGTAGGACCTACATAGGAGGAAAAAAAAAGAGAGCCTCCCATGATTAGGAATCCCACCAGCCAGACAGTATTTTTACTTATTTTCTTCCAATTTTTCCCATTCACTTATACACACTTGTTTTCTACTCTGTCCTCCTCCACTGTCTACTCTGCTATTATTCATCTTTATTATTCTCTAGAGTGGGTATTATTATCCTCATTTGACAGGTGATGGAGGTTTAAGCTCAAAGAGATGACTAATAAGTGGCAGAACTGGACACAGTTCTCATTGCTTGTAGGAATTCAACACACAATTATTGGATTCAGGAAGAGAAATAGGATTATTTGGGGGTGTTTACGTGAGGGACAACCTGGAGGGTGTGGTAGGTCCGAGCCCCAAAATGTGGGCTCAGGGGTCAGGAAAGGGAGCTTGGCTAGAATTCAGAAGAAACCGTCTTTCCCGAAGAGTAACAGAGCCTTGACTCTCCTGCCCTCCTGTACCCTCAGATACTGACAAGTTAAAAAACATGATGCAGTCGGCAGAGCCGCGGATCCGCGAGGTCACCAACAGCATGGAGCATGCCATCGTTTCCCGGAGCCCCCGGGTCCGCTACAACCCTGGCCTCGATGCCAAACTGCTCTACCTCCCACTGGCGAAGTTGCCCACCCCTGTGACAGATTTCATCCTGAGCCGGTACCTTCCAAGGCCAGCGGACAGTGTCTGAGCTGGGGAAGCCCAGGGGTGGTCTGGGGAGTGTGGAGGAGGGAAGGGGTAGGAGAAGAGTCTGTAGGGCCACAAGAGTGGTATCAGACATTCTGGTGGACACTTTGCTCGGGTGACACCCACTGCTGGAGAATTTATGGATAACTTCTAGCAGAAGACAAGTGCCTCTTCCCACTCGCTGGGCCTCCACAGACACCTGAGGTGGCCTTTCCAGGGGCAAAGACCCCAAGAACATCTGTCACTCATTCAAGATATGGCTTTTTCTGGACCTGGAAATGTCAAGGGGAGGAAAACAAGCCCCTGCTGAATCCTGAGCCTCTCTCAGTTACCACCACCGCTGGGAAACACTGCAGGATAATCTAGCCCGCAGAGGCATCGTGTCAACCACTTTCCGCCTGGGTCTCTAACTACGTATTCGCCTCATTCCCACAACCCATTATTTGAAGTATGTAGTAGGGCAGACAGGGAGTGCAAGATTGTATCAGGTAAAAGTTCATATTTTCTTTCTATATACATTTCTCTGTTCACAGGTGATTGGGATTCACATAAAATAACATTTATTTATTTAATCGCCATTGATTAATTTTTCAAATATTTATTGTCTACAACATTCCAGGCACTGTGTAAGTGCTGGAAGGATCTAAAGATGATTAAATCATGGTCTTGGTTTTTTTTTATTGTTTATTTTGTGGTTTTGTTTTTTTAGCACGATATCTAGCAGCAGAGATAGGACAAACAGTGATAGAAGAAACAGAAATCAGAAAATCACATTTTTAGAGCTATGAGGAACCCAGAGGCCATCTGATCCAGTAGTTCCCACTGTACCTCATCATCACCTAGTTCATTAAAAATACAGATTCCTGGCCTCAATGTTAAAATATCTGATTCAGTAGCTTGAGATGGGCCCCAGGAATCTGTGTTCGTAACAAGGTGACAATTCCGATGTCTATGGCCGCCTGGGAACCACTGACAGCTCCATAGCAGTACTGAGCGCTCAGGGGAGGAAGTGATCTGACCAAGGCTTCTCAGCATGGTGGCCAAGACAAAATTCAGGGGTTCAGATTCCCAAAGCAGAGTTAATACATTTTTGACATTAGCAACATTGTCAAATAAGTCATGAAACTGTATTAAAACACCTTAAACTTCTAAGTCATGTGAAATTCTATTGAAAAGACTTTTTTGGACTCCTAGATGGTTCAGTCAGCTAAATGTCTGCCTTCAGCTCAGGTCATGATCCCAGGGTCCTGGGATCCAGCCCTGCATCGGGCTCCTGTTCAGCAGGAAGTCTGCTTCTCTCTCCCTCTGGCACCCCCTGTCTCCCCCCATGCTCTCTATCATTTTCTTTCAAATAAATAAATAAATACAATCTTTTAAAAAAGAAAAGACTTTTTTGGTTTTGAGGAGTGGTTATGTAATAAAGGTCAAATGTGAATTTTTTAAATTAAAATGTCCTCAGTTTGTGTCTCTTCAATATCCAATTGAACTCGAAAATAGCAAAATGAACACTTAATTACCTCTGCAAAGACCCCTTTTCCAAATAAGATAACATTCACAGGGGCAGCCCCGGTGGCTCAGCGGTTTAGTGCCGCCTGCAGCCCATGGTGTGATCCTGGGGTGCTGGGATCAAGTCCCACATCGGGCTCCCTGCATGGAGCCTGCTTCTCCCTCTGCCTGTGTCTCTGCCTCTCTCTCTCGCTCTGTATCTCTCATGAGTAAATAAAATAAAATAAAAAAAATAAAAAAATATATTATAAAAAAATATAACATTCACAGATTCCAGGAATTAGGATGTGCACATATCTTTGGAGGGGACCACTGTACAACCCCCTCAGTCTGTTATTTGCAGCACTTTTATTCCTGACACCAAATTGTGTATCAGGTAGGATGCATTGAATAGCAAGTGACAGAAAAGCCAACTCACATTGGCTTTAACAACAAAGAAAGATGACAGGATTCAGTGGCTGAATGATGGCATCGAGGATGCAGGTTCATTCTACTTTGCTCTGCCATCCACGGTTTTGGCTTTAACCCACTTATCTTTATTGTTGTGCTATGATTGCCAGTGGCACTGGGAACTCTGCGCTTTTTCATTCACACAACAGAGAAGAAAGAGCCTGCCTTTCCATGGCATTAAAGATTAAGGAAGTCTATTTCCCAGAGCCCTCAACAAGGCTCTCCTTGAATCTCATTGACCCAAGTTGACTTAGGTTTGTCCATCCCTGAACCAAGCATTGACAAGAAGGTAAATTGACATAGTTTAGATGAATTGGGACATGTTGGGGAGTCAGTCACTGCCCAGGAAAACTCAAAACTTAGACTCTGCTATTAAGAAGGTTAAATCTAGGGGATCCCTGGGTGGCTCAGCAGTTTGGCACCTGCCTCTGGCCCAGGGCATGATCCTGGAGTCCCGGGATCGAGTCCCACATGGGGCTTCCAGCATGGAGCCTGCTTCTCCCTCTGCCTGGGTCTCTGCCTCTCTCTCTCTGTCTATCATAAATAAATAAATAAATAAATAAATAAATAAATCTTTTTTTTTAAAAAGGTTGAATCTAGGTCAAAACCAAATTTTCTTTCTTTTTTTAAAGATTCTCTTTGGGATCCCTGGGTGGCGCAGCGGTTTGGCGCCTGCCTTTGGCCCAGGGCGCGATCCTGGAGACCCTGGATCGAATCCCACGTCGGGCTCCCAGTGCATGGAGCCTGCTTCTCCCTCTGCCTGTGTCTCTGCCTCTCTCTCTCTCTCTCTGTGACTATCATAAATAAATAAAAATAAAAATAAATAAAGATTTTCTTTATTTATTCATGACAGACATAGAGAGAGAGAGGCAGAGACACAGGCAGAGGGGGAAGCAGGCTCCATGCAGGGAGCCTGATATGGGACTTGATCCAAGACCCCAGGATCATGCCCTGAGCCGAAGACAGATGCCCAACCGCTGAGCCATCTAGGCGTCCCTCAAATTTTCTTTCTTAAAGACACAAAATATACTAGGGGTAGACCATGACTAGGTGATATTTTGAGACATTAATTTACACATGATCTTTGCTCCCTGTCTTCCGTTTCCCCTTTCCCTACTCAAGTGGGGAGATAATTTGATACTTCTTTACTTAAGGGTGAGATACTTGAAATACATTTCCTGCACTTTCTCCAGCTTTAGTTTCTTTCTCTAACCTTAATATTTTTAGAGAAATTATTGGATTTAGGGAAAGAAACAAAAGGGACTGTGACTTGTGGGTGTACACAGTGTCTCAGAGAAGCAGGGCCTTTTCCCTAAGAAGGAGATTCACTCTGGCTGATAAGAGAAGAGAGTGAGGTTCGGTCCAAAGCACGAAGTACCATTCACTTTGTGGAAGCACCTTGGGCAGGTGGCAAGACTCAAAAGAGTGACAGTTGCATTGTGTGCTTAGGCAGATGAGACCCTGGGTGACTTCATATAAGACTGTGTCTCACTTCCTCCCATAGCAGGAAGGCAGTAGAGATTCACCAGATATAAAGAGCATGTAGACTGGAATGGCAGACATTTAAGAGGATACCCATGCAGATAGAAGACTTGATTTTTTTGCTCTAGGGGTTGTCTCCCCGACTCTATCATTAACAGTTAAGGAGTTTGCTTGCTTTTTTTAAATTTGTGGGCTGAGATTCAGATCTGCTCCAATATTACATTTTAGTTTCTTTCCTGTTACAATTGTAACTTTTCTTGTATAGCTTTTGTATTTTCCTGAAGTTTTAAATTGCCTTTTCTAAAAAAAAAAAAAATTGCCTTTTCTTAGGCAATTCTGTCTTCAATTTGAAGGCAGAGTGAATCTCCTTTTCTTATTTACTTATTCAGCCTCTTAAATTAGCTCCACACATTTTTGTTTTGCTTTGTTTTGATTTTAAGCAGGGAAGTAATGTAATCTAAGTTTTGAAAAGGGGCTCTGTGGAGACTGAAATGAGGGGGCAATGGTGGAAGCAAGGGAACAATTACATAATCCAAGCAAGAAATAATGGTAGTGTAGGTCAGAGAGGTGGTAGTGAGGATGATAAGAATGGATGAAATCAGTATATAATTTGGAGGCAGAACCATTGAAGGATTTTAATGAGTTACTCTGTCAAAAAGAATTTATTATGCTTCTACCATGTGCCAGGTGTAGTTCTAGATGTTGGGGTTAGGGTGGTAAAGGAGACTGAGTCTTTGCCTCCAAGCAATTTATATTCTGATGGGGTGGAGCTATAGGGAAATAGACAAATAAAAAAATGAATGAAATAATTTTATAAGCTGATAATGCCATTAAGAAGAGAAAATTTAGGGATCCCTGGGTGGCGCAGTGGTTTGGCACCTGCCTTTGGCCCAGGGCGCGATCCTGGAGACCCGGGATCGAATCCCACATCGGGCTCCCTGCATGGAGCCTGCTTCTCCCTCTGCCTGTGTCTCTGCTTCTCTCTCTCTGTGACTATCATAAATAAATAAAAATTAAAAAAAAGAAGTTTCTCATTTCCTAAATTATAAAAAAAAAAAGGAAGAGAAAATTTAGTAATGTAATAGATGACCAGGGAGGTTGTTTACCTTTTTTTTTAAGCCAATGTTATTGAGATAAAATAGATATTAAACAAAATGAATGTTTTTTAACTATAAAGTTGGAGACACCTGGGTGGCTCAGTGGTTGAATGCCTGCCTTTGACTCAGGTCATGATCCTGGGATCCTGGAATCGAGTCCCGCCTCAGGCTCCCCATGGGGAGCCTGCTTCTCCCTCTGCCTATGTCTCTGCCTCTTTCTCTGTGTCTCTCATGAATAAAGAAATAAAATCTTTAAAAAAAAGCCCTCATAAAGTTTGATGAGTTTTGACTTATAAATATACCTGTGCAACCACCATCCACCATCAGTCCAGATATAGAACATTTCTCTCATCCCCGAATCTCCCTGGTGCCTCCTTGTAGTTTATTTTCCTTACTTTCTGCCAGGGTTCCAGACGAATGCTGATGTGCCTGGTGTCCCTATAGATTTGCTTTAAAGCTACTTTCTTTTTTTCATTTCTTTAAAAAATATTTTTTAATTTAAATTCAATTTAGTTAACATGTATTAGTTAAACAATTTAGTTAATATACTATTAGTTTTGGGGGTAGAATTTAGTGATTCATCAGTTGCATATAATACCCCGTGCTCATTACATCAAGTGCCCTCCTTAATGCCCATCTCTCAATTACCCCATCTCCCATCCACCTCCCCTTCCCTAAATTTATTTCCTATAGTTAAGAGTTATTTATGGTTTACCTCTCTCTCTACTTTTATCTTATTTTATTTTTTCTACTCTTCTCCTATGTTCATTTATTTTATTAAATTCCACTTATGAAGGGTCCCTGGGTGGCTTAGTGGTTGAGCACCTGCCTTCGGCTCAGGTCATAATCCTAGGGTCCCAGGATCGAGTCCTACATCAGCCTCCCCACAGGAAGCCTCTTCTCCCCCTGCCTGTGTCTCTGACTCTCTGTGTGTCTTTCATGAATAAATAAATAAAATCTTTTTTAAAAATTCCATGTATGCATGAAATTTTATGGTATTTGTCTTTCTCTGACTGACTTATTCTGCTTAGCATAATACCCTCTACTTCTAGCCACGTTGTTGCAAATGGTAAGATTTCTTTTTTTTATTTAAAATTTTATTTATTTGAGAGTGAGAGAGATCATGAGCAGGGAGAGAGGCAGAGGAGGCAGCAGACTCCCCAATGAGCAAGGAGCCCAATGCAGGGCTCCATCCCAGGACCCTGGAATCATGACCTGGGCCAAAGGCAGAAGCTTAACCAACTGAGCTGCCAGGTGCCCTGCAGATGGCAAGATTTTATTCTTTTTGATGGCTGAGTAATAATCCATTGTATATATACAACACATCTTTATCCATTCATCTGGCGATGGACATCTAGGCTCTTTCCATATTTTGGCTATTTGAACATTTCTGCTGTAAACATTGGGGGGGTGTGCCCCTTTGAATTCTTGGGATAAATACCTAGTAGTACAATTGCCGGGTTCTGGGGTAGCTCAATTCTTAGCTTTGTGAAGAACCTCCATACTGTTTTCCGCAGGGGCCGCACCAGTTTGCAGTCCCATTGACAGTGTAAGAGGGTTCCCCTTGAGGCTACTTATTTTTAGAGAAGATCACTTTTGGCTGCCATTAGGGAATTAATTGGAATGAACCTAGTTGGAGGGACATGAGAGGAGCAAGACTAGAGATGATGAGAGAAGTATACCAATAAAATAATAGAAATAATTAGCATTTATTGGACATTACTCAGTCCCAAGCATGGAGTGTTTTAAGTGTTTAGTGTTTTAATTTTAATTTAATCTCTATGACAAGCCCTGTGAGGTTACCCCTATTTTATAGAGGAGCAAACAAGGGTTCGGAGAAGTTAAGTCATTTGCACAAGATTACACAGCTAGTAAGTGGCAGTCGGGATTCCAGCCCACATACAATGCAATAGCACCATTTACGTAGTACTTACTACATGCCGGGCACTGTGCTAAGCACCTTAATATTCACCTTCATAGGTATTATTCCAGTTTTAATGAGGAGGAAACTAGAGGCCAGAGTGAATAAGTACATACCCTATACCCTATAGGCAACTGGCAGAGCAGGTCCTTCTAGTTTTAAAATCCTATTCCTTGATGTGTCGTTGTTTATTTCAGCCCAGGGAGCGTCCCTGTACGCACACACCTGCTGCAGGGTTTTCTGGCCAGCAGCTGCGGTGTGGCTCGCTTCTGCTCCCTTGAACCTTCTGAAACCTCCCCTAACCAGCCTTGCTTGGGCCTCTCTTCCAGCTCTTTCTCTGCGAAGGCGGAGAAGCTTCTGTCATCTGCAGGCCTCCCCTTCCATAGGACGGCCCTGCCCTTCCCCTGAGGCCCAGCAGGCTCTCCAGTGAACCCCACAGGGGAGGTGGGAAAAGAGAGAGCGATCCAGAGTCTCAGGGGGCTGGCTGGTCACTGAAGTACTGCCTGGCCAGACCATTTAAAACATTCTTGAACAACAAAAGTATAAATACCGCGTCTGGACCAGAACAAACGATACAGAGAATTTTAATGCCAAACTTGGAACAACAAACAAAATGTTTCTTTGGGAATTTCTGACAGAGGAGCACGCCGTATAAGGATTTTTAAAATTGTTTGTGTGTTTTTTGTTTTTTGTTTTTAATTGTTTGTGTTTTTTTTAGTAGTCGGGGCAAGTTTCAACCAGGATATGAAAATGAACTGGAAGCAAACAACCTCAAAGGCAGAAATGAGACTCTCCTTGGAAATCTTGCATAATCCACTGTCTTGTGGAATTTCAAGAGGGCTTCGAAATAAGGAGAAAATAAATGCCAACTCTCCTAAGCTTGCCAGGAAAGGAAAGGTCTGAATTTCTCCTTCTACTGAAGAAGGAGGAGCACCCTCCCCACCCCTGTGAGGCTCCACCACCTTCCCCACCAGTACCAGGAGAGGCAGCTGATGGGTGGGCCACCTCCAAGACAACAATGACTTAATTGTGATGTGTGATGCGGGCTTCGGGAACCTGCTGGCCAGGCAGCGGGACCTGTGAGGCTTGAGGGTGCTGGCTGCGTGTCAGAAGGAGAAGGTCCAAAAGCTGAGAGGCCAGACATCAGAGAGGCTCGAGTCTGTGGTCCTGGATGTCACCAAGACAGAGAGCATCACTGGAGCACCCAGTGGGTGAAGGAGTATGTGAGGACAGAGGTATGACATAAGATAAATTTCTCTTAATCTAGATGTCCTCTTATTCCAGGTACTGATCCCATGAGAAGATGACAGCAGCCTACTAAATAAGAGAGAGATACTATTACATTACAAAATTTACCCTTAATTATCTACTTTGACCACAAGGAACAATGATCTGGATCCAAAATATGTAGCCATGGCCATATAAACATGCTTCATTAGGTAAAAATTATTTAATAGTAAGTCATCTTTGTATAGCACTTCATAATTTTACAAAATTCTTTTTTTTAATATTTTATTTATTCATGAGAGACACAGAGAGAGAGAGGCAGAGACATAGGCAGAGGGAGAAACAGGCTCCCTGCGGAGCCCGATGTGGGACTCGATCCCAGAACCCCTGAGCCAAAGGCAGACGCTCAATCACTGAGCCACCTGGTGCCCCTCATTTGAACATTTTTGAATGGGTCTTGCTTGTCCACATACAAGGTCTTTGCCCACAGGTCTTGCACATGTTGGTGCAATGGAACGGATGAGAGTTGGAGTCTGGTTACCTGCAAAACATCCTGGCTCCAGTCTGTGCGACCTCAGGTAAGTCATCTAACCCCTCAATGATCCAATGTCTTTTTCAGTAAAGTAGGAATAATAACACCTCCCCAAAGGGCTAGTAAAGCATCCATGAGGTGATGTACATGAAAACCTTTGAAAAGGAGAGATGGAGTCAGATAAAGGAGCTGGCAATTTGAGTCACAGGCCAAGCAAGAGAATGAGTACTCTGTCTTCTGGGCAATGGGGAGCCGTAGCAGTTTCTGGAAGAAGGTGGTTCTTTTCCTGGTCTTTCCCAAATTTCATTTGTCCATTCTGAATCCACCTAATTTCTTGGACTTTGGACCTCTGTCTACTGGCAGTGTCCCGCAGAGTCTCACTGTGAACTAGAAAAACAAGGAAACCATTGACAAGTAGCTGCAATAGTAAGCGCCTGGAAAACAAGGAGGGGGGACAAGACAGAGGAGGACCTAGGGTGCCTCTTTAATAGGGGCTCAGACCTGGAAGCAGGAGCCCGAAAGAACCTCCCCTCCCATGGCAGAGCAGCTTCCGTAGGTCCTGGAACTTCTCACATTGGCTTCTGTTCTCCTTTACATGAAGAAAGAGAAGTTTGGGGACACCTGGGTGGCTCAGTGGTTGGGTGTCTGCCTTCGGCTCAGGGCGTGATCCGGGGTCCCAGGATCGAGTCCTACGTGGGGCTCTCTGCATGGAGCCTGCTTCTCCCTCTGCCTGTGTCTCTGCCTCTCTCTTTGTGTCTCTCATGAATAAATAAATATAATTTTAAAAAGAAAGAAAAAGAAATTTGCCAATCATAACCATCCTGCCCAGGTATATACTGGTCTCCTTGTTGCTTAGCAGGAAAATGCTCCAGATATTAAGGCTGGATAAAAATCTCTCTCTCTTTCTCTCTCTCTCTCCTCTCTCTCACTCTCCCCCTTTTCTTGTCCCTCCTTCTCATTCTTTACTTCTGAATGGTTAATGGATACATTTGGAAATAACTGTCACACTCTACAGCCTCTGGATTGCATACAACAGATCATATTCTTATTGCAGGATTCAGTTTCAGCTGCATGCCACAGACGCCAAAATTAACAGTGGATTACACAAGACAGATATTTCTTTCTTCCCTTGTGGAAAAACCTGGCATGGTATGTATGGTATCTCCTCTCTGTTGATTTGTCAGGGGCTCAGATGTTTTTAGGCTTCCTGCTCTGCTATCCTACAGTCCAAGATGGCTCTAGGCAGTGGAACGGGGAAAGGACAGGTCTCTATCCCGTAAGGGCAGAGCACAGATGTTTTGCACATCTTGCTCGTGCTCACATACCTTGGCCAGAACTTAGTCACATTGTCAGAAGCTACAAGGCAGGCTGAAATTCTGGTTCTCATTCTGAGTAGCCAGGCATTCAGCTAAAAATCCAATTATCGTGGACAAAGGGGAGAATGTATGTTGTGGGAAAGCTGGCAGTCTCTGCCACACAGAGTAAGTCAATTCTCTTGGAGGATCTTCAGCAACAGCTTCTTCCTTTATGTAGTCTTTGGTGTGTGATGGGTTTAATAATTACACTCCTGAATCTATGGGTCAAATGATTGGAATGTCTCTAGGAGACTCCAGGAATTCTTTTCTTAGGTACTCAGCTCTCTCTTAACAGCAGAGAAGTGAGAAGAGTTTGGAGACATTTCTTAGAATCAATTAGCTTTGGTCTTCAGGTTGATTGCTTTGCAGGATAGAGATCCTTACCTTTTGTTTTAAAATAGTTTTGTTGAGGTATAATTGACAAAATTCACTTCTTAAATTTTATGTAAGTGTACAGTTCCATATTTTTTTACTCAATTTATACTGTTTGTACAACCATCACACAATCCAGTAATAAAAAAAATGTTCTTCATCCAGAATGTTCTCTTGTGCCTAAAGTCAGTTCCCACTTCCACTGATGTACTTTCCATCTCTATAGAGACCACCTTTTCTGGAAATCCTGTATAAATGGAATTATACAACATGTAGTCTTTTGTGTCTGGCTTTTTTTACTTAGAATAATGTTTTGGGGCTTATCCATGCTGCTGCATAGCTCAATAGTTCATTCTTTTTTATTGCTGAGTTGTATTCTATAATGCGGACATACCACATTGTATCCATTAACCAGTGGTGGACACTTGGATTGCCTCCAGTTTGGAACTAATGTAAATAAGGCTGTTGTGAAATTCAAGTAGCCTTCATGTGAACACATGCTTTCATTTCACTTAGGAGTGGAACTGCTGTATCATATGATATGTTTAACTTTTTAAGAAACTGCCAAACTGTTTTCTAAAGACTTTATGTCATTATACATTCCCACCAGCAATGTATGAGAGCTCTGTTTTCTCTACATCCTCACCAACCCTTAGTATTGCCAGTCTTTTAGATTACAGTCATACCAGTATGCATGCAGTGGGATCCCTTTATGTTTTTTTTTAAGGTTTTATTTATTTATTCATGAGAGAAAGAGAGGCAGAGACACAGGCAGAGGGAGAAGCAGGCTCCATGCAGGGAGCCCGACGTGGGACTCGATCCTGGGTCTCCAGGATCACTCCCTAGGCTGAAGGCGGCACTAAACCTCTGAGCCACCCGGGCTGCCCCCCTTTATGGTTTTAATTTACATTTCCCTGATAATTAATGATATTGAGCACACGAAAAGTTATAAATCTTCCTCTAAGCACAGCTTTAGCTGCATCCTATAAATATTTTTTGTTTTGTTTTTTTCGTTTTGTTTATATTTTCATTCAACTCAAGATCCTTTCTAATTTCCCACGTGATTTTTTCCTTTGACCTAAGGATTACTCATACCTGTCTTGTTTAATTTCCAAACATTTGGAGGGCTTTCAAATTTTTTCTTGCTGTTGAATTCCAATTTAATTTCTCTTGTTGTAGAACAATCTTTGTATGACTTCAATCTTTTAAATTTTACCAAGATTTGGCCTAGTATATTGTTTATTCTAGAAAATGTTTCATGTGTGCTTAAAAAGAAAATGATTCTATTTGTTGAGTATTCTATAGCTACCAGTAGGTGAAATTGGTTGATAATGTTCAAGTCTCCTTATCTTACCAATTTTCTGTTTTATCAGCACTCAAGAGAGGAACATCTAAATATCCAACTCTAATTCTTCAGTGGTCTATTTTTCCTTTCAGTTCTGCTCATTTTGTTTCCTATTATTTTAGGGTTCAGTTATTCAGTGCATGTGCATTATAAATTTTATAACTTCTAGATGGAATGACATTACAAAATGTCTCTATTTGTCTCTGGTAATATTTGTATTTTTAAAGTCACTTAATATAGCTATTCAAGCTCTCTTACAATTACTATTTGTATATATATCTTTTTTGATCTTTTTACTTTCAATCTGTTTATGTTTTGGGATCTAAAATATGTCTCTTACAGGGGCACCCGGGTGGCTCAGTTGGTAGAACATACAACTTTTGATGTCAGGGTTATGAGCGTAAGCCCCGCATTGGGTATAGAGCTTACTCACATAAATAAATAAATAAATAAATAAATAAATAAATAAATAAATAAATAAAATGTCTCTTATAGACTGTGTATAGTTGGGTCTTGTTTTTGTATACAGTCCCACAATTTCTACTTTTGATTGGAAAGTTCAGTTCACTTACAGTAATGTAGTTATTGTTATTGGGATTTCTTTTGAGAGAGAGCATGCGCCATGCGTGCATGAGTGGGGCTCGGAGGGGCAGAGGAGAGGGATTGAATCTTACGCAGACTGCAGTGAGTGCAGAGCTCATCGCAGAGTTCAATCCCGTGACCTGAGCCAAAGTCCCAAGTCAGATGCTTAACCAACTGAGACACCCAGATGCCCCTCAGTGTCATTGGATTCCTATCTGTCATTTTGCTATTTATTTTCTTAGGTCTTATGTCATTTTTCCTCTTTCCTCATTTATTGTCATTTCATAAGTTAAAAGAGTTTCTAGTATACCATTTTTTCAAAGATTTATTTATTTATTCATGAGAGACACAGATTGAGAGGAGAGACAGAGACATAGGCAGAGGGAGAAGCAGGCTCCTCGCAGGGAGCCCGATGCGGGACTCGATCCCGGATCTGGGGATCACAACCTGAGCCAAAGGCAGGCGCCCAACCGCTGAGCCACCCAGGCATCCCTAGTATACCATTTTAATTCCATTAATTTTTATAATTTTTTTTAGATTTTATTTATTTATTCATGAGAGACACAGAGAGAGAGGCAGAGATACAGGCAGAGGGAGAAGCAGGCTTCATGCAGGGAGCCTGATGTGGGACTTGATCCCAGGGCCCCAGGACCATGCCCTGGGCCCAAGGCAGGTGCTAAACCACTGAGCCACCCAGGGATCCCTAATTCCATTAATTTTTAAAGACTTTTAAAAATGCTATTTCCTAAATAATTAGAGCAGTGGTTCTCAACTGTGGGCAATATTCTTCCCCTATTCCTGCTAAAGGATATCCAGAAATGTCTGCAGACATTTTTCATTGTCACAGCCTGGCAGGGCATTCAGAGGTCAATCACTTGTCAAATTAGCCTGGGTTTTAGCTTTCAGCTTGGCTCCCACCTTCTCCCCACCATGTGAGTAGTGCTCCAAGCCAGCTGCCTGTGTGTGGAGAGCTTAGTCCAGCCTTTCTGTGGCTCTCTTACTTCCAGGACCTCACTGCTAAATTTCTGGCTGGTCTGCTGCTTGCCTCAAGTGGGGTCATAAGCTGAGGTTAGAAGAGCTATGAGTTTTCCCTGTTCCTGTCCTACCAGGTTTGCTGCTTTGCTGATAATGCTGCGGTGTCTTTCTGTCTTCTACCTGAAATGAAGCCTGCCCCCTCAGGCCGCAACGATGCTAATTTTCCGGGCAGCTCTGCCAGTCAAGCCTGTTGAGCTCCAGTGGGGAATGGGAGGGAATGGCCCCAGGCAAGGAGGTCACTAATTCCTGCTGATCTCATTTGAAGAGCTAAAGGTTTTTCATGAATAAATGATTCTCAATTTGTTGTTTACCTTTGGTTAATTTGTTTCTGACAGTTTTGTCCAATTTTACACTTGCTTTTGGAGGAAAGGATTTGTTCATCTCTTCATTCCATAGTTGGAGGTTCCCCCACTACTTCGGAGTTAAAGTTTGCATCCTGAAACCTGGCAACTTTAGAGCAGCACCTTCACCTCCAAAAGGGTAAATAGTGTCCTTAGGGAAAATCTGGGTCCTTGTGAGTTAGGGACAAATGGGGGTAGGCAGGGCTAGGTAGGGGCCCATGGAAGTAGGCTCACAAAAATCCCCAAATGCTGAAGTGTAAAGAAACCAGAGATAAAGGAACAAGCCAGAGCACCCTGCCCTAAGGTGTGTGTGGGGAAGGTGTCTTATGAGGAGAGTCATCTGTGACCGACAAAGAATAACCAGATCCCAAAGAAGAAGTAAGGCCTTAAAGACGTTACCACTAGTCCTTACTCCATGGTGATATCAGTAGATAATGTTGAAAGGATTTAGGTTCGCTGGTTGGCTTCCAATAAAAGACCAATCATACAAACCCTCAGTGGCAACCTGTTGGGACCCCTTTCACTCCTGAGAGCTTTCTCTGTATCTTTACTTAAACTTCCATCCTTCACTCACTCTCCTGTGTCTGTGAGATTCATTCTTCGACTCCGTGAGACAAGAACCAAGCTCTCGTATCATGCGTTTCTCTGGAAAGCACAGAAAACTAAAGGTAGTTCTTTTTTTTTTAAATAAATTTTTATTTCTATCTAAGTCATTTTATTTTTTTAAAGGATTTATTTATTTATTTATTTATTTATTTATTTATGAGAGACACACACACAGAGAGAGAGAGAGAGAGGCAGAGACACAGTGGGAGAAGCAGGCTCATGCAGGGAGCCCGATGTGGGACTCGATCCTGGGACTCCAGGATCATGCCCTGGGCATAGGGAGGCGCTAAACCACTGAGCCACCCAGGGATCCCTAGAAGTTCTTTGAAGACTGTAGTCCCTCTTCTACCAACAATCAAGTACATTTTTGGTGATGGGGGAGCAAAGGGAGAGGGAGAGAGAGCGCCTTAAAGGTGGAGCCCAACACAGGGCTTGATCTCACGACTCTGAGCTGAAATCCAATTGGAACACTTAAGTGACTGAGCCACCCAGACGCCCCAGGCAAGTATTTTTGACCTTTGGTTCAAAACAACTAATTCTGAGCCCCAACCAGGGCTCTGATCCAAGTGATGTGATTTTTTTGGAGTAGTGTTGTTGGGGCCCAGAGCCAATGCAAGAAAGAATTCTTGAGACATCTTGGTTGTAAAAAAGTGGTGTTACTGAAGCATGGGGACAGGACCCACAGGCAGGAAGAGCTGCTGTACCCCCTCCCCCTCCAAACTGTGAGGAGCAATTGATTAGATTCTTTGGGGTTGGGGGAAGTAATGATAAGGGAAGTTCCAAAAAGATTTTCATATGCTAAAGGAGACCCGGAAGATCCTAGAGGACTTGCTATAGTCAAGCTAAGGTGGTTTTTCCCTCTAAGCAAGACATTCACATTAAGACAGTTGGGAGCTTCCTGGATGAACCTTCTACTCTGTCTGCCTCAAATATTTGTCAATGGGCTGCAGGTTATAAGGACATTTAAGTTTACCTACATTTCCTTCTGCTTTGTTTCTCACATCACAGGTAGCACAAGCCCCTCAACTGGCTGGTTTAATATCCAAGGAACTAGGGATCCCTGGGTGGCGCAGCGGTTTGGCGCCTGCCCTTGGCCCAGGGCGCGATCCTGGAGACCCGGGATCGAATCCCACATCGGGCTCCCGGTGCATGGAGCCTGCTTCTCCCTCTGCCTGTGTCTCTGCCTCTCTCTCTCTCTGTATGACTATCATAAATAATAAATAAAAAATATTAAAAAAAAGAGTTAATATCCAAGGAACTAGCTTCCTAAAGTTTTATATTTTAACTTGTTGGTTTCCCCCATTGACCCATCTTCCCCTATGTGTGCACGCTCGCACACACACACACACACACACACACACACACATACGATGTAGGAAAAGACAGTAGGGTTCTGATCAGGGAACACAGGGCTAGCTGAGGACAAGGCACGAGCTTGAGGCAGCACATGGACAAGTCCCAAAGGGACATTCCTCTATGGACTCAACTGCCTCAATGTTCATACTTTGTTAAGAGCAGAAGGCGATTCTAGCCCGACCCCCAGGAGCCTGTAAGTCTACTTTAACATATAAAAATTCCTTTAGAAATTTCCTTTATCTCTAAACCCCCAAGATGCATTTTGGCAATCATCCCCCAAGCACATGGCCCACTGATACACATCGGAAGGGTCTCATGATTCATGTTTTATTAGATGGTAATAAGTGACCTTTCCCCAACAATAGCCAGCTACCTCAAGGTCCTGGAAACCTTGCTTCCTAAATTCCTTAGAGAATACACTATCCTCAAACCCCTCCCAACTCCCTGGTCACCCCTCAGCCACCCCTCACAGGCCTGGGACAGCAGCTCTTCCTGCCCCCAGGGTCCTGTCCCCCTTGCTTTAATAAAACCACCATTTTGCACCAAAGAAGTCTCAAGAATTCTTTCTTGGCCATTGGCTCTGGACCTCACCTATATTTCAAAACTTCATCAGGTCTGGTTATTCTTTTTTGGTCATAGGTGATTGTCACAAGATAAAGATCACCCCCCCCCCACTCCCAACACCTAGGGCGGGGTGGTCTGGTTTATTCCCCTATCTCTGGTTTCCTTACACTACACATCTTGGGAATTCCTGCGAGCCTGATCACACAGCCCCTTACCTATCTCCTCTCCCTACCAGTCCTGCCTGTTCCTTACTCAATATGCTTGGAGGATGATTCTTAATGAGTATCTTGGGCGGGGGAGTGGGGGGTGGTGGTGGAATGGAGCCTCCAAAGGAATTTCTGTATGTTTAGAGTAGACTCACAGCATCCTGGAGGGTCAGGCTAAGACCCTCAAAGTGTCAACACCAAGGTGCCCCGATGTAGGCCCTAGATGAGGCTCTGAAGACATTCTCTTCCAAGTGCCAAAAGTCCAGGGCCATACCTTATTCATTCATTCAACTGGTTTGTGTTGAAGCACCTACTGGAGCCCAGTTCTATGCTGGGGGCTGCGGATATGATGGTGAACATGCCACAGTTCCCACCCTCGAGGAACTTTTAGTATCTAGGGAGCAGACAGAAATAAGCATTTATATTAAAGTGTAGGGGGGCAGCCCAGGTGGCTCAGCAGTTTAGCGCCTCCTTCAGCCCAGGGCCTGATCCTGGAGACCCGGGATCGAGTCCCATGTTGGGCTCCCTCTGTCTGTATCTCTGCCTCTCTCTCTCTCTCTGTCATGAATAAATAAATAAAATCTTTAAAAAAATAAAAAATAAAAAAATAAAGTGTAGGGGTTCCTGGGTGGCTCAGTGGTTGAGTATCTGCCTTTGGCTCAGGGCATGATCCCCAGGTCCTGGGATCAAGTCCCACATTGGGCTCCTCTCAGGGAGCCTGCTTCTCCCTCTGCCTGTGTCTCTGTCTCTCTCTCTGTGTCTCTGGTGAATAAATAAATAAAATCTTCCATAAAAAAAAAAATATATATATATATATATTAAAGTGTGATGAGCTCAATGACAGAGGTACAGACTGTTAAGGGGAACTCCTATAAGACGGGAACACTTAGTCTAGACCAACTAGGGGATCAGAGAAGACTTCTTGGAAGCAGGAATGTCTGAACCAAGTCGAAAGAATGAGTTGAGTTGGGCAGGCAGCTAGTTGACACTGTATTGTTCACAGATGTTCCAACTGAGTCAAGTTTAACTCAACTTCCCACCCACTCATCTTTCTTCTAGATCGCCCTCTGCCTCCTTGCTTCACTCTATCTATGTAATTTGCTTTGTGATCTTCCAGGAATGCCAGCTGACTTTCATATTTATTGGAGGCAGATAGATTTAGAAAGATCAGTATGCAGCAGTTAAAACAATCTTTGACCTGATGATTGAGAAACAAAATCCCTATTTCCTGGCAGCATCTGAGCATGTTGTGTAAAACCAGTTGACAGACCATCTAAAGAAGAGATTCATGCCCTTCATGAAGGCTGGACTAGATAGCCCTGAAATTCTAGTTCTGGTCTACTATTGATTAACTGGGTGATGTCAGGCAAGTTTCTTAACATCTCTGGGCTTCCTTGTTTGTTTGTTTGTTTCTTTTAGTGTAAAGGGAGGGGTAAGTCAGTCCTCAGTTACCTTCCTCCTCTAACATGAAGTGAATTTGGTTATTTTGCAAAGCTAACTAGAAATGATCTAGAATGGGTGGTGTCATGAAAAGCAAGCCGAGATCCCTACTCAAAGGAGAAAGCATCTACCTCCAGTGCCAGGGTAGGGTTTAGGAATGGAACTCAAGGGCTGGCAATCTACCCCCAGCAGCTCCCAGGCTTATCCCATACTTTTTTCTCAGAGGTCTCTTTCTTGCATGTTGTTGAAGAAGACTTCCATTGCGTCCCTGTAGATTGTACCTATTCATAAATGTTACTGATTGAAGCAAATCAATCTGTCCATAGGGACAGACAGCAAGAGGCAGATATTGACTGTTTCATATCCCCACACTCTACTACTCTATCAAGTTATGGTACACACTCTCTCTCACTAGCTTTCTTGGAAGAACCCCTGTGTCTAACTGGAACTAGGAAAAACCTATATGGTAAAGTGAGGTAGACCCACTCTATGGTCTCCTAAAGGGGTCCAGATGCTATATGGAAGTTTATGCTAAATGCACTGGTGACCAATATAACGTCAAGTCCTGACAAATCCCACAACAGATATGAATACAAAGATGTTAAGTAAGCTTGAAGATTCAACTCAACATTTCCGGTTTCTAATTTCTAGTTTTAGGATAAATGGCTTTCCTATTGACAGTCCTGCTGGGAGTGAAAAATGGTAGACAACCTTTTCATTCAGCATAAGCTCAGAGTTCTGATATGATCCAGGGAGCAGGGGAGGAGTAGCCCAAGAATGTGAGACATTCATAGCCAATAGCACGTGTTGGGGGGTAGAGGGAATGGACAAGCAATGTCAGGTTGGTTTTCATACCTTTTGGGGAAAATTAAATGTGAATGGCTGAGCTGTTCATAAGTGACAATGATACAAGGAAGTGTTTACCACAGACTCATCCTAGCCTGCCAGTGGTGGTATCTTTTTGTCTCTCCAGTAGAAAAGGATACCTTTAAGTTAGTGTCAGGTCACTAGCTCTTTCAAAGTAGGAGTCTCCTACTGCCCTAGGTTTGAAAGCCTTCAGTAAGATAGGAGAAAAAGAAAATAATACTAGCAGCCAACATTTGTTGAGCCCTTTCTATGTGCCAACTGCTGGGGTGAGTATTTACATACATTATCATCTTTGGACTTACGGAGATTTATTTCTCATATTTTGTAGAAGAGGAAACAGACTCAGAGAGGTTGCATAACTTGTTCAGAGTCACACAGACAATAGCCCTGATCTGAGCCAAGTTTGTCTGGATGGCACTCTGTACTTTGATCGTGAGCAAATACAGGGGTCACTGTCCTCTCAGGGCTGGAACACCCCATTGCTCAAGTGGCCACTTCTGCCTTTCCTCAGGGTTCATGACACCTCCCCATCTCAGATCATCATGTCCCACATGTCACCATGAGTACAATGAGGATAATTATATCTTGCTTCTCAGAGTCATTCTGAGGATTAAGAGAGAACATGTTAGCAAAGAGTTTCCCTCAGAGCAGAGCATCATGATAAGCTTGGGCTAAATGGTAGTTTTAAAGACAATCAGTCCTATTCCTGATTCTTTGGGGCCTCCATTACCTGTGTCTGTTTTTGTCTACTTCTTTGCTCTAAGCCAATTCCCCTTGAAAGTTAGGATGCCATAATTTTTTGTTTTAAGAGAGGGAGATGTGGGGAAGGGACATAGGGAGAGGAAGAGAGAGAATCTTAAGCAGCCTCCAAGACCAGCTTGGAGTTCAGCCTCACAACCCTGAGATCATGACCTGAGCTGAAATCAAGAGTAGGACCCTTAACTGACTGAGCCACCCAGGTGCCTCCCCTCCCCTCCCTCTCCCATAAATTTTCTTTTAATTGGTCTTTGGAGTAGGCTTTCATTTTTGTTTTATTTATTTTTTATTTTTTAAAATATTTTATTCATGAGTGACACACAGAGAGAGGCAGAGACATAGGCAGAGGGAGAAGCAGGCTCCCTGGAGGGACCCTGATGTGGGACTCAATCCCAGGACCCCAGGATCATGCCCTGAGCCAAAGGCAGATAGATGCTCAACCACTGAGCCACCCAGGTGTCCCTTATTTTCTTTTCTTTTTTTTTTTTTAAGATTCTATTTAAATCTTTTTTTTTAATTTTTTATTTATTTATGATAGTCACGGAGAGAGAGAGAGAGGCAGAGACATAGGCAGAGGGAGAAGCAGGCTCCATGCACCAGGAGCCTGATGTGGGATTCGATCCCAGGTCTCCAGGATCGCGCCCTGGGCCAAAGGCAGGCGCCAAACCGCTGCGCCACCCAGGGATCCCTATTTTCTTTTTTTAAAGACTTTGTTTATTAATTTGACAGAGAGAGAGAGCACAAGCAAGGGGAGTGGTAGGCAGAGAGAGAGGGAGAAGGAGAAGCAGGCTCCTCCTTGAGCAGGAAGCCTGATGTTGGTACTGGATTCCAGGCCCCTGGGACCATAACCTGAGCCAAAGGCAGATGCTTAACCAACTGAACTACACAAGAGCCCCTGGAGCAGGCTTTTAAAACTCCAGTTGTCTAGGGGTACCTGGCTGGTTCAGTTGGTGGAGTATGTGGCTCTTGATCTCTGGGTTGTGAGTTTAAGCCCCATGTTGAGCATCGAGTTTGCTTAAAAACATCCAATTTTCTAACCACTGCCCATCTCTCATTCCCATGAAACCAAAATGGTTTGCAAATTCATAAATATGCTGGGTTCTTCGTTGCCCCTGCATCGTTCATTTACTTTTAGAAAGGTTGTCAGTGGGAGCCTGGGGAGACTAGGAGTCCAATTTCCATAAGGAGGATCTTCAGGTCAGGTTAGAATCAACCTCGCTTTTCAATCTCTATTCTGGAGATCAAAACTTATCCTAGACAACATTTGCAGTAGGGGAGACCATGTCCCAGAATGTCTTCTACACCCAAGCCCTTCCAGTTAGCTATTTGAGGGTCCCTTTAAGCATCATTTACTCTGGAAAGCCTTCCTGGATCCCTCCCATGTGAGGTGACTATTTGCTCAGTTCCCATAGCCTGCATGCTTGTCATCCTTTACTTATTCACCTGAAGCTCTTCCTCTATAGACTCTGTGCTCCTTGAGGTCGGAGACATTGTTTTCATTTCCGTACTCCATCCATAGCACCATGCCCTGCTTATAGGAAGTTTTCAATCATGTTTGTGGGGCAAATGTCACACTTAATTTGCTTTCTGAGGGAAAAGTGCATTGTCAGGTGTATTTTCTGATTATTCTTGAGCAGATTTCAAAATGAGTGCTCAATTATACATTTAGTAAACCTTCCCTGTGCTGTCGATCCTGAGGTCTCATCTGTTTTTCCCTTTTGACCTTAAGGTTTGCTCATACCTTGACACAAATGAACAAACAAGCAAAACGTGCACGCATACATTTTTATTGTTTTTCCTTATTATATAAGCAATATATGCTTATCATAAGACATTATAACACGTGAATAACAAAAAAAGGAGGAAATGATAATAAATGTAGTTCTACCACTGAGAGATAACCACTATTATTTTTTGGACCACAAATGCAGACTTTTCTTTATGTATGTATATGCTTTTAAAATAGGTTGCAAAAAAAATAAAATAAAATAAAATAAAATAAAATAGGTTGCAGTGTTCATATGATACTTTTTCTCTTAATATATATATATTTTAATATATATTTAAGTACTATATATGTTTTATGTCATATAGAGATCACATCGTTTTTATTGTGTTAATATGCCACATTTTCTTTATTGTTGGCTGGCTGCATTCTCTTCAATTCTTAGCAATTATCCACAACACTGCAAGGTGGTTAAATGTGTAAGTTGTTATTCTATTGTTACCTTAAGATAAATTTTTGAGAATAAAAATACTGGTCCAATGGGCATACATAATTTATATGGGTTTAAAAGTTATTAAACTTTTTTAAAGGTTTATATGGGTTTTTAATGAGCTACCAAATTCCCCTTAGGCCTTGATGGTCCGGAGTTGTTGTTAACCTTGGACACTGATGTTAAAAATAAAACAAAGCAAATAAGACACTTGCTTATTGCAAAGTCATTCTTGTTTTACTTGGCATTTCTTTTTTTTTTTTTTTTTTTTTTTTTTACTTGGCATTTCTTTAAACACTGGGGAGGTTACATTTCTTTTCCTATGTGTATGGATGCTTTCCTGATTTGTAAAGTGAGCATTCTCATCCTTTGTTTTTCTTTTCTTTTTAAAATTTATTTATTCATGAGAGACACACAGAGAGAGACACAGGCAGAGGGAGAAGCAGAGCCTGATGTGGGACTCCATCCCAATCTGATCCTGGGGATCCTGGGCCAAAGGCAGATGCTCAACCACTGAGCCACCCAGGTGTCCGCAGTTTTTCTTTTGAGTAATTTGAATGTCTTGTTTCATATAGGTGAGAGATCAGCACCCAGGAGCCCTTGGAATAAAAGCCCATTTTGTAATGATAGGTGTTAAATGAGGTTTTGCAGAAAAGACTTTTCTGGGGTTACTTTTGATGCAGGCAGTTTGGGTCCGAGCACTCAGAGGAGGTCCTACAGGACCAGCCAAGAGAATCCTTGGCTTCTCCTGGGATAGAAACCCAAGGCAAGCTGCAGAAGTGAAAGCAGAGTTTATTGAATAGTGTGAGTGATGGAGAATAGTGGATGAGTGTCTGGGAGACTCAGAAAGGAAAGGAGTCTCATCATAACTTGGGGTTAAGAGTTTATATTGGGGTCTAGGGTACGTGTACCTTTAGGAATCCAGTGTAGGGTCAATCAAAGGCAAGTGTCAAGTGTCAGATGGGTGTTATCTCATAAATCACTGAAGGTAGATGATGTTGATGCCAACCTCAGCCAAGGTTTATTCAAAGCTAATGTCCTGGAACATGTTTGGGATCCAGCTCTTCTTGGATGTTATCCAGTGTTTGGGGCCTAGGACAAAACACAGAGAATGATTAACTTTCTTGCTTCCCCTTGAAGTAGGAACATAGCTTCTTTGGCTTCTTCAGAGACAAACTATAGAACACGAGTAAATGGGGCCTAGCAGAAAAATAGCAGAGACTGAGCCTTTCTGAAATAGAGTCCTTTCAGCTTCCCTACCTCACTTTGGTTATTAAAATTCATGTCTGATTTATTAAAGTTGCAATTAAAAACATTTTTCTTAATTTTTTTTAAGATTTTATTTATTTATTCATGAGAGACACACAGAGAGAGACAGAGAGAGACAGAGAGAGAGAGAGGGAGAGAGGCAGAGACACAGGCAGAGGGAGAAGCAGGCTCCATGCAGGGAGCCCGATGTGGAACTCGATTTCGGGTCTCCAGGATCATGCCCTGGGTGGAAGGGGGCCCTAAACCACTGAGCCACCCAGGCTGCCCAAACATTTTTCTTTAATAATTTATTCGATTTATAGACCTTATTTTATCCACACTATTTAGCCAATTTTATTAGTTTTTAAGGGGGAGTTTGATTAATATTGCATTCTGCTATTTAAACTCCCTTGAGAAATTTGAACTGCATCAGTAAATTAACATATTTAGGGGTGCCTTGGATGCTCAGTCCATTGAGTATCTGACTCTTGATCTCAGCTCAGGTTTTAATCTCAGTGTCCTGAGTTCAAGCTTGGCATTGGGCTACACACTGGACATCAGGCCTACTTTAAAAAAAAGAAGAGGAGGGATCCCTGGGTGGCGCAGCGGTTTAGCGCCTGCCTTTGGCCCAGGGCGCGATCCTGGAGACCCGGAATCAAATCCCACGTCGGGCTCCCGGTGCATGGAGCTTGCTTTTCCCTCTGCCTGTGTCTCTGCCTCTCTCTCTCTCTCTCTCTCTCTCTGTGTGACTATCATAAATAAATATATAAATAAATAAATAAATAAATAAATAAATAAATAAATAAATAAAAAAGAAGAGGAAAATTAACATATTTAATTCTCTCTGATAAACAAACCTTAAAATAAGCCTTATAAATCAAATAGCAACATATAAATATGGCTCTATCTCAAGCCCACAAGTACTACAAGAAGGCTCTTTCAATATCTCTATGCCAGATAAGAGGATCTCGTACAGTCCCCTAACTCTGTATTTGAGTGTGCAACCTCTAATTGTCACATCTGACTTAAGCCTGCCAACCCACCCATGTTGATTCACAAACTGAGTGGATCTAATAGATCATTTCCAGTTATACTATAAGCTGTATTATTTTCATATTTTTCCTATCTGCAATGCTACAAATCTTACAGATATTCAAATGACCCTGTTTAGATTCTGTTAAATTGACCTCTGCCTTACTCAAGGGTAACAATTCTAAGGTCATTTTTGTAACAACAGAATGACAAATTATGTCTTGTTTTGTTTGTTTTGTTTCTGCAAGGCAGATAAAACAAGATAAATACAAAAGTTCTAAAGTTAGTTGAGTAAGTAATCACTGACAACTATCCAGGTTTAACTCAACCACAGAGTCCTCCTTCCTTCTTCTTTGCCTCTCTCTTAGGCAAATCACCACAATCACATATTATCAGTTGACTTATAAATGTTGAATCCCCAGTTGATGCCTAAGGAAGCTAAGGAATGCCTATGTGATGAGATGAAGTGAGGTGAATGATGTAGGCATGCGACGTAGTGCTAGGCTATCTTGATCTTCTTATGATGCTTAGAAGGAGGACCATCTGCTTCCAGACAGAGGTTGACCAAGGGTAACTGAAACCACAGAAAGTGAAAGCATGGATAAGGTTGGGACTGCTGTAATGGAGTTCCACCTGAGGCAAGTGGCCAGTTGACCTCCCTGCTAATTTGTCTTTAGCTATACTTGGACTATGAACTTAGTGAATATAGAATTCAGAATCAGTAGGTTCTGATAATTCTGTGGAATAAAATCAATTTTGATGAAAGTGGAAAGAATAATTCAGATAGGGAAGAAGTTGGGTGGCTGTGTGGTCAGTCAGAACACCATCACGTCGGGAACTGGTGAGCCTTGTTGAGACTTGGGGAATAAGTGGTTTTTATCAACAGTAGAGACAAAGGGAAGACCAGTGGCATTGAAAATTGCATGTTATCCCTAACGGAACATGCTCTCTGAGGGGCAGTCCATTGTAACCGTGAAGCTCACGGTCCCTGGAGCCAGCTTTTCTCCGACTGAATGTTGTTGGTTCCACCACTTACCAACTGCATCAGCTTAGGCATGGAATTAACTTTTCCGTGCTTTGGTTTTATTAAATGGGAAGATTAAAGGAGATGATGTACACAAAATGCTTAAAGCTGTGTCTGATGTTTGCTAAGATATACACTATTGTCATCCACTGCTGATTGTGGAATGGCTTATTTCTCCTGAAGTAGATAGGAAAGAAACCCAACCAGCAGCTTGTTAAGAAGCTGGCATAAAGAGGGAGAAATCTGTAATCTTTTGGGGGTAGTAAAGGGCATTAAGTTTTTTTCAGCCCATTCAGACAGGATTCCTTTCAAACAATCAGGAAATGCTTACACAGCATCTATCAGTTGCCAGACACTGGTGTATGTGGGTTACAAATACTAACTCACTTAATCTTCCCCGATACCCCTTCACTGTTATTAACATGCCCATTCTACAGATGAGGAACCTAAAGAGAGGAGAGCGGGCTTCCTAGGGCAGCAGGTAGGCTCTGCCCACCTCCTCGCTCAGACAGGACTGTAAGTGCAGAGCGAGTGACCCACACAGGCTGGAGCCCAACACCAACCAGCGGTGCCAAACATCTGCTCACCAGCTTGCGCTGTTTAACTCTTCCCTTCATCAGATGGGTGCAAGAGAAGTTACAACTTCCTTGCCCAAGTTGGTTTAATGTGCACAGAAGTTCATTTTCTTCTTAGGATTATAATGCTGGGAGGAAGAAAGCACCTGCAGCCTTCAGGCCACTGCTCTGCCCCAGCTCTCTGCTGAACCCACCCCGGGGTAACTAGGTCCCCCTTAGTTATACTGGAAACATTGACTGTACTTGGCACTTTGAGGGGTCGGGGGCGCTTGTAGCAAATGTAGAAATAAGAATTAAATTTGGTAATTTCCTGATTAGCCCGTAGTGTGTTTCATTTTGAATGTATATTATTGGCCTTGGCAAAGTTTTCTTCTCTTTCTGGAACTTCTGGAGCTACAAAGATTAAGTTTAGTAAGTGCAGCGTTGTTTTGTTAGCGAGAAGCAGAGGAGGGGGACTTCTGTAGGCAATCAACACTCCATGTGGCTCTTGGCTCTATTAGAGCAACTCTAACCCATAACAGAATTAAAGCCCAGGGACTGTGGCTTTGTCTCTATTCTTAGCATCTTACACATAGTAGGTGCTCAGCTCGTGCTTGTTCCATTCAATTAAACCCACAGGGTACAACAGAAGCGTGCCAAGTCAAATTCTCAACTGGGAAGACATATACTGAATCTTATAGCTGAACTCTTAACAGTAATTATCTTTGGGAGGTGAGATTCTAGTGTTTTTTATTTTCTTCTTTATGCTTTTGATATTTCCCCCAAATCACAGCTTTGGTCTTTGAAGCAGATGATTGCTTATAGAAATGAGAACTCTTCTATCTCATTCCTTTTTAAATTGTGGTTTTTATTTTTACAAAAATTATATGGACACACAGACAACCAAATAGTTGCCATGAAAACCAACAGGACTTCCTTGCCCTTCTCTCCTATTTCCCAATCAATCCACTGAGGACACCACTTTGGATTCTTTGAGTCAATTTTTGGTATTTATCTCCCTATGTGTCACTAACATGCTTATGTTGCTCGATTTTGATTTGAATATTTTCTATTCATTCTCACTGTGGGATCTCACCATGGGGGATAAGACTTTAATCCATTTAACCACCACTCCCATCCCATCCCCCAGGTGCATTCCAATCGTACCTCACCCCTCCTTCCAGTTCAGTTGCTTAGAAATTTGGTCAGATTGATGCTCATTGTTGACATATGCTGACGATGCAAGCAATTACTTCTGATTCCCTGCACAACATTTTATTTTCTCTAGAGTTAATTATCTTTTTATTTCCTCAGTTTTTTTTATATCTTCACCATTAAATTGACCTCCCTTGCTTCTCCCTCCAATTTTGTGAATCATCTCTCAGTATGTTCAAACACCTTAGGTGTTCTATAATTTCATCTTCTAGGATGATTTCTTGGGGCTTCTGGACTTCCTCAAATCTGGACTGATTTCTCTAGGCCTGCTACACAGCTGCCATCTTGGGATTTCCCTTTACTGCTATCCTAGGGATTTCTTTTGCCTTTTTCCTATTTTGAATCCATTGTTGCCAGGATCCTCATGTCTTCCTCTCTTTTAGTGAATTCCCTCATTTTGGGGTAGCTGCCTAGCTTGCTTGGGAGACAATGTTTTGAGAATTTTGTCTGAAAATGTCTATATTATGTTCATATTTAATTGATCTTGGCAGGATGTGGAACTCCAGAATGGAAATTCCTTTCTTTCTGAGATTTTTAAGGCATAGCTCTTAGCCTCCATCATCACTGGTGAGGAATCTGACACCATTCTGACTCTCAATCCTTTACACGAATCATGTTTTCTTCTCTGGAAGTCGTAGGATCTTCTCTTTGTCTCCATTGCTCTTGACTTTCACTCTGATAAACCCCAGTGCCACAGTAAGCATCTACTTTCACCACTATGCTGGATGCTTCATGGGCCCTATCAATCTGGAAACATGTATCCTTCATTTCTAGAAAATCCTACTGAATATTTCTTTGACAATTTGATCTCTTCCATTATTTTTGTGTCCTCTTTCTAGAATTTCTAGATTTGCAGGCCTTACTCCTTTAATTTTCTCTTCTGTATTTCATGTCTTTGCCTTTCTATTTTTTTAAAAGATTTCATGTATTTATTTATTCATGAGAGAGGCAGAGACACAGGCAGAGGGAGAAGCAGTCTCTCTGCAAGGAGCCTGGTCCCAGGACCCTGAGATCATGCCCTGAGCCAAAGGCAGTCACCCAACCACTGAGCCCCCCCAGGTGTCCCACCTTTCTATTTTATTTTATTTTTTTAAAAACTTTTTTTTAAAGACTTTATTTATTCATGAGAGGCAGAGAGAGAGAGAGAGAGGCAGAGACACAGGCAGAGGGAGAAGCAGGCTCCATGCAGAGAGCCCGATGTGGGACTCGATCCTGGGTCTCCAGGATCACGCCCTAGGCCAAAGGCGGGCACTAATCCGCTGGGCCACCAGGGCTGCCCCAACCACCTTTCTATTTTAAATAGAAATTACCTCTCACTTAATATTCTGGCTCTTTCATTGAATTTTCATTTGTGCTAGTCTCATTTCCAAGAGCTCTTTTTTGTTCTCTGAATGTTCCTTTTTTAACAGCATCCTCTTCTTGTTTCACGTATGGAATATTTTATCTCTCTGAAGATGTTGAGAGTGTTTTGTGTATGTTTCCCCCTTGCATTTTCTGCTTCCTGCAGGTGACTTTATGCTGTCAGGTCACTTTAGTCTCTATCTTTCATACTAGATGCTTTCTTCTCATGTCTGTTGATCCTTAGCTAGTTGCTCACATTTAAGGGTAGGGAACTAAAGAATTGCAAATTGGTGGTGCCTATCAATTATGATCTTCACTGTTTTGTTGTCACTGGACTGTTTCAGTGGATCCCTGATACCAGTGTCCTAGAACTTTTGTTTCTCTTGGATTTGTCAGATTCCCCAGAGAAACTTCTCCAATCTCCCAGCTGGAAGGCATATGTCTGGCTGCCACCATTCTGGTTGCCAAATACAGGAAAACTGAGCTCAGGCTTTCAGCATGTACATTTTCACTTCATTCCGTTTCCAGAACAATATCCGTTCCCTCAGCTCTGCCAAATGCACCCCCCACTCTTATCTACATACTCATTGTTTTTACCCCCTCTTCCCAAGTGTGAGAGGAACAGTGGCTGTACATATTTGAGAGGAGGTCTGATGGTCTGTTTCTTAAATAGGTTTTCCAAATACACCATCTTTTTTCAGGGCCTCCTCTACTCCCACTTCCAGAGACTTCTAGGGCCCCAATTCTTCAGCCCTATGGGAGTTCTTCCATTAAATTGAATTGCTTGTTAGGTTCCCCATTGCCATGTTAGTCAGTATTTTCAGTTCTGCTAAATCATTTACTGCTTGTCCACTTGCATTCTTCTCATAAAATTTCATTGCTATGAGTCTTCTCTTTTTTCTTGTGGGTTTATGGTCTTATTTTAAAAGGTATTTTACTATCATTTTAGTGGATTTTCAGTAGAGAGCAGATACAAATTAATGTGCTAAAGCTGTCAATATTTATTGTTTTTCTTATTACTCAATTACAAAAGTCATAACATGTACACAAACAAGTTCTAGTAAACTGCTTTTGAAGATGTTCATGACATCTACTCTGAATACGCTGAAAAGCAGGGAGAGGCTGCTTATCACACAGTCTAGAATCTTGCTATTCAAAACATGTTGTGTAGGCCAGCATCATTGGCATTACCTGGGAATTTATTTTAAAATGCAAAATCCCAGACTCTGCATCAGACTTCCTAAATCATAATCTATATTTTAACAAGATCCCCAGCTAATTCCTAGCCAAATGAAAAGCTGAGAAGCACTGGTCCATAACAATAGTCCTTATCAATGAATTCAGCAGTATTAAGTTATGTTTGAAAATCAATTGGCCAGGATCTTTCACCTTAAATTCAACACAACTATCCTTAGGGATATGACCTAAGGGAAACAATGGTTAGTCACACAAATTGAGTGATGATCCAGAATAGGTCCAGGGATTTCAAGCTCTGACCATAATTATGCTAATTAGCAGGGTAGAGACTGTCTAGGCTACTCAAAAAAGATTGCCAAACACAGACGTAGTTTACTTTGAGCAAAAAAAGTGATATATGTCGTATCCATCTTATCGGGAATTGAATTTTAAAAAGAAAGAATAGGTTCTTATTATAAGATACTGGTAAGTAAACGATATTGACAAAGATGAAAATAGTCAATTCACTCTTGCCTTTGCTAACACTTTGACTTCTAAGAATTAGAAGGAAGCACTCGCTGCTTTGAAAATAAATTCATCTTATTCTCTCAAATCCAGGTCCCTTCCAGACCCAAGAGATTAAACCTTAAAAGAGAAGCTCACAGATTTGAATTTGGTCATTCAGGGCATGGAGGGGAGAGGAAGTATGCTCCAGGAAATCTCCTAGGGCTGGAAGGATGCAGCTCTTAGCTCTATAGCATTTAGGAATAAGGGATGGGGCACCTGGGTGACTCAGTAGTTGAGCATCTGCCTTTGGCTCAGGTCATGATTCCACAGTCCTGGGATCAAGTCCTGCATTGGGCTCCCCATAGGAAGCCTGCTTCTCCCTCTGCCTATGTCTCTGCCTCTCTCTGTGTGTGTCTCATGAATAAATAAATTAAATATTTAAAAAAGAAAAAAGAATAGGGATGATAGCTACAAATTGAGTGCATTGACCTTAAATGAGCAAAGCTGGCATCAGTGATCTAAAGGCTAGTAAGAGTAGCCAATTATCTGGGGTAAGGGAGACCGTCAAGTTTGCCGGACAAGCTAATGCCATGGGGGCAGAAATCATAAGAGTCCCCTGGCTGACATGACTTACTGCAAACCATGGCTGCGGTGAAGAGCAAAGCACTTGCGTAGAATCGGTCTGGGAATGCAAGCAGGGGGAGTGTGTGGATAGAAGCATCACTGTGAAACTACGTAGGGACGTAGGGACGTAGGGACGTTGTCAGTGTCTGACTCAGCTGAAAGAGTCCTGCGCTGAGCCCGGCAAGAGGGGTTTTTACCTGAGCAGATGGACATTACGTAAACAGAGAGAGAACCATGCCATTTGCAGGAGAGTGCCAGGGCTGGTGCTCGTGCGGGAGTGTTCAGTCAAAACACGATGCCAGTGCGCAGCCGACTAGATGAGGCAAAGGACACCAGCAGAAGGCCTTGTTCAAGGGGGTGTCAGAGGGGTGCTGGACCAGGCATGACGAGATGGAGGAGAGCGGCACCAGACAGAGACCAGGTTTCCTTGGATTCCTGTGCACTCTGCAGTAGCTACTTTAAAGAGCTACCTGGGGTCAGATCATTAGCTGTTGGGGAGTTCCACTGGACAAGTTCCAGAGAAGGAGGGAATGCTTTCTCAGGACAGGGTGTCTAACTAGAAAAGCCGAAGTTTGGTCAACATAGCCTTATCTGAGTGGAATAGTCACTGTGCACTAGCACCTGAAGCATAGTGAAGCTATTTTTCAGAGACAACCCTGTTCAAAATGGAATCCTTTTCTCTCTTGGAAGATGGAAAGTGAGTTGAGTCCTCAGTCTAACAAAGTATAGATAGCATAGGGGTGAAGGGGCACTTTCTTCCAGAGAAGGCTACCTATCTGTCACCCAGGGATGGATACAGTAAGTGTTAGGGCTTTGTGTTAAGGGAGAGAGAGGAGGATGTCTTCATTTGTACAAAGGAAGTTGTATCTTGTCATCCAAGGCATAAGGTTGTTTTGCTCTTTTGTAGAAGCTCAGTATAGGGGCACCGGGATGGCTCAGTAGGTTAAGCATCTGCCTTCAGCTCAGATCATGATATCAGGGTCCTGGGATCAAGCCCCCTTTGGGCTCCCTGCTTGGAGGGGAGCCTGCTTCTTCCTCTCCCTCTGCCTGTTGTTCTCCCTGCCTGTGCTTTCTCTCTATCTCTCTCTGTTAAATAAATAAATAAATAAATAAATAAATAAATAAATAAATAAAAAGAAAAGAAAGAAAGAAAGAAAGAAAGAGAAAGAAAGAAGCTCAATATACATAGAAGGATTGAGTGGATGCTCAGTAGCTAAAGGGATGGAACGTGCTGGTGATGAGTTACTTTCTCTAGGCTTCTACCCTTCTGTGCTCTGCTTTATGTTGCTGTACCTGGAACTCTGCAAACCATATTTCTCTTTGCCAGCTCTCCCTGTTGGGGTCATCAAATAGAGGCTCTGGAGGGAGGTTAGGAGGCTGGAGGGGTGAAGGGTTTGTTCCTTTCTGTTTGCTTTCTGTTCCTGTCAGTGCCACCTAGCAACCAGTCTGCACTGTGCCATCAACTCTTTTTTAAAATTTTTTTTTAAAATTTTTATTTATTTATGATAGTCACAGAGAGAGAGAGAGAGAGAGGCAGAGACACAGGCAGAGGGAGAAGCAGGCTCCATGCACCGGGAGCCCGATGTGGGAATCGGTCCAGGGTCTCCCGGATCCGGCCCTGGGCCAAAGGCAGGCGCCAAACCGCTGCGCCACCCAGGGATCCCTGTGCCATCAACTCTTGACTTCAGCAATACTTGCCTGTAGGTCGTCGTCCTTTCCTACACTCCCTAAATAGGCCTGATTATCCCCTTCCGAGATACCACTACCAGCCAGTTGGGCCGCAGAGACCTCGTCAGAGCTCCAATTACACCAGCACCACCCAGCCAGTGCCCCATCCCCCAGCAACTGAGTTCCAGCTCCTTGGGAGTCTCTCCTTAGGAGCATGAAGCTCCACATTTATCCCAACATCTTTTCTTTCCCAGCCCTGGGAGAGGCAATTCCACCTCCAGAAAATTTCAGTGTTCCCTTTCATCTTTTCCATCTCTCAATCACTGGTTAACAATTCTGTATGTTAAATTCTCTCTTTTAATGGGGTGTCTGGGAGGCTCAGTGGTTGAGCATCTGCCTCCAGCTCAGGGCGTGATCCTGGGGTCCCAGGATCAAGTCCTGCATTGTGCTCCCCAAGGAGCTTCTGCCTGTGTCTCTGCCTCTGCCTCTCTCACTCTGTGTCTCTCATGAATAAATAAATAAAATCTTTAAACAAATAAAATAAAATAACTGCAGTGGTTTCTATTTTTCTACTAAGGTCCTAACTGATATTTATACCTCTGGCTTTTCTGGCATACACACTCTTTTAGGAGATAAACCCCTTTCCCCAGTTGAAGATCACTACTGTAATTAGGCTGCCCACACGTCCCAGTGTGCCTGGAATAGTACTGATTCATGATTGTCCTGGCATAATTAGTAATAGTGTAATGAAATACATAGGTCCTTTGGAGGGTAGGAGCCACTGTTATTCATGGGAATGTTTGCTATATTGTGGAGTGAGAAAATAAGAACTACTGTTAATAAAGGTAGAGTAATCAAAACCAACATATAGATCAATGGAACAGAATTGAGAGTCCAGAAATAAATTCATACATAAATAGCCAAATATTTGACAGGGAACCAAGAATACTTAATGGCAAAAGTATAGTTTCTTCAATAAGTGGTGTTGGGAAAACTAGATATTCACGTGCAAAAGAATAAAATTGGACTCCTCCTGTCTTATACCATTCACAGAAATTAACCTGAAATGTATTAAAGACATATATGTGAGACCTGAAACCTTAAAATTCCTTAATAAAAAGATAAGAGAAAAGCTCCTTGACATTCGTCTTGGCCACAATTTCTTGGATATGACACCAAAAGAAACAAAAGTAAAAACAAGACTCTGAAATACCAGCAGGAGAGGGATGAGCGTTCACTGCCAAAGCACTTGGCAGAGAGGTTGCGCCCAGAGCCGAGCCTATGAGCCGCCCAGACAAACTGTCTACCAGGCTGCAATTGGCAAGAGAGGATGCGGGTTGGCTGGGAGGCCAGCTTGCCAAGGTACCTCTGTGCTTTATCATTTCCAGAAATAAGTTCAAAGGTTGCTTAGAAAAAAATATTATGACGATTATTTTTAAATGTTTGAAGTTGACATGGAAAAATACATGGTTCAGACAAGCCTGCTTTATAATTGTGTGAAAGGAAAAATGAGTTCTAAGTCCATATAGAAAATACATAATGAATGGAGAGAGCAAACCACCATAAGAATGGAAGGCAGTAAAAATGTCTCTAAAATAGAGCATTCAATGCAAATGGATTAATTCTCATGTACAAAAAGAAAAAAATTTTAATTTATTATTTATTTTTTTATTTTGATTTTATTTATTTATTTACGAGAGACACAGAGAGAGGCAGAGACACAGGCAGAGGGAGAAGCAGGCTCCCTATGAGGAGCCTTATGTGGGACTCGATCCCGGGACTCCAGGATCACGACCCGAGCTGAAGGGAGGCACTAAACTGCTGAGCCACCCAGGTATCCCAAAATAAAATTTTTTAAAAGGAAGACTTAACCAGGGATTTTTTTTCAAGATTTATTTATTTGTTCATGAGAGACACAGACTGAAGAGGGCGGGGGGCAGAGACACAGGCAGAGGGAGAAGCAGGCTCCATGCAGGGAGCCGGATGCTGGACTTGATCCTGAATCCTGGGATCATGACCTGAGCTGAAGGCAGGTGCCCATCTGCTGAGCTATCCAGGTGTCAAACCAGGGATATTTTTAAGCGATCCAATGATTTGCTGGCACCAAGATTTACAACTTAGAAAGATATTAACAAAAATTAGAAAGTCTAAGATATGTCAGTATAATTTAGGAAAGTCAGGTATCAGCATCATAAATGTTTTCTCTTTGAACAAAGTACAACAAAACACAAAATCTTGTGTGCCAAGATCTTTAGGGCTTCATCTGTGGTTTCTCTACTATCTGCGTTGGAATGTTCCTGGGAATCCAACCTTTCAATGTGCACCTAGAATTGCACAATGGGGTAGCCTTATTCAGCAAACCAAAAACTTGTTCTGTGGGATACTAACTAGAATTTGCAAAATCTCTTCTTAATAAATGTTTATCATATCCTCTTTCCATGTGATTGTATGTTGTCAGTATGTGGATATCTTGCTACTACTGCTCTTTCACTCCCACTGCTCTGGGTGGAGTTGCATTGACTCCTGCTGGCCTAGATGCCCATGATTACTTGGTCTGTGTCCTTGCTATTTGCCCAGTGTCCTTGTACCTTGAATTTCCCAATTATATGAGCCAATACATTTTCTTGTTGCCTACACTACTCTGAGTTGGATTTCTGTCACTGGCAAACAAAGAGACCTGACTAATGCTCCTGGTAAGCCTTGTTCAAGGTCTCAGTGGCTTTTCTTAAAATAGAGAAAAGAAAATGTAAAAGATTAACATATTTTTTTCTTGAGGAACATATGCATGAATGTAAAACTATTTTTTTTTAAGTTTAGGAGAATACACATCCAACTAATAATAGTGGGTTACTTCTGGAGACAGAGGTAGCAGAGCAAAATTAGGGGTGATGATCTAAAGAGCCTTTGATTTTTTCTGCAATGTTCCATTTTAAAGCATAACAATGTAGATGTAGTTGTGATTTTAAAATTAGTAATAAAATAACAATTTTATTTTTATTTTTAAAAAGATGCTTATTTCTTTATTTGACAGGGAGTGAGAGTGAGTGAGCACATGCACAGGGAGTAGCAGGCAGAGGGAGAAGCAGGTTCCCCGCTTAGCAGGGAGCCCAACGTGGGCCTTCATCCCAGGACCCTGGAATCATGACCTGAGCTAAAAGCAGATGCTTAACCAACTGAGCCACCCAGGCACCCCTAAAATAACAATTTTTAAAAGCAAGTTTCACTTTTCCTATTCTGCACCAGCCCATCCCTGAATAATTTAGTCCTAAAGCAAGGTAAGCATGCACACTAGGTGGTGGTGGTGGTATACTGCAGGAGCCACAGTGGCCAGAAAGAAATGGCAGGACCCAAACTAGTTAAAAAGGGGATCGTTAAAAGAAGGCTGACTGGTGTGAAATATTGGAGCCCAAAGAAGGATGGGAAGGGACAAAGGGAAATTTTGTTATATACAAGGGATTTGCTCAAGTAAAATCTACTAAGGAAAATGAAAATGAGAGTTCTCACTGAGAAGAGGGTGAGAAATATGGAAAAGGAGAAAACTAGAATGAACTCTGAGATGTTGGACTATAATTGAAGGTATCTGAGTGAAATCAAGTTTTTCAATAGGTGGTAGATAGGTGATAGATGATGGTGGTAGATGATAGATAGATAGATGGATAGATAGATAGATAGAATTTTCAAATGAGTATGTTTGTGTGTATATGTGAACATATGCCTATGTTCCCTAATTCTCTCACTGTGGGGCCCTGGGAGCAGCAACATCCCAACAACCATAAAGCACCTGGCACCCAGATCCTGGCTCTAAATACGATTTTCCACCAAAAAGAAACAAGATACTGATTTCAGGGCTGATGCTGGAAAGTACAGAAAAGCCAGAAAGTAAGGAAATGCTCAACCACTGAGCCACCAGGTGCCCCAAAGAGCAAGGTTTTGATGGGAATGGTGTTTATCTGACAAAGAGCGGCCAAGGGGCCATGTTTTAGCCTTGTTATTTATTGTCAAATTGTTTTACAGAAATATCAAGTCAACCTATTACCACAACAATGTATTCCTGCAAACTGGGCAAAGAAGGACATAGATCTGCCTGGTAGGAGGAAGAGAAGAAATTAGTGGAAAAAGCATAAAACAATCTATATAATAAAGACCTTGGGGGTGGAGAGTGAAAATGGAGAACGACAGGGGATAGAGGAGGGGATTTGAAATAGGGGATTAGAAGAACGAGGCAGTATCAATGAAGGAAGAGAGAATTAATCAGTCAGGGTCACTAAGGAGCCTGAAAATTTGGGTTCCATACCCGGGGATAGAAGAGAGAACCTATTGTTCCCTCCTTCTATGGGAAGCCAGTAAGTGTGAGGAGCTGCTAACAAGTGGTGGGATATGGGGAGGGAAACAGATCCAAACCAATGGTTTTGATTTCTCAGTGAATTAGAAGGCAAATTGTCTCCTAAAAGAGAAGAGAAATGGGTGGTGGAGTTGAGAGGAAGGAAGGAGAGTGAACATTAGAAACTGGTGTTTGGGAATATGATAGCCTGACTAGGCACATGAGGTAGTATTGTACAACTGAGGTCCCTACTAGGAACTTTCAATGACTTTGACGTCCACATACAATATTCCTCTCTCAGAACTCAGCAGTGGGGATTGTGGTAGAGAAGAGGGCCAACGGGTTAAATTGGAATTGGGGTTTTCCTTGGCAAGTGGCTCCAGGATGTGAAATATTCTTCCTGAGGATTTGCAGAATGATAGAGCCTTTGGGTCTGGCTTCAACTGGTCAGGGAAGGGCTAAGAGAAAAGTAAAGGCCCATTCAGATTAATATCTTTAATTAAATGCCAATGAATCAGAGGTAAACTGGTATAATTAAACTCAACAGGCAGTGTAAATTAGTACAATCCTTTAAAAAAATATTTTGAGAACACTCATCAAGATCCTTCATGTTTTATCATTTGCCTCAGCATTTTCACTTTCTGTAATCCAAACTTTAAAAATATACAAATGGACAAAATATACAATTGCACAAAAATATTCGTTGAACCATTATGTATGTAGTGAAAAGTTGGTAATTACCTAAATGGTCTACAGTACTTTATTATTATTATTTTTAATGATTTTACTTATTTATTCATTAGAGAAAAACAGAGAGAGGCAGAAGGAGAAGCAGGCTCCCTATGGGGATCCTGATATGGGACTGGGTCCCAGGACCCCAGATCATGCCCTGAGCCAAAGGCAGATGCTCAACCACTGGGGCCCCAGGGGTCCCAGTCTACAGTACTTTAAGACAAATACTTAGAGATGCCTGAGTGGCTCAGTCCATTGAACGCTAGACTCTTGTCATGATCTCAGAATCATGAAATCTGCCTCCACATTGGGGTCACACTGGGTGTGGAGTGTGCTTAAGATTCTCTCGTCTTCTCCCTCTGCCCATCCTTCCATCCCTTGTACTTGCCCTCTTAAAAAAAAAAAAGAAAAGAAAAATATTACTTATTAACAGATTATTATACAGCTATTAAATTCATGGCATGAAAAAATAAATATTAAAATAGAGAATTGCTTCTGTTAACTGAAAAACAGCAGGATATAAACCTGTGTATACAGTATGAGTTCAACTACATAAACATAAGCATTATAAGGAAATCTGGAAGAAATATATCAAAATTTAAATTATAATTATCTCAGGGAAACTGGCTGGCTCAGTCAGTAGAGCATGTGGCACTCCATCTCAGGGTTGTGAGTTCAAGCCCCATGGTGGGTGTAGAAAATTATTTTTTTTAAAGGTAAATAAATAAAACATATTCCAAAAATTTTTTTAAAGATTTATTTATTTATTCATGAGAAACACAGAGAGAGAGACAGACAGACATAGGCAGAGGGAGAAGCAGGCTCTTCGTAGGAGCCAGATGCGGCACTCAATCCTGGATCCTAGGATCACGACCTGAGCGAAAGGCAGCCACCCAACCACTGAGCCACCCAGGCATCCCTATATCCCCAAATTTAAAAAAAATATATAAAAATAAAGAAATCATAATTACCTCTTGCTAGTAGAATTGTAGATTATTTTTTTCTTCACGACTATTCTGTATTTTGTGTTTTTTGTAATGCACATACAAAATTTCATACATAATTTATAATTAACATAAAATACACTTCATTTAAAAATAATTTCACTTTTATAAAAAAGAAAATACAGTCCGTTCTGCTGTGAACACTTGTTTTGAAAATGTGAATTTATTTCAATGAGATTAATATGTTATAGGATAATTAGAACAAAATCCAAAATCTTCATTTGCTAATGCACAATGTCCTGTGCCAGAAACCCAGAAACAGTAGGCGAACACAGAAACCGCATCCAATGGAACCCAGCTGCGTAGGATACACAGGAACACATGCTCACAAACAACAGTCATGAATACCTATCCAATAATCAAAGAGAAAGCATTTTCTATTAAGAACTTAATAGATAATTAAATTAAAAATCACAAAATCCTGCAGAAATGGCTCTTCCAAGTGGCTGGTTTAGTGGGTTCAGATCCCACTACAACTTCCAGTCAGTTGTCTGACAAAACCAAAAATGCAGATGAGAAAGCCACGAAAGGATTTCCAGCACTAATACAGAGGTTAATTGAGACAAAGTTTATACATTGGATCAAAAGTTCGATTTCTATGAAACAGCTATTTATTATAAATGCATGCCTCAAAGAACCTATATTCCAAAGTCCCAGGATTTAAGGCTAGGAAAGATGGCTTAACTATATTGTTTAACCTCAATGCCAAACCAAGGGCAATGAGCCACACTCCTCTGCATCTGCTGTTAGATGTGGTGTTTCCATCATATTTCAGATAATCCTCTTTCCACCACTTACAATAACTCACAAGCTACAATTCTTCTACGGGCAAACTTCACGTCTTTCTCAAGGTGAGGTGCCATATTTATTGCAGTATTTATGTATTTCTTAGCCATTTCACATGTGTTAAACTGTGTTATCGTTTTTGTTAGATTCCTCTTTCTAAGAAATGTGTTTTGAAAAAGATTTTCAGTGTTGTCCCTAAACCCATTTCCCAATAGCCCTGTGGATTGCACCATGTACTTTTGCATAGTACAGTGATTTTTTTTTTTTTTTTTTTAGTACAGTGATTTTTAAGGAGCTATGTATTGAGTTACTGCAGAGCTGAGTATCTCTGGCTAGGAAGACACACAAGTATCATTCTGCCAAAGTGAACAAACAAAGTTAATGCAATCCTATTCAGAATTCAAGTTTGAATTATTTCAGATCTTGACAAATTGATAATAAAGTTAATCTGCAAGGTTTTCTCAGCCTTGCCACAATTGACATTTTGGGCCAGATAATTCTTTGTTGTAGGAGGCTATCCTGTATATTATAGGATTTTTGCAGCGCCTGTGGCCTCTAACCCACCAAATACCAGTAGGCCACTTCCTCTCCTGTGACAACCAAAAATGCCTCTGGACAGTGCCAAATGTTCCTTGGTGAGCAAAATTACTTCCTTAACAACTACTGATTTTGAGGGGATGAGCATTGGGTGTTACACTATATGTTGGCAAATTGAATTTAGATTTAAAAAAGTACTACCGATTGATGGATGGATGAGACTTTATTTAAATTAGATTAATGAACATATAGTGTATTATTAGTTTCAGAGATAGAGCCCAGTGACTCATCAGTTGTATATAACACCCAGTGAAGAACTACTGATTGATTGATATCTTTTTAGAGATTTTATTTATTTATTCATGAGAGACACACAGAGACAGGCAGAGACATAGGCAGAGAGAGAAAAACAGCTTCCCTGCAAGGAGCCCGATGTGGGACTTGATCCCAGACCCCAGATCACGCCCTGAGCCAAAGGCAGAGGCTCAACCGTTGAGCCACCCAGGCGTCCCAGAACTAGTGATTTAAAAGAACAAATCTAGGGGTGCCTGGGTGGCTCAGTCAGTTGAGCATCTGATCCTTGATTTTGGTTTAGATCATGACTGTAGGATCCAACCCTGCATCTGGCTCCACACTCAGCATGGCATCTGCTTGTCCCTCTCCCTCTGCTTCTCCCTTGCTCCATCCCCCATAAATAAATTAATTAAAATCTTTTTAAAAATAAAAGGACAAATTTGAGAAGGAGAGGGGGAGGGTTGCCTTATTAAATCAAAACTATAAAACTGTAAGGTCACCTGGTCCAAGGTCTACAGTATCTGAGGATATCAGCTGATCGAGCGTATCTCCTTCGATAATACAAAGTCCTCCAAGGGGAAGGTCATTGGAAGGCACTCAGAGCTGGGTGGCTCTTCTCAGATTGCTAGCTTTGGCCATTCCCTGGACAGGCAATGAACTGGGCAATGAATGGGTCTTGCCCACTGGGAGGAAGTGTGGAATGAAGCGGGACAACTATTGGCTGGTTTTGTTTTTGTTTTAAGATTTTGAAAATTTATTTGAGAGAGCTCATGGGAGAAAGACCACCAGCAGGCGGCAAAAGGCCGATGGAGAGGGAGAAGCAGACTCCCCGCTGAGCAGAGATCAGAGGGAGAAGGGCCTGGGAGGATGGGCGAGGCCGGCCTGACCTGAGCAGAAGGCAGCCGCTCAACGCGCCCCCCGGGCGCCCCCTATTGGATGCTTTACAGGATGGCAGGAGCTCCTGACCAGGTCAGGGGCTAACTTCCTCCTCAGAGAGAACATCTGGCTTGTTTCCCCCACTGGGTGGTTGTCAAAAAGCACGTGGGAAACTATCTGAAAGCACCTAGTAAATGATAAGGCATTATTCATACAAGAGCCTTACTCTTATTGCCACTGACCAGGAACCTTGAATAATAATTTTTGTGATTCTCAGATTCTAATTTCCCAACTATCCCCTCCAAAGAGCCATTCTACTCAGTCACATATAAGATCTCTTGGCTTCTGGGGCGCCTGGGTGGCTCAGTTGGTTAAGCATCTGGCTCTTGGTTTCAGCTGAGGTCATTATCTCACAGGTCCTGGGATTGAGCCCCATGTTCCGCTCAGCCTGCTTGAGATTCCCTCTCTCTCTCCCTCTACCCCTCCCTCCATTCACACACACTCTATCTTCTACAATAGATCAATAAATCTTTTTTTTTTTAAGATTTTATTTATTTATCCATGAGAGACACACAGAGAGAGAAGCAGAGATGCAGGCAGAGGGAGCAGCAGGCTCCATGCAGGGAACTCGAACTGAGAGTCAATCCGGGGTCTCCAGGATCACACCCTGGGCTGAAGGCGGTGCTAAACTGCTGAGCCACCCAGGGATCCCCTAGATCAGTACATCTTAAAAAATAATAATAAAACCTCTATTGGAATGCGAGTGACCTATAGAAAGGTCATAGGTGATCTCAACTCCTTTCCAAAGTTTTTGTGTTTGCTTTTTTGCCAATTGACACTGGCTGAAAGTAAACTTTATTACTTTTATGTACAGAAAATTCAACAGCATCCAATTAGCCCAGTTTGGTGAGCAGTTCTTTAGCCTTTACCTTTTCCAGCTTGGCAATGAGAGCCACCGACTTTTACCCAGGGCATCTGTCATGGTCATTGGTCCTGATGGTTTCCACCAGCTTTGCCGGACTCCTTTGTCTTCTGAGTTAACGTGTGTGTGAAGGCAACAGTGGTGCAGCTCTTCCTCTGACCAGACGCCCCAGCCTGGCTGTCCCTTGATAATCCAGCAGGGAACCCCCATCTTCCTACACAGGGCAGGCAGGAAGACAACCAGCTCAGGGGAGCCGCAGCATGTGCAATCACTGCCGCCTGAGCTCTCTTGTTTTCTACCAACGTGGTGACAGTGTTAACCCCAGATCTAGGGACAGGCGGCCTCAGAGTGGGGAAATCGCCTTTGCCCTCAGCTTTCTTCTCAGCCTGGGCTAACAAGCTCTTCTCTTGCTTCGTCACTGGTCCGTACATGCAGGCTGGCTTAGGCAGTGGAATAGCTGTTTGGGGGTCCAAGGCCTGGGTGAACCGGTCAGGCCCAGGAGGCACTTTCAGACATTTAAAGAGAATAGCCCTTTGCCACTGCAGCCGGATGTGTCAGGTCCGTTTGACAAAGTGGGTGACGCTCCTTTGGGGCTGGATGTTCTGTATGATGCCAAAATTCTTGGGCCTTTTCTCAAACAGGGGACTAACCATCTTCTTGGTCTCCTGCTCCTTCACAGCAGCAGGGGCCAGGGCTACCTTCTTCCTCTTTCTTTTCTTTCAACATCTTGGGTTGCTGGACAAGAGCACCAAAGTGGTTGTTTTGTTTTGTTTTTTTTCTCAATGTATTTTTGAAGGGAGCCTGGACAACCTCTGCCGCTGCAATCTTACTTGTTAAGTAAGAAACTGCTGCATCTCCCCATGACTTGACACATCTCGGTGCTTTCACATGCCTCTGATTGAGAAATGCTGATGTAGGGCCACATGAGAGTGGACCCACCCAGGTGACAGGGTCCCGTCCTGGACAGTGACTCGGGCAAAAGGTGTCCAGGAAAACAGACCGTCATTTGCAAAACTGCACAAAGGGGCAGGGTCTCCATTTCCACATAGACCCGCCAGGTCACAACGGCCGGCCTTCTGGGCCCCAGCCTCACTGCCCCGGACCGCCCAAACTCCCTTGCTGCTTAGTGAGGCCGGAGGCCAGGAAACCACCCCCGGGACCGACATTGCCTTTCTTGTAGAATAACGACACCCTTTACCCTCGCCCCTCAGACTCTGGGTGTGCGCGTGGGCGTGGGCGTGCGCGGGCTGCCTCTGGCACAGCCTATGGCCCGGCCGGCTGGCTGCCCCAGAAAGGCCGTCCCCGCTGAGAGAGCCTTCTGGAAAGGCAGAGGCGAGGGCTGCTGCGGCCCTGCCAGCGCAGAGCTCCGGGGAGTGGCGGCTGCCTCGAGGGCCCAGGCCGCCCAGCCTCTTAGGGGAGCGGGTGTGCAACTAGAACGGGTGTCAAGCTCTTTGAAGACATCTGTCCCCTCCCGGGAGACCTAGAACTGCTCAGGTAACTCTTAGGACCCAGTTAGACGCCCAAGGAGCTAGGAGAGTGCGTGCAACTCGCTTTGCAGAGAAGGTTCAGGCTGCGGGCTGCGGGCTGCGCTTCAAGAGCAAAGTCTCTGACTCAGGAAGGCAGAAAGGGGCAAAGGTGACCCCGGGGCACTGTGGTCCCCAGCGGTCCCCAGCACATCACATTTAGCTCCTGAAGTGTAAGAGGCTTGTTTCAGACACATCGAAGGGGTGAACCCATGCAGGCGGGTCTCCGGGGAGCCAGGAAGGTCTTTCCCCTTCCTCTGTCTTCACTGCAGGAGACAAGGACAAGGGACACTTGGCAGGAGCCGCGCTTCCTGGGGCCTGAGGGCTTGTCAGTGTCTGACAAGTGTTCACCCCAGGATTTTGACACAAATTGCCGAATAGGACCTTTCTGAGATAAGCGACTGCAGGGAGGCCTGGGTGGCTCAGTCAGTTAGGTGTCTGCCTGCTGGTTTGGGTTCAGGTCCTGATCTCAGGCTCCAGAGGTGGAGCCCTAGGGAGAGGGGGTGGGAGCTCAGCAGGGGCGCCTGCCCCTCCCGCTGCTCACATGCTCTCTCTCTCTCCAAAATGAATCAATACATCTTTTTAAAAAATGAAATAAATGATTACAAAATATATGCCACCTCGTTAACAGTCCATTGTTCGGTAAATCATGTAGGGATTAAGATCTCTCAGGTCTGGGTCCCTGGGTTGCTCAGCATCCTGCTCTTGACTGGGGCTCAGGTCATGGTCTCAAGGCTGTGAGGTGGAGCCCTGAGTCGGGCTCTACACTGGGCATGGAGCCACCTTGGGATTCTCTCTCTGCCGCCCCATGTCCCTCTGCCCCTCTCCCTCAAAGTAAGTGAATGAAAATAAATACAAAATTTCTCATGTCAACAGAATTTCTGAGGGTGATGATTGCTACAAAGACATCGCCAACCACTGACTAACATGAATCATGGGTAGTTGTGATGATTTCACTTTGAGTTCCATTAATTTTTTTTTAATTAAGTAAAGTCTACCTGCAACGTGGGACACCCCCTCATGAACCAAGATCAAGAGTCCCATGCTCTGCTGATTGAGCCAGCCAGGTGCCCCTAGAATCCATTTTTTAAGTAAAACGCTGTTTTGTTTTATTTTTTAAAAAGATTTTATTTATTTGACCGAGAGAGAGAGAGAGAGAGAGAGAGAGCACAAGCAGGGGGAATGGGAGAGGGAGAAGCAGACTCCCCATTGAACGGGGAGCTGGATGTGGGGCTTGATCCCAGGACCCCGGGATCATGACTTGAGTCGAAGACAGACGCTAATTAAGAGCCCCTCAGGTACCCCTAAAACTCTATTTTAAAAGAAAACTGGCTGGGGCACCTGGGTGGCTCAGTGGTTGAGCATCTGCCTTTGGTTCACGGCATGATCCCGGGGTCTTGGGATCGAGTCCCGCATCGGGCTCCCTGAATGGAGCCTGCTTCTCCCTCTGCCTGTGTCTCTGCCCCTCTCTCTCTGTGTCTTTCATGAATAAAGAAATAAACTCTTTAATAAAATAAAATAAAATAAATAAAATAAAACTGGCTGAAGCAAGGCAGTATCACATGCTCTTTTGGGGGAGCCTCAGTAACCACGAAGCTCAGAGAAAAGATTGAAGCAGTTTCTTGTCTTGAATTTAAGCTAGAAAACGATGCCGCTCTCATCAACTGTGAACAAGCATTGTTGCCAAAGCCCCCAAGGAAGGCCTGGAACTTTGGCCCTAGGAGGGGGCCCAGTGCCTTATACCGAGTGGTGGGCAAGGGTTGTCTTCCTCTCCAGCTGCAGGAGCCCTTGGAAATGACTGGGGGGAGCCCCGGTGTGGGCAGAGGAAAGGAACTCTGCATTTCCTTCCAGAACTGGGAGTGGGAGGGCCCTGCAAGGTGGAGCAGTAGGCCCTGCAAGGGGGAGGGCTTGAGCGGGACTTGCAGGGAGCAGCAGGCCCCTCAGTGTGGGCACAGTGGGTGGGGGGGACAGGCAGTGTGCCCTCCCTGGTCACAGCCTCTGTCGGGGATCCCCGTGCTCCCACTCAGAGCTCTCACCTGGGGGCGTCGGGCCGGCCAGGTGAGTGTCAGGTGGGCAGAGAGACTCTGACAGCTGCTATCTGCAGGCTGCCTGTTGTGCCTGTCACTGCTGGGTGCCCCCCTTCTGCTCCCCAAATGGTCCGACCTGGACTCTCTTCCAAGAAACAGGGAAATTTGGCTGCTCCCTTGCCAGGGGTCAGGAGCCTGCTAGGGTCACAGGAAGCTGTGTGTGCTATTGGCCTGGGCTTCCTCAGAAAGCCTTCCCGGGACTGATAAGAGGAGAAAACACAAAGGAAAATTGGGCAAAATATGTCAACACAGGGATATGGACGTAAGCAACAGAAAACACCATGAAACCAAGCAGGGTATTTTTTTCCTCTGAAAACTGCTAAGGCCAAGAATTTCCCCTTCACACTAGTTCTGATTTTGGACCAGCCGGCTGCAGAGTGTGTGAAAGGAAGCACCTTGCAGTGCAGAGGGGGCTCTTGGGCAGGATGCCCTGGTTTATAATCCTGCTTTCCTGCCTTTTGGAGCATCAGGGGATTAACTCAATTTCCCTCCCTGTAGTGTCCTCATGTATAAAAAGTCATAACCCTCTCCCTTGTAGGGCTCATAGGTAAAGGAACTCTGTGGGTGGCAGGGAGCTAACTGGGATGAGGGAGAAGTAGGCACTCAGCAAGAAGCACACTGGGCAAACTGAGAACCATGCCTGGCACACGGTAGGTGCTCAGGAGGGTTTATGAGATTAATGAATTTACCTCCTTGCTCTGATGGTCTTGAGGGCAATTTTATAACCTTCCAGTTATGTCTCCAAAGCTCTCCTCCACCACCAAGGACACTGACTACAGTCTCCTTGCATATGTCCTATATATGGTCAGGGCAAAGGATGGACGTTCTTGGTTTCCTCTGTCTCCGACATGAACATGAAGACCAAAGGACCAGCTCCCCTCTGAAACACAAAGAAAGAAAGTATTACGAGAATGATGTGCGTCTGTCTAATAATTCCATCCTGCCATCTCGAAGATAATGAGGCACATCAACATGAAGTCTGGGAAGGTGACAGTATGAATCCCGTAGTAGCTGGAGACGATGCCCAAGGAGAGCACAAATAGACTAATTATTAGCTCAATCATATGCGTTGGTCATTTTAGTAAGACAAAGACAGCTGTGTATGGGCAGTGTAATATGATCCAAACCAAGACACTAGATCTCTTACTAGAAGTGAAGATGCTTCAGGTGGAGGGAGATTTTAGGGCTGCTTCTTTTTTCTTTCAGTTTGGTGTCACTCACATTAACCCACCTTAACCCTGGGGCCAGGTGGAGCGCCTCTGGGTCCTCGGGCACCTGAGCCCTTTTACATCCACTATGCCTTTACACAGGCTGTTCCCTCTGCCTGGAACACCTCGCACCTTCTCGCCTGCCTTTTCAGGCTTTAGCTCAGCTCCTGTGTGAAGTTCCCAGATCCCCTATCCTAGAGTTAAACCAGTCATCTCCATGTATGCTTCCCTTGCATTTAGTAAAATCCCATGCAGTCAGTAGATATTAATTATACAGTCAGAGGCCACGACTTTTAAGGTTCTCAACAGTCCATGCCCACAGGGAGACACCGGAGTGACTCGGAGCAGTTTTTGCTGTATTATAACTAGCTTCTGACCTACTGTCCCTTTCTCAGGCTGGGAGGTAACATGCCCTCATCCTCACCTCCCCCAAAAGACATGCTGGCTTAGACTAAAGTTGCCTGGCAAAACAATGTTGAGAGTAACCACAACTGTACAACCAGAGAAATCATTATAAAAGTATGAAAATAATAAAGTTTGGTAGGAATGTTTCTAATTGCATGTTAATGTGTCTCAGATCTTAACTTTTTCCTGCTCTCCCACCTGACAATGGTGATACATATTGCGTATTCATGGATGTACTTTTGCTGCATTTGCTTTGACCATAGTGACCATATGATGTATCATTCAAACCATTCCCTGTGTCCAGCTTTGACCCATTACCTGCAGCTTCTCTCCGGGGTTTTCCATCCTCATCCTTCAGAGCACTTACCCAGGGTGCCAAGTGAAGAAAGAACATAAAGGGGATGACTGGGTGGCTCAGTGGTTGAGTGTCTGCCTTTGGCTCAGGTCATGATCCCTGGGTCCTGGGATGGAGTCCTGCATTAGGTTCCCAGCATGGAGCCTGCTTCTCCCTCTGCCTGTGTCTATGCCTCGCTCTCTGTGTCAACACATCCCTCACGCTTATTGGCTTCTCCACAGAGGAAGGAGCCACAAGATCCCTCTTCTCCCATCATTAGCTGTGGAGCCCAGCCTCTGAGTCTCCTCAGTGAGCCTGCCTGGTCAATCCTTTCCCACGATCAGGCTATCAGATTCTATCCCAGGACTTGTAATTGGGATTCAGAGCCTCTAGCCAATTCTCTCCTGAGTTCTTGGACTAAGAGACCGGGTAGGGATAAGATGGGCATTTCTGCCATATGTATAGAAATTAGGAAGTCAATCCTAGAAGACAAGATCAATATAAAAGAACAAGCAGTTTGAGAGACCATGAGACATTTAAAGATTGTCCGTACCGTTCATAAAAGCTACATTGCTCACTAATTCTTTTTTCGTAAAAATGAATCCTTTTGGCTGAGGATTCGAGGATTCAATCCTTTTGGCTGAGTTCATGCAAGGCATTATGTGGGAAAACTTCATTTGACAAGGGGAGACCCTAAGAGTATAAATCCCTGAGATTTAGCATAACTTCCTGAAGAATTTCAGATTTTAAAAGCCTTTAAAAGCTATGGCTTTAGTAGGATCCAAGCTGAGCTCTCCTGAAGGTAAAGGTTGACCCAACTAATGTGTTGGTTAAAGGTGGAACAGACAGAAAGTTGCACTAGGATTTTCCTGTGATACAATGGAAGAGTAGGAATGGAACAAGACAGACCCAGAGAAGAGGGGAGGGATTTGCTAGGCCTGATGGTAGGGGACGGGCTGGGGCTTCAACTTCCTCTTTGTTCCCTCTTTCACCACCTAGGAATTATGATGCTGGCCGGGGGTTCTAGTCTAGGGCGCACATTTGTAGTTGCCAGAGTAAGACAACAGTGTCATCTCCTTTTCCTGAGGAGACATGGTGCCATGGCTGAGCGCAAGCTCATCTCCCTAAGGACTTGATTCTCCCTCCTACTTTCTGTCCGGGTGGGGCTCTTACTTCTGCTCTACTATCTACAGAGGACTCAGGCCTTACCAAACTTGGGGAAATTAGAGACATCGGTCAGGTAAGGGGTCTGTAGGCCCAGGCCTTAGTATGTGTTGACTCTGTTTTTCCTGATTCTCTCCCTTCTTTAATATAGAGTGGCAACTAGTAAGCGCAGAAGAAATGATCGTGTTAGAAACATCATGGTTTTGCAACCATCATAATTAATCCACACAAGGATGGTAAATGGATACTAAAACTAGTGGGTGAAGATTTGACGAGAATTCAGGTATTTACATGCCCTCAAGTGTCTCCTACAAAATACTTATTAATTACAAAGAGAAAAACAGTAAATTTTTAAAAAGATTTTATTTATTCATGAGAGACAGAGAGAGAGGCACAGACACAGGAAGAGGGAGAAGCAGGCTCCCTGTGGGGAGCCCGACGTGGGACTTGATCCTGAGACCCCAGGGTCACACCCTGGGCCGGAGGCAAATGCTCCACCGCCAAGAGCTACCCCCCCACCCCCCACCCCGGGCATCCTGAAAAATAGTAAATTTTACCATTGAGAAAACGGAAAAGCAGAGCACCAAATGGTCAAAGTTACTATCGCCATAATAGTAAAAATTCACATCGCGTGCTTCCTGATATGACCCTCTAAGGGCTCAGGATTGCTGCCGTGGCATTTCTTTTTTTTAATTAATTAATCATTTTATTTAAATCCAATTTGCCAACATACAGTGTAACCCCCAGTGCTCATCCCATCAGGTGCCCCCCTCAGTGCCCGTCCCCCACTTACCCCCCCCCCCCGCCCACGTCCCCTTCCACTACCCTTTGTTTGTTTCCCAGAGTTGGGAGTCTCTCATGGTTGGTCTCCCTCTCTAATTTTCCCCATTCAGTTTCCCCTCTTTCCCTTATAGTCCCTTTCACTATTTCTTACATTTTCTGTGGCATTTCTGCCAACAATGCCTAAGGTGAACCATATCACAAAGAAACATTAGGCAAATATAAATTGAGGAATATTCTGCAAAATAAAAGCCGTATATTCTTCATAACTAAAAGACATGAAAGATAGAAGACTGAGAAAGTACTACAGATGGAAAGAAACCAAAGAGAAATGACAACAAGATGCAACACATGATCCTGGGTTGGGTTCTGGAGGTATGCACACACATATACACCGATGCCAGTTTGTCAGGACAACTGACAGCATTTGAATGGGAAGTAGATGGTAGTATTGACTTTATATCAATTTCCTGATGTAGATGGTTTTACTGTAGGTATGTGGAAGGATTCTTTATCTCAGGAAACATACACTGAAGTGTTTAGGGGTAATAGGGCATCATTACTCTCAGCTTATCCCCAAACCGCCAGAGGGAGGAAGATAGAGAATGATAAAGTAAATATGGTAAAATGTTAAGAGGGAATCTGGATGAAGGGATACTAGAGTTATTTGTATTATTTCTGCATCTTTTCTGTGGGCTTGAAATTGTTTCAAATATTTTTATTTAAAAAGAGAAGTCATCACACAAACAGATGTCCAACTTTAATTGTGATATGTGATATAAAGAGAATAAAGCTTATTAATTGGCAATAAGGGGAATTTTGCCTGCTATAGAGGGGAATACAGAAAGGCTATGGTATGGGAGTGACTTCCAAGCTGCCCATTGAGGAATGAGCAGGAGATAAATCAGGTAAAAAAAAAAAATTGAGATAAACAGCTTAACGTAGAGAGAGAAACAAGTAGATGGGAAGGAGGAAACACGGCAAAGAGCTAAGCATGAAAGAGGCCAGTGGGACTGGTGCAGGGACCAGCTGGCAGACAGGGGTGAGGAGAGGCTGAGGGTTTTACGCTGAGGACAAAGGGAAGCCACCGAAGAAGACATGCGTTACACTTGACAGGATCACTTTAATCACTGGCTGGAGAACAGATTGTAGGAGGTATAGCAGGATACAGGGGCTGGTTAGAAGGCCAGATGAATGGTCACAGGGATGAAAGAAGTAGTGGGAATCCAGATTTATTTCAGAAACATAAGAAACAGGACACAGAGATGGATTGAGTAGAAATCCAAGAGAGAGAAATGTGGTAGGAATGACCCCTTGGGTTTTGGCTCCTACCAATGGAATGGATTGAGGTAACATTTCTTTCTTTCTTTCTTTCTTTCTTTCTTTCTTTCTTTCTTTCTTTCTTTCTTTTTAAGAATTTATTTATTTATTCATGAGAGGCACAGAGAGAGGCAGGAGAGCAAGCTTCCTGCGGGGAGCCCAATGTAGGACTCAAACCCAGGACCCCAGGATCACGACCTGAGTCAGAGGGAGACACTCAACCACTGAGCCACCCAGGTGTCCTGAGGTGACATTTCTTAAGAAGGGAAAACTGCAGAAGAAATAGATATGCAGGAGGGTGAAGAGTAAGAAATCATTCTGCACAAATTAAATTTGCTACACCTTGTCTGCATGTGTGGTATATTTTGTACTTTTTGAAGAATGGAATTGATGTGCCCACGAGACATGGAAGTGGAGGCATGAAGCTGGGTAATGAGCTACACAAGGTTTGGAGTGTAAAAGACCTGTGCGCTGTCTGATAACCTACTTGGGAAAAGCCAGGTAATGAAAGGTATTCAAAGAATTAAACAAACAAACAAACAAACTACTCTTTTACTCCTTTGAATGATGTACATTTCTCTTAACATTTAACTTATTCTAATCATTGATAGTTATTTTTATACACCTGGATTACAAAGTATGTATTTTATTCATTTTCCTTCCCCCATGCTGCCTTCAAAATGTAGGAACTAATCTACATTCATTAAAGAGAATTTTCTAGTCAAATAAAAATCTTAATTGGGTTGAATTAAATGACTATTTAGTTGGGTTTTTTTTAAGATTTTATTTATTTATTCATGAGAAACAGAGAGAGAGAAGCAGAGACACAGGCAGAGGGAGAAGCAGGCTCCATGCAGGGAGCCTGACATGGGACTCGATCCCAGGACTCCAGGATCACACCCTGAGCTGAAGGCGGCACTAAACCGCTGAGCCACCTGGGCTGCTCCAAGTAGGTTTTTTCTATGAAATTGTTTACATATAAAAGGAAAGAAGGAAGAGAATGTCAATTTATTGCATGAGAAACTAGACAATTTGATTTCTATAGATTTCAAGTTGGGGCTTTTTGTGTTGAGCAATCTCTTCCTGCCTACTGCATTGCCATCTTGTACATAAACAGAAATAATCAGTGGACAAAAAACATCATTGTTAAACCAAATAGACCACAAAACGACATTCTATGGTCAATATAATCCAAAAGAAATTAGTTTGCATTCCTGTATTTGAAATAGTCCTCAAAGAACCTAGGAATTAGGCAGTTTACATGTACCACTTCCAGTATTACAAGATAGGAATTATGTTGACAACTGTCACAATAACAAAATTTAATAGCTAGATGCTAGAACAGATGACCTGTTAAATTGTAGGCACCTGAGATGTGTGTCTCTAACGCTGGCAAATCCAAACTCTAACTAGGTGAGTATAGAAGATCTTCCTTCTTTCTCAGGGGTAACAAAGAGACCGTGGCCATGTGGCTCCACCTGGACCTCATGGGCCTCTACCTCCTTCTGCCCTGGTACTGGAAGCAGGTGGCAAGCCACCTTCTAGACCAGTATGCCTTCATCACCAGCTGTGACATAGGCTTTCAGGAACTGTCAGACTGGGAAAGGGGCCAAGCAGCCAGATATCAGGCAGGCTGGAGCTGGTGACCACGGATATCCCAAGACAGAGAGCATCACTATGGCCACGCAACAGACAAAGAAACACCTGGGGGCGACTGTCCATTATATAGGCTGCTTGAGCCTCAAGGTTTCAGAATTACCAGATAACATGTCCAGTAAAAAGTCTCAGGAATCAGGATGGAGATACATTGAGGTTTTTACTTGTTTGTCTTTACATTAGGAACCACAAAAAAAAAAAAAAAAAAAAAAAAGGAACCACATATACATTAGTATTCATAGAGTAAATATATTTGGGACTGCCATAAACAAAATCGGGTTGCGTGGAATTTATATGTCTCAGGGTGGAAGGTGGAGGGTGGAAGGAAGTTTACTAGCAGTGAGGAAATAGGTTTAACAGGCAAGAATATGTACCTGGAAAGGGAAGGTAGATAAAGGATAGAAAGGCAAGGAAGGAAAAGAAAGAGATGACTGTGGAGTAGAAACTCTAAGGTGCATGCATGGTAGCCTCTGAAAATCTAGGGTGAAAATATTCCTCTGGTTTCCTTCAAGCCGAAAGCCATTGTGCTGCCCATGTCATTGTGTTATCTTTTCCTGAGAACAGTATAAACCTGTCTTTCTCAATCACAAGATGATAATCAGAAAACCTCCTGCATCCAAGCAGCATTCTAGGATGACTTTATTGCTTAGTCAAAGCCCACATATATAAATCAATATAAAAATATTCATTTATGAATGAATATAAAATGGGACAATTCTAGGAAAATAAGTGAGACCAAGTCATGCCCCTAATCTGGTCAGCAGGACTCAGAGTCCCTGTGTGTTTTCTCCTCTTATCAGTCCCGGGAAGGCTTTCTGAGGAAGCCCAGGCCAATAGCACACACAGCTTCCTGTGACCCTAGCAGGCTCCTGACCCCTGGCAAGGGAGCAGCCAAATTTCCCTGTTTCTTGGAAGAGAGTCCAGGTCGGACCATTTGGGGAGCAGAAGGGGGGCACCCAGCAGTGACAGGCACAACAGGCAGCCTGCAGATAGCAGCTGTCAGAGTCTCTCTGCCCACCTGACACTCACCTGGCCGGCCCGACGCCCCCAGGTGAGAGCTCTGAGTGGGAGCACGGGGATCCCCGACAGAGGCTGTGACCAGGGAGGGCACACTGCCTGTCCCCCCCACCCACTGTGCCCACACTGAGGGGCCTGCTGCTCCCTGCAAGTCCCGCTCAAGCCCTCCCCCTTGCAGGGCCTACTGCTCCACCTTGCAGGGCCCTCCCACTCCCAGTTCTGGAAGGAAATGCAGAGTTCCTTTCCTCTGCCCACACCGGGGCTCCCCCCAGTCATTTCCAAGGGCTCCTGCAGCTGGAGAGGAAGACAACCCTTGCCCACCACTCGGTATAAGGCACTGGGCCCCCTCCTAGGGCCAAAGTTCCAGGCCTTCCTTGGGGGCTTTGGCAACAATGCTTGTTCACAGTTGATGAGAGCGGCATCGTTTTCTAGCTTAAATTCAAGACAAGAAACTGCTTCAATCTTTTCTCTGAGCTTCGTGGTTACTGAGGCTCCCCCAAAAGAGCATGTGATACTGCCTTGCTTCAGCCAGTTTTATTTTATTTATTTTATTTTATTTTATTAAAGAGTTTATTTCTTTATTCATGAAAGACACAGAGAGAGAGGGGCAGAGACACAGGCAGAGGGAGAAGCAGGCTCCATTCAGGGAGCCCGATGCGGGACTCGATCCCAAGACCCCGGGATCATGCCGTGAACCAAAGGCAGATGCTCAACCACTGAGCCACCCAGGTGCCCCAGCCAGTTTTCTTTTAAAATAGAGTTTTAGGGGTACCTGAGGGGCTCTTAATTAGCGTCTGTCTTCGACTCAAGTCATGATCCCGGGGTCCTGGGATCAAGCCCCACATCCAGCTCCCCGTTCAATGGGGAGTCTGCTTCTCCCTCTCCCATTCCCCCTGCTTGTGCTCTCTCTCTCTCTCTCTCTCTCTCTCTCGGTCAAATAAATAAAATCTTTTTAAAAAATAAAACAAAACAGCGTTTTACTTAAAAAATGGATTCTAGGGGCACCTGGCTGGCTCAATCAGCAGAGCATGGGACTCTTGATCTTGGTTCATGAGGGGGTGTCCCACGTTGCAGGTAGACTTTACTTAATTAAAAAAAATTAATGGAACTCAAAGTGAAATCATCACAACTACCCATGATTCATGTTAGTCAGTGGTTGGCGATGTCTTTGTAGCAATCATCACCCTCAGAAATTCTGTTGACATGAGAAATTTTGTATTTATTTTCATTCACTTACTTTGAGGGAGAGGGGCAGAGGGACATGGGGCGGCAGAGAGAGAATCCCAAGGTGGCTCCATGCCCAGTGTAGAGCCCGACTCAGGGCTCCACCTCACAGCCTTGAGACCATGACCTGAGCCCCAGTCAAGAGCAGGATGCTGAGCAACCCAGGGACCCAGACCTGAGAGATCTTAATCCCTACATGATTTACCGAACAATGGACTGTTAACGAGGTGGCATATATTTTGTAATCATTTATTTCATTTTTTAAAAAGATGTATTGATTCATTTTGGAGAGAGAGAGAGCATGTGAGCAGCGGGAGGGGCAGGCGCCCCTGCTGAGCTCCCACCCCCTCTCCCTAGGGCTCCACCTCTGGAGCCTGAGATCAGGACCTGAACCCAAACCAGCAGGCAGACACCTAACTGACTGAGCCACCCAGGCCTCCCTGCAGTCGCTTATCTCAGAAAGGTCCTATTCGGCAATTTGTGTCAAAATCCTGGGGTGAACACTTGTCAGACACTGACAAGCCCTCAGGCCCCAGGAAGCGCGGCTCCTGCCAAGTGTCCCTTGTCCTTGTCTCCTGCAGTGAAGACAGAGGAAGGGGAAAGACCTTCCTGGCTCCCCGGAGACCCGCCTGCATGGGTTCACCCCTTCGATGTGTCTGAAACAAGCCTCTTACACTTCAGGAGCTAAATGTGATGTGCTGGGGACCGCTGGGGACCACAGTGCCCCGGGGTCACCTTTGCCCCTTTCTGCCTTCCTGAGTCAGAGACTTTGCTCTTGAAGCGCAGCCCGCAGCCCGCAGCCTGAACCTTCTCTGCAAAGCGAGTTGCACGCACTCTCCTAGCTCCTTGGGCGTCTAACTGGGTCCTAAGAGTTACCTGAGCAGTTCTAGGTCTCCCGGGAGGGGACAGATGTCTTCAAAGAGCTTGACACCCGTTCTAGTTGCACACCCGCTCCCCTAAGAGGCTGGGCGGCCTGGGCCCTCGAGGCAGCCGCCACTCCCCGGAGCTCTGCGCTGGCAGGGCCGCAGCAGCCCTCGCCTCTGCCTTTCCAGAAGGCTCTCTCAGCGGGGACGGCCTTTCTGGGGCAGCCAGCCGGCCGGGCCATAGGCTGTGCCAGAGGCAGCCCGCGCACGCCCACGCCCACGCGCACACCCAGAGTCTGAGGGGCGAGGGTAAAGGGTGTCGTTATTCTACAAGAAAGGCAATGTCGGTCCCGGGGGTGGTTTCCTGGCCTCCGGCCTCACTAAGCAGCAAGGGAGTTTGGGCGGTCCGGGGCAGTGAGGCTGGGGCCCAGAAGGCCGGCCGTTGTGACCTGGCGGGTCTATGTGGAAATGGAGACCCTGCCCCTTTGTGCAGTTTTGCAAATGACGGTCTGTTTTCCTGGACACCTTTTGCCCGAGTCACTGTCCAGGACGGGACCCTGTCACCTGGGTGGGTCCACTCTCATGTGGCCCTACATCAGCATTTCTCAATCAGAGGCATGTGAAAGCACCGAGATGTGTCAAGTCATGGGGAGATGCAGCAGTTTCTTACTTAACAAGTAAGATTGCAGCGGCAGAGGTTGTCCAGGCTCCCTTCAAAAATACATTGAGAAAAGATACTTTGGAAAGGAGTTGAGGTCACCTCTGACCTCACTCCCTATAGGTCGGTCACATTCCAATCAATAGAGGGTTTGTGGGTTTTTGTTTTTAAGACTTATTGATCTATTTTAGAAAGTGTGTGCATGTATGTGTGTGTGTGTGTGTGAGAGAGAGAGAGAGAGTGAATGGGGGGAGCAGCGTTGGAGGAAGAGAATCTCAAGCAAACCGAGCCCAATGGGGTCCTCAATCCCATGACCTATGAAATCATGACCTGAGCTGAAAACCAAGAGCCAGATGCCTCACCGACTGAGCCACCCCAGCTCCTTCCAGCTCACTCCAGCTCTCCCCTGTCCCCAGGATCTTGAGCCCACCCGGACTCCAGTGCCACTGACCCAACAACCACCTTTCCACTAACCCTCATCTCTTCCTTTGTTCCCCACCTACACTCTCCGATCTGTTACTGTGACCTCTCCCCCACTGGCCATGCCTGAGACTCTTGCCCCAATCCTCTTAACGCTACTCACTTGGCCAAACCACAGGAACACTGGAGCAGTTGGAGGAGAACTCCACGCTTGGGTGGAGGGTCCTCCCACGCTCTCCCAGCCACCCTTGCAGCCCTGTCTGCGCATATGCAGTAGAGCACAGCCGCTTGGGCCCCTGCAGCATCCCTCCAGCAATCCCACCCTCTCCCACCTCTCCTGAATCATCACTTTCTTGCTTCCACTACTTATTTATTTTTCCCTCTTGTTATCCTTTCACCACCCTCATCACCACTGCCACGACCACATCTTTTTCCTGTTGCCACAAAATTCCTCTCTAGACTTGTCCATACTCACTGCCTCCAAACCCTCTTCCCATATTCGATTGAATATTTCTGTGACGCACTCACACCCACCACTCTTCCCAAACTGCTTCCACGGAGGTGTCCAGTGACCTCCATCTGGACTGCCAGGGTTCACTTCGTGTCCTCACCCTGCTTTACATAGAAGCATTTGACCACTCTCTCTGTCTCCTTCTTGATAGACTTGGTGTCCCTTGGCTTCCATAACACCAAGCTCTTGGAACTTATTTCCTCTTATCTCAATGCTTCCTCTCAGTTTCCTTTGCTGGCTCCCCAACTTTCCCCAGATCCTTAATGCAGAGTGCCTTCGGGGCTCAGCCCTCAACACCCCGTGCAGCTATACTTCTATCTCACCCATACCTCTCTGCTGAGCTCCAGACCCGCGTTCCCAATGGCCTCCTCACATTTCCACTTGAAAGCCTAGGAGACATCTCAGCTTTAACCTTAGTGAGCAGATCGTTTTATTTTATGTTTTCCTGAAGGCAGATCATTGTGTAAATCATTCCCACTGAATCCAAGGTAATTCTTAAGAAGTTTTAATTTTCAAAAAGTATCTTTGGTAAAGTCTTAGTATCAGGCATCAAGTCACAGCTATATTTTGATCACTAAGGCCTGTTTTGTTTTTCTGCATAGTGTTTCCTCCTCATGAGTTGTGAGGAGAATTTGTGAGGCAGCCCAAGGAACTAGTAGACACGTTGTGGATCTGATCAAAGATCAACTGAGGAGAGACACAGGTGTTAGTTTCCTGCAAGAAATGCCAAAGCTAGTCATGACATGCCCTCCAAGGAGAAGAGAGTACACCCAGCAGGACCGGCTGCAGTCAAGAGTGCCACGTGCAAATTTTACACATTCTCATGACTCTTTCATCCTTGCACCAACCTGGCACAGGCCTGAGAGCCAGCTGGCATCCTGGACAAGTGCTCTGAGGGGAGAAAGACAGAGCTCCATGGAGAGAGTCTTAAAGCTACAAGGTGTCCTAGGGGCACCTGGCTGGCTCAGAGTGTAGAGAGTGTGACTCTTGATCTCAGGGTTGTGAGTTTGAGCCCCACCTTGGGTGTGGAGATTACTTAAAAATAAAATCTTTAAAAAAAAATTAAAAGGTGTCCTAGCCCAATCAGCTTGAGGTCCGAACCAACTTGCAGTCCAGCATGGTCAGGCCTTTTGACTTATTGCCATGAAGGAGGCTGCACCCCAGGAGACCCATGGCTCATCTCACCAAACAAAGGATAAGAGTTAGTACAGGATTTAGGAGTGAAGCAATGTTTTAATAGGCTCCAAGCAAGCAGGGCTGTGTGAAAAGAGGTCTATCTCGTGTCTGAATTGCAAAGTAGACCTAGGGTCATCTTAGAAGGTTGACCCTTCAACAACATAGGGGTTTAGGGACGCTAACCCCCTGCATAGTTGAAAATTCACACCTAAGTTTTGATGCCCTAAAAACTTAACTGTAAATAGCCTACTGTTGCCTGGAAGCACTAGTGATAACATAAACAGTAAACTGACACGTATTTTGTATATTATATGCATTATATGCTGTACTTTTATAATAAAGCAAGCTAGAGAAAAGAAAGTGTTATTAAGAAAATCATAATGAAGGGCACCTGGGTGGGTCAGTGGTTGAGCATCTGCCTTTGGCTCAGACTGTTATCTCAGGGTCCTGGGATCAAGTCCCACATCAGGCTCCCCACAGGGGGCCTGCTTCTCCCTCTGCCTCTGCCTTTCTGTGTGTGTGTGTCTCATGAATAAAGAAATAAAATCAGGCAGCCCGGGTGGCTCAGCGGTTTAGCGCTGCCTACGGCCCAGGTCATAGTCCTGGAGACCCGGGATTGAGTCCCACATCGGGCTCCCTGCATGGAGCCTGCTTCTCCCTCTGCCTGTGTCTCTGCTTCTCTCTCTGTGTGTCTCTCAGGAATAAATAAATGAAATTTTTTAAAAATAATAATAACTTTAAAAGAAAAGAAAAGAAAATCATAAGGGAAGTGCAAAAAATGCCAGAAGAGCAGTCAAGGAGACTTCGATAGTGATAGGTATTTGAGATGCTGTGATGGCTCTGAGACCATGTAAGCCCTGTACAATTAATTACTGCAGAGAGAGGCTTCCAGGACTTTCTCCAAAGAACATACACAGACAGGTCTGGGAACACAGATTGGTTCCTGAGTGATAGCCAGCCAGAAACTGAAGATCTCAATCCTATAACCACAAGAAGTGAATTCGACCAACAAAGTAAAAGGGCTTGGAAGCAGATTCATACCTAGAGCATTCAGTGATCCTATGATGGGTTCATAAATATTTACAAATAAAATATCCTTATGTCATATCCTTATCCTGACTACCCTACAGAATACATTTTTTAAAAGTCTTTAGAGTTGACACACAATGTTTCAGGTGTACAATATAGTGCTTTATCATCTCTATACTATGCTATGTTCACCACAAGTGTGGCTACCTTCAGCTCCCATCTGACAACACACTACAATAGCATTGACTCTATTCCCTCTGTTATATTTTTTATTCCCATGACTTATTTATTCCATAACTGGAAGCTTATACCATACATAATATTGCATTAACTGAGGGGACCACTCTCTTTTCTCCAGGGTTCACAATTTTGCCTCTTCCCAGCTTGGGTAAAGAATCTGCTACAAATGAAGATATCATAATTTCAGAGTATTTAGTCCTGGGTACAGGGAGATACCTGCTACATCCACAAGGCCATTTGATACACCAACTTCCAGCTGCCAAGTTGAAGGTCTGGCTTGAATTCCACTGGAAAAGAATCACTTTACAGGTGGTGTAAAGGAAAAAGCAGAGCTTCCCACCTCCAGACATCTGATCAGTTCAGATCAGGCATCTATATCAAATCCTAGGTTCTATTATGTAAATTCAAGGATCTGATTTCAAATGCCAATGTTTTCCAAAGGTGCTCCCCCTTAATTTTAAGAATAGCAAATGTTCAAATAAATTTTATATGTTGCAAAAAAAGTAAAGAAAATCGTAAGAGAAATTACATTTACAGTACTATACTGTGTTTATCAAATTTTTCAAAATCTGTATATAAGTAGACTATGAAGTTCAAACCCATGTTTCTCAAGGGTCAAACATACAGTTAAAATAGCTGCAAAATGTTGTGTCTAGCCCCCGTCATCTGAAACTCTGCATCTGAATTGTATATTGAAGCTGCTTCTGTGTCAAAGTGACTCAGAGGTAAGAATGGGATATTCATTTTTACTGATATAATTTTAAACAGCAAGGTTTTTGATAATCGATGCTCTTTTAGAGAACAAGGTTTCTCAGTAAGTGAAAAATACAGTAGTCGCTCAAACAAAGGGGTTGTTAAAACACTTCACGGTTGCAGCATGTCCTTTGGAAAATGTTCGGCCAGAAATTTAGCAGAAATTTACTTTCTCAGTTCAGGTTAATATTTACTTTCTCAAGGACCAGAGCAGGATGTGGGGGATGTAGGGGAGCAGGTGGCAAGTGACACAAGGACTTGGTTAAACTTTTGCTTTCTTTGCAATTCACTCTGTAGCTCTCTTGCATTTTCCTTCTGTGCATCTCCCTTCCACTCCCAGTCTTTTTTTTTTTTTTTTTTCACTCCCAGTCTTGAGAAGAAAACAGGGTATTAATATTCTCTGCCTCACTCTACAAGCCTTTCATCCCCAATAGCCCTGGGCCCCAAGCATGATGTAGGAAGTGAAAGTGTTAGCTCGGGGGCTGTATCTGTTTGAGGAAAGTAAAATATCTTCCTTTGAGACTTGGCAGGTGAAGTCATTTCAAAGCTGGTGACAGTCTGTCCTATAAAAGCCACCTTCTCCTCTGACACCTCTGGGATGGTTCGAGCCTATAACCCTGTTCAAAACTCTCATATTCAAGTCTAGCAATTAACATTTTATGTACTTGCTTAATATGGCTGTTATTTCAAGCAAGTTGTAATCTTTTTGAGAGAAGGAATGTTGCCATAAATATGTGTGTGTGTTTAATATGCATATAAACAATCTTTTGGTCTTTCTTAGGAGCCCTCAGTGGTGCTGAGCATAGAACAATCAGCTAATACCTCCTGCCCAGGTTGGTGCTGGCACAACACCAGGACAAGACCCCTTGTCCTTTCCCATTTGAACAGAAAATTCAGTAACAGGTGAGAGGTTAGAGAGAGTGTAGAGCCAAAACCATACATTGGCAAGAGGCTGCCCTCTTGGCCTATGAATTTTTAACTCTTCAAAAATGAAAATAGGGAAGGGCAGTTAATTTAAAAATTAAAGCAAGCTGAGAGGATCCTCTATCTGAGCACCAGTGACCATCTTGGAGGGGTACAGGATGAGATACCCCACATATGCCACTTTGGCATAAAAATTATTTCTAGTTAAAAGTAATAAAAATCGGGCAGCCTGGGTGGCTCAGCGGTTTAGCACCGCCTTCAGCCCAGGGTGTGATCCTGGAGACCTGGGATCGAGTCCCACGTCGGGCTCCCTGCATGGAGCCTGCTTCTCCCTCTGCCTGTGTCTCTGCCTCTCTCTGTGTCTCTCATGAATAAATAAAATCTTTAAAAAAAAAAAAGTAATAAAAATCCAGCATATGCAGGAAAGTCTCTCTGCCCCCAACCCATCACTGCTTAAATTTACATTGAAAGGGAGAGCCATGGGACACCTGGGGACTCAGCGGTTGAGCCAGGGCCTGATCCTGGAGTCCAGAATCGAGTCCCACGTCTGGCTCTCTGCATGGAGCCTGCTTCTCCCTCTGCCTGTGTCTCTGCCTCTCTCTGTGTGTCTCTCATGAATAGATAAATAAAATTAAAAAAAAAAAAAAAGAAGAGAAGGGACAGCTTGTACCAGGAAGAGAAGTACTAACAAAGACCCCCTTTACCAAAGGAACTCAGCTGCTTGATAGAACAGTCCTGTTTTTGCAAACATCTCCTTTCACCTTTTCACTTCTTTTCACGCCTTTGTGACCTCAGGCCTTAAGTTTAAGCTCACACGAGTTTCCATTGCCTCATCATCTTCAGAGCTTCATGTCTGTCTGGATTCCCATCTGTATACACTTTAAATTTGATTTTCTCCTGTTAATCTGTCTCCTGCCAATCAGGTTCAAAGTCCAGCTGGAAAGACCACAGAGCAGAGGGAGGTCTTCCTCCCCGACGACCCCCACCTTGTCAGTCATGAGGAGGACGGATGCTATGGGCTGACTATTGGACGTGAGGATTAGGATCCTGACTGATCCTCTTTTGCCTCCTTCTTCGTTTCTTCTTCCTCCTTCTTTGCCTTCTCTTCTTCCTCCTCTGCTCGTTCCTTTCTGCTTCACCTACTTCCTTTTCTTTCTCTCTCTTCTATTTTTCTCCCACATCTTTGTGGAAATCAAAGTCTTTCCCAGACTCACTCCCCAGCTGCAGCGTCGCTTCATAACACCCCCACGCTGTTTCCAGGGCCAATGGTCTGTCCTCTCTGCCCATTCAGGTATGCTCCAAGGGGGCCTCTGAAAGCATAGCATGACTGCACCCAGTTGCTGGAGTGTCAAGACATTGGTTAATAAAAAGTAGTTGTGGTATCACAATTTACAGTGTTTAATTACAAATCTACAGCAGGAGGCAGACTTATCAACAACATAAGCCTCTTTTGCTTATTATCCGGTTTGTTTGATTGTTTGGGATTTTAAAAACAAGAGAGGGAAACCTACCCCGGCTCTGCTGAACTCTTCGAAATATATATGCATAAATTGTTCCTAATGAGACCATCTGTTTTTTATGGCCCTTCTGGAAGCAGGAGGAACCCGAAGACTGCTCTGTCTTGCAGAAATCTGTGGCCAGGCAGGCCCAGGAAATAAATAGGGAAGATTAGAAGGGTGTACGTGATTTAACAATATGCAGACAGGGAGTTCGGTGGTTGAGTGTATGCTTGGGTTCTCAGGGGTGCCGGGCACAGAGGGTGACCCTGGGCTGCCTAGAGCCTGAGGCTTCCAGTCAGCTGGCCTCCTGGAAGGCCCAGGAAATGTGCGGGTTTTCACAGCACACACGAACCTCGCTTTTGCATGCCTGGAACGTCACCAGAGCCACCACGTGAAACCACAAACCTGCCGCCACTCTGGGGGGCCCAGGGCTCGTACCCCGCGACATGAAAATTGGACATGTGGAGAATTAGCCCGGCTGGAGAAGCTCTGGGTGCAGACTCAAACAATGGTTTCCAGCAGCGAAGCTAAAGGCAGCACCTTCCCGCTTCACCCGCAACGGCAGCAGCCTCAGCATCAGGTGGGAGCACCCCATCATTGCCCACCCCTCCCTCAGAGCCTAGGAAAGATCCAGCATGGGTTGCCCCTTCCTGAGACACACACCCTTAGGGGTGCCTGGACCTGCATGCTAGCCCTGAGGTCATTGTGCCTGAGGTCTCTGGGGACTTACAGATAAAGGGCCTGTTTCCCCCTGGAAAGGCGTTGTATGGAAGACATCACCCCAAATATTCATGTTTAAAGACCCAACCAGGCTCCAGGCTCTAGATCCTTTGGCAATTCTAACCTTCCTAGGCTCTTGCAGCGGGGCCCCCCCTCATCAAATGAGCCAGTCTCCAGGTGGCTGGGCCTCAAGAGCAGCTTCCTTTGGCCATTGTCTTCTCCAGAGGCCCCATCCTCCACTGCAGCCTCAACCTTGGCCCCAGCTTCTGTGAACCACTCCCACACACGTACCCGGCTCCACTGGCAGCAGCCACAGCCCCCACCCCCAAGCAGCTCTACTGGCTGAGTGGTCTGTGCACCTCGCCAGGGCATAGAAGATCTCTGCCTCCCAGAGCTGGGTTCCTCTTACAGACTCCTATCAGCCGCCAGGGCTGTGGCAAGCCTGCCTGCGGCTCCCTGTGCAACACTGGGTCTCCCCGCCATGCGGGCAGCAAGCTGTGAATCTCCATTCTCTTCCCCTCCTGCAAAGGTCAAGCCATCTCCTCTCACAGGACCATGGTTCACTTCTGGCCTGCGGAGCTCAAATGCTGCAGCTTGGTTATGGGCTTGGGGTGGGTATCCACACCAGGGAAAAGTCAGCACCCCCCGCAAGCCAGAGGGCAGGGACCAAGGGATGTGAGATTCAGAAAAGGGAACCCTGCAGACTAACCCCAAAAAGCAATTCAGGTTTTGCAGCCAGAAACTGAAGAAAGGGAGAGAAACCCAGGCACAGGCTGTTGGGCCTTGACCCCTGAAGAGTAGGCCATTCTCTCCCAGGGGCTGAGTTATAGGAAGGCTGGGAGAAGGGGCTCCCGGGTATGCACTGTGTCCCTTGCAGTGCCGAGGGCCGGAGCACCTCCTCCGGTCAGGTTACAGGAGTCAGAAGCAAGCAAAGGGCCTAGGACTTAGAATTCAGAGGCCAGGGGAGATCAAGTCAGTTGCACCCCTCCCCCTGCCCCCTGCCCCAGGAGAGACCCTAGAGAGGCCTTTCTTACACCCCAACTCCAGAGAAGCTACTGAGTTCTGCAAGCAGCAGGAAGACTACATCTCAATGTGGAGAAAAATGAGAGGAAACGCCATTAAACTTACTTCCTCTAAAGAGCACTACCCTCAGTTTTCTCTGAACTGTACCTAAAAAGTCAGGAGAGAGAACTCGTTAACTTTTGTTTGGTTTACCATTGCCAGCTTCAAGTCAACCGTGGGCCCCCCGAAGGTTTTGTAAAATATTTAATCTAACTCAGACAATTTCCTGCAGTCCCTAACCGGCCCACCCCACTTACTGAACAGCTGCCAAAAAGCAGGCTTGACTGCAGGCTGGCAACCCCCGGCCCCCTAGCGGCCTGGCCGGCCTGTACCCTGCACTCAGGAGTTTGGACAAGGCACTTCACAGAATCCAGAGCGACCAGGATCTGGGTCACCCCGGAGGTCCAAAGCATAAGGAGGCAGCCTAGGAAATGAAATTAAAGACGCTTGCTTTCCTCACTGAACTGGTGTCCATGTGACCCGCCAGCCGTCGCCCTCCCTGAAGTCTGTGAAATGAGCTGCGGGTGTGTCACCTTTCTGGGGTGCTCTGCATTTTGAAGAGTGGCCCTGCGGGAGGGGTTGACCCCCTGGGTGCGCCCCAGCGCCCTCTATGCTCCTGCTTCCTCCAAAGCCTCTCACTAGGGAACCTCGCCAGCCAGAGAGGGATCCTTCGACTGCGCCGAGCCTCAGCCCCTTCCAAACGTGAGGCTCACGGGGAGAGCTCCTGCTCTGCCCAGTTTCCATTCCCACTTCCAGAATAACGAGCCGAAAACATGTGTACTGTAAATAAAGCCTGTCTAAATAAAAAAATAAAAAATAAAATAAATAAAAACGAGAGGGCTATAGATTACACAGCTGGAAATTCCCCGGATGTAGGTAACATACGTGACCTTCATCTCTTGGAGAGAAAAGTGAAGATCCAAGGTACATACTGCCCTAGGAACATTGCCCCCAACACCTATTTTAAAAGCAAATCATCTACCAGCATTACAATTATTTAAGTTTCAACTCATGGTTTTTCTCTGTTTGGGTCCAGAACCAATGTACTCTGAATTGGGACACCTTTGGGAAGGATGGGGGGGTGGGGGGAGGCATGCCAGCCATGTGCCTCCTGCAGTGGTGATTTCCCACAATTTCCCGAGCTCAGCAAGATTCCTACAGGATCAGCCTCACTCTTGGCAGCGAACACAGTAGCCCTGGAATCACTTCCCCCTGGCCTAGAGAAGCCTCTGCAATCTCTGACCCACGAATCCTACTCCTATCTTTCCAGCTCACTCCCTCCAGTAAATAAATCTCCTTAGATCCCACCAGGATATACATTCAGATTGGGTCTACTGCCTCTTCCCTGGCTCCTTACCACGATGTATTCACTTTGATCTTTTTCCAGCTTAAATTGCATGAACAAAAAAATTTTTTTTTAATGACTGCAAACAAAACAGATATACATATATAACACTGCAGCTTCTGGAAGAAGTTTGTTCTTGCCAGTCTTGTACCTCTCCTTGAACTTGATCTTGGCCTTTCTTCAGGCCTTGTATTTAGGGGCAGGGTCTCAGAAGACATCCTGTTTGAGGTCAGTTTTGTCCAAGGGGCTATTCACAGAGTACTTCATAGGCATGAGGTGATTGTAGTTGTGAACTTTCACCAAAGATTTTATCTTTGACCTCTTGGCGATTTCCTTCTTGCCCATGGCAGCTGTCACTTTGTGTGGGCATAGTGGTCAATTCCAGACACCAGAGTGTGGCTATAGGGACAGTCTGGGATGCCCTCACCAATGTTCTTCACAATGACCAGTTTGCATCCAGAGTGGCATCCAGCCAGGACCAGCACCGCCTTCCCGGCTTTCATGAACTCGCCCATCTTAAGCACCAGCCACTTGAGCCTACAGCAGAAAGGAAGAAACCGCACTTCCACTTAGACAATCATTTTAATCATCCCTTCCTTTATCCTCAACTCATTTGTCTGTCTTCAGGAAAAGTGCCCTCACTCAGCCAAACCACAGCTCTAGTTGAATCCAACTCTGTGTCTGCTCCACATGCTGAACATGGCTGAAGAACAGCTAAGAGCTAAGCTGATGTATTTAAATTGACAAACTTCTGGGGCCCCTGGGTGGCCCAGTTGGTTAAGTATCTGCCTTTGGCTCAGGTCATGATGCCAGGGTCCTGGATCGAGCCCTGCATCAGTTTCTCTGCTCAACAGGGAGTCTGCTTCTCCCTTTCCCTAGGCTGCTCTCCCTGCTTGTACTCTCTTGCTCTCTCTTTCTCTCAAATAAATAAGTAAATAAAGTCTTAAAAAAAAAAAAAAAAACCTGACAAACTTCTGTTGGGCCTTGACTGCTACCCAGCTAGCACATTATCCTGCCCTAGCCCATTCTCTCCCACACTCCTAGGCGAGTACTTTACACTTTGTCCTCTTTTTTCAAACTTCCAATGTCTCCCCTAGCTCATTTTAAAGGAGTGATCTTGCTTCCTGCTTTACTTAGTGAATTGAAGCATTTTCAAAGAATTTCCACCACTCCCAGGACCTCATAGTCTCAGTATCTTTGAGCACATATGCCGCCCTCTCTTCTGTCACCAGAGGTGATCTCTCCACGTGTCTGTCAGCCAATCCTTCCCAGGTACTCCTATGACACTTCATTCTCTCCAACTTGAGCCAGCCTGTCAGCACACAAACACAGTTGTTTCTTTCACCTTAAACCAAAACAAAACAAACAAACAACAACAACAACAACAACAAAAGACAAGCAAGAAAGAAAACTCTTGACTCTTCCCCACTGGGAACCACCCTACTTCTTTGTCCTCCCATATCGAGCACTCCTCCAAAGGGTGCATACTGTCTCTGGTTTCTCTCTCCCCATTTTTTCTTAAACCTATTCCAACCAGGCTTTGCCTCACGGCTACCCTGTAAGTGCTCCTGGCAAAGCCACCAATCACCATGGATAAATCGAATAGTCCTTTATCTTACTTGACCTATCAGCATTTGGCACAGTGGATCACTCCCTCCTTAATATGCTTTGTTTCCTGGAATCCAGGATGCCACACTTCACCTGGTTTTCCTTCTTCTTCTCTGGTTTTTCCATTGGTGACTCTGTCCTTCCTTCCAGCTCCCAGTGTTGCCATACTCCTGTACTCAGTCCTTGGACTTCTCCATCTGTATTTTCACCCACTCCCTTGGTGAGCTGATGTACTGACCATATCTTGACAAATTCCAAGTTCATATTGTATCTGTGACTCACACCTCTCTCCCCAGCTTAACCTCAACTACTTCAGCTGCCTCCTCGACTTCTCAAATTTCACATTTCCAAAACCCAACTCTTGATATTCCCCCTTAGACATGAAAAAAAAAGTACCTAGTAACCAGTGACATGCTTATAGAAAAGTCTCCAGAAATATATGTATATAAATTATAAATAAATATACACACAGGGGTGCTCAAATGTCAACCCGATTAGTGTCTATAACCAAAGGAATTTGGAGGCCACTATCTTACGTCTAATCTTCTCTCAAAGTTTTCATGGAGAAAGAAACATTATTCCAAGCACTTTCTTTACTCATCACAGCAACTCAGTGCATTCATTGTGTGATGTCCTTCCCATCTAAGTATGTGGCAAAGTAGGAATTTGAACCTAGATCTGCCTGTGAAAAGGGTTCATGTTTTTTCCTAATAAGAAACCATCCAGTCCTTCACCAAAGTTCTGACTGTCAGGATTTTCTAGAAGAACAATTACTGAAGTATTAATCCTACCAAAATTCTCTAAGGACCCTTTCCTCTCAGATTATACTCATATTTTGTGGATATCAGTACAATGGAGGTGGTGACAGTATTTCCACACATGTGGTTTGCACTGTTCAACACTCTCAATCTTCTCACCTTCTTCCACATGATGCGATGGCTTGGGCTCTGTCATTCTCCCGTCAGTCTGGACCTTAGTCTCTGACATACATACACACGTCTTCATAGACCATCTTAGGAGAAAGTTTCATCAAACAAGAGCTTCAGACATCAGACACTTCCAATTGTTGTTGCATTGGGCTCGGTGCTGCTCCATAATGCTGGGTGTTCAGCTGAATATTTGGAAAATGAATCCCATGGACTTGAGGAGTTCATGACTTACAGAAGAGACAAGCAGATCAATGATTAATTAGCTATGCAACAAGCCCTCACTGTCTGAATCCAGCTGGGCCCTGAGCTCAGAAAACAGAATCTATGGCTCAGAAGGTAACTATACTGTGTGACCTCTGGCTTATTAATCATAAAATCATCTCCCTGAGGGTGGATTCGTGACTGCTCCTAGGCGCTGGCCCAAGGCCTAGCGTAGAGGAATACAAGTGTTTGTTGGAAAAAAAAAATGCAGATATGTACATATCAAGTCCTTAGAGAAACAATGAGAAAGATACTTAATCTCCCTTGGTGCAGGGACCCCCGGGTGGCTCAGCGGTTGGGCATCTGCCTTCAGCTCAGATCATGATCCTGGAGACCCGGGATCGAGTCCCACATCAGGCTCCCTGCAGGGAGTCTGTTTCCCCCTCTGCCCATGTCTCTGCCTCTCTCTGTGTGTCTCTCATGAATAAATAAATAAAATCTTTTAAAAAAAAATTTCCCTTGGGACAATAGGTCAAGAAAGGATTCACAAACGACTTGGACTCTAAGCTGAGAAGTTGGCAAGGGGAGGAAGGGCATTCTGGGCAGAGGAAAACCTCTGTTGCAAAGACATGGAAAGAAGGTTTAAATGAGCTCATGACAGGGCAGCCCCGGTGGCACAGCAGTTTAGCGCCGCCTGCAGCCCAGGGCGTGATCCTGGAGACCCTGGATAGAGTCCCACGTCAGGCTCCCTGTATGATGCCTGCTTCTCCCTCTGCCTGTGTCTCTGCCTCTCTCTCTCTCTCTGTCTCTATGAATAAATAAATAAATAATAAAAAAAAATAAAAGACCTCATGACAGAGTTGCCTGCGTGGCTCAGTCAGTTAAGCACCCAACTCTTGATTTCAGCTCAGGTTGTGATCTCAGGGTTGTGGGATTGAGCCCTGTGTTGAGCTCCACACTTAGCACAGAGTTTGCTTGTTCCTCTTCCTCTACTCCTCCCTCTGTACATGCTCTTTCTCTCTCAAATAAACAAATAAAATCTTAAAAAAAAAAAGAAGAAAAGAAAGAAAAGAAAAGAAAAGAAAGAAAAGAAAAGAAAAGAAAAGAAAGAAAGAAAGAAAAGAAAAAGCCCTCATGAGTCCAGGGAACCACATGGTGCTCATCATGGCTGTCACAGAAGTGGGGGGAGGGTCCCTGAGAGAGGTGTGTGACTGGGCAGGAAAAGGCAGCACTAATGCCTCCTTCGGCCTGAAGTATCTTCAGGCTTGACAAGGAAACTTATTTCCATCTCATGCCTTTGAGTGGACTTCTTCCCCAGCCCTCTAAGGTTTCCCCTTTCCTATTCTTCTCAAGCACTTTGCCTTGAGCATCGTTGTGAGGACAGGCTGGCACTGGCACTGTTCACAGTTACTCCCAGGTTTACCTTGGCTCACATTCTCTTGCCTCACCTCTCAGAAGGGAGAGTTGTCCTTTTGAAATTCATGTGGTTATCATAGAGCCTGGCAGCTCCAGAACAGGTCTCTCAAACCCTGACAACATATAGGATATTCCAGGGCTGCTGGATCCAGGCATCCCCAGAGGCAAAGGAGAATTTGGAGAAAAGTTCTCTGAAGGCTATAGATTCCCTCCTCAATTCCCCAAGAGTGGGGTGGCAAACATATTTGTTCGGACAATATTTATTGAGCATTGTTTCCAGGCTCACTTGCTGCCTCTCCTTCACGCTTTGATGGATCTCTTTTCCCGGTACCTCAACACCTAGTACACTTGAGCTACATGTCAGGCCAATTATAACCGCTTTATAAGAATAACTCAGTACATTTTCACAACAAACCCCTGAGGTAGGCGGTCTAATTATTCTTCTTTTGTAGATGAGAAAACTGAGGTAAAAGACGTCGAGTTACTTGTCAAGATCACCTAGCAAGTCAGTAGCCAAGTCAGGAATAGGATCCAGACGTTCACTGCCAAGCCTGTGCTTGTAACCCAGCATACTGCTGCCTCTCCTCACACATTAGACCTGGAACACAGATAAACTTCCTTTTCTCCCTGCTCCAGAGGATACATTTTTTGTTTTGTTTCTTAGCGTTTTTCTTACTTGCTTTCATAAGCATGTGTTAACACATCTCTTCTAACACTGTCTTTACGTCAGCTTACCACAGTCTGAGTGAATTCATTTCTAAAATCTAGCTCTACGGATTATTTGCTCCTCAGAGCTGAGCTGGGAAGAATTGGGTCTAACCAACGGAGGTGTAGCTTCTCCCTGAGGTAACTCAGGCCTTCCCAAGGCACTTGTCTTCCTCCTCAGAGCACAACCCAGCCCGCAGCTCACACATCAGAATTCACAAAACCTTCAGAATTCACAAAACATATAAAAAACATTATATGTTCTCATTCATTTGGGGAATATAAATAATAGTGAAGGGGAATATAGGGGAAGGGAGAAGAAATGTGTGGGAAATATCAGAAAGGGAGACAGAATATGAAGACTCCTAACTCTGGGAAACGAACTAGGGGTGGTGGAAGGGGAGGAGGGCGGGGGGTGGGGGTGACTGGGTGGCGGGCACTGAGGGGGGCACTTGACGGGATGAGCACTGGGTGTTATTCTGTATGTTGGCAAATTGAACACCAATAAAAAATAAATTTATTATAAAAAAAATTCACAAACCCCTGGATTTGTATGTGAAACACATCAAAGAGTAGAACTTTAAGTAGTAGCATAAGCAGAACATAGGAACACAATTCCAGATTCAAACTTGAGCCAACTTCCTCACTCAGTTTATCCAGTGACATTGGATAAACTGTAAAACTTCCCTGAGCCTCAGTCTCTTTATCGCTGAAAGAGCAACAATAGCTTTCCTAGCCCAAAGACCCTGGGAAGCATCAATTTAACTGATCACATGTGAAGAGCTTCGCATAGTATCTGACACAATGAGTACTCAAAAAAAAGTTCCCTTTAAAAAAATTATTCTCCCCTCAACAAACTAGGGATAGAAGGAAATCACTTCAACATAATGAAGGCCATATGTGACAAGCCCACAGCGAACATCATACTCGGAGGTGAAATGCTGAAAGTTTTTCCTCTAAGATCAGGAACAAGACAAGGATGCCCAATCGCACTGTTTCTATTCAACGTGGTGTTGGAAGCTCTAGCCAGAGCAATTAGCCAAAAAGAAATAAAAGGCATCCAAATTAGAAAAGAAAAAGAAGTAAGATTATCTCTGTTTGCAGATGACATGATTTTATATGGAGAAAACCCTAAAGGCTCTCCACACACAAAAAAAACCGTTAACACTAATGTGCAAATTCAGAAAAGTCGTAGGATACAGCTCAACACAAAAAATATCAGTTGTGTTTGTATACACTAACAATAAATAACCCAAGAAGGAAATTAGGAAAGCAACCCCATTTATAGTAGTATCACAAAGAACAAAATACTTAGGGGGTACCTGGGTAGCTCAGTCAGTTAAGTGGCTGACTCTTGATTTTGGCTAAGGTCATGATCTCAGGGTCCTGGGATTGAGGCCCACATTTAGTACCATGCTCAGGGGGAGTCTGCTTGTCTCTCTTCCTGTCCCTCCCCCTGCTCATGCTCTCCCTCTCTAAAATAAACAAATATTTATTTATTTAACTGGCACAGTCAGTTAGGCATCTGACTCTTGGTCTTGGCTCAGCTTGTGATCTCAAGGTCAGGAGATGAAGCCTGGCATCAGGCTCCTGAGCAGAGTCTGCTTGGGTCTCTCTCTCCTTCTCCCTCTGTTCCCCCACTGAATACATACATACATACATACATACATACATACATACATAAATTCGAAATAAAATCTTTTTAAAAAAAAATAAAATACTTAGAAACAAACTTAAGCAGAGAGTCAAAACACTTATACACTAAAATGGTACTGACAGAAACTAAAGAGAACATAACTAAAAGGAAAGACATCCAGTGTTCATGGATTGGAAAATGTTACTACTACCTAAAGAGATCTGTAGTATCAGAGCAATCTCCATCAAAATCCCAATGATGTTTTTTTACAGAATTAAAAAAAAATATCCATCCCAAATTCAGTTGGAATTTTGAGGGACCCTGAATAGGCAAAACAATCTTTTTTTTTAAGATTTTATTTATTGGGGATCCCTGGGTGGCTCAGCGGTTTAGGGTCTGCCTTTGGCCCAGGATGTGATCCTGGAGACCCGAGATCAAGTCCCATGTCGGGCTCTCCGCAGGGAGCCTGCTTCTCCCTCTGCCTGTGTCTCTGCCTCTCTCTCGATCTGTGTCTCTCGTGAATAAATAAATAAAATTGAGAGACACAGAGAGAGAGGCAGAGACACAGGCAGTCCCTGCAGGGAGCCCAGTGCAGGACCTGATCCACAACCTGAGCCAAAGGCAGATGCTCAACCACTCAGCCGCCCAGGAGCCCCTAGCCAAAACAATTTTAATAAAAAATGAAGTTGGTAAAGAAAAAAAAAGAAAAAAAAATATGAAGTTGGAGATCTCACACTTCCTGATTTCAAAACTTGCTACAAAGTTAAGATAACCAGAATAGTGTGGTATTGGTATAAAGATAGACATATAGACCAATGGAATGGAATAGAAAGTCCAGAAATAAAACATTGCATATATGGTCAGATGATTTTTTTAAGATTTTGTTTATTTATTGAGAGAAAGAGAGAGAGCGTGTTCACACAAGCAGGGGGAGGGGCAGAGGCAGAGGAAGACAGAGGGAGAGAAGCAGACTCCCTGCTGAGCACAGAGACTGAGGGAGGGGGTGAGGGGTGGTGTCTCCATCCCAGGACCCTGAGATCACGACCTGAGCTGAAATCAAGAGCTGATACTTAACTGACTGAGCCCCATGGTCAAATGACTTTTGATGAAGGCACTAAAACCAGTCAAAGGGGAAAGGGTAGTCTTTTCAACAAATGATGCTGGGAAATCTAAATATCTACATGCAAAAGAATGAAGGTAGATCTTTACCTTATGCCATATACAAAAATTAACTCAAAATGAATAAAAGATTTAGAGATATAGCTATAAAACTCTTAGCTTTTAAGAAAAAACAGGGGGAAATCTTCCTGACATTAGATTTGGCAATGATTTCTTGGGTATGACACCAAAAGCACAGGCAACAAAAGAATAGATATATTGGATTATGTCAAATTAAAAACTTTTTTGCACTCCTGACTTTTTGGTTATATATTTTGCTGCTGAAACAAAGGTTTTGCGAGTTTAGTGTTTCCTCTGACAGTGGAGTCATGTTGGTAGCTGCCATGTTCATGGCAAACACATGTCTCCACCTGCAAAAGAAGAGTAAATCGTGCAACCAATGGTCCACAGATGGCATGAACTCCTTCCTCAACATTTCTCTCTCAGATTTTCAGGGAAGCTTTTAATTTGTTTACTTAATAATAAACCAACCTTATGACTGAGACTATAATAAAAGGCAAACACCTTAAATCACTCCTGTAATGTATCAGCCAAATAGCATTTGATCAAAAGCATAGATGGAAGTTGATGATCCAAGGCCTTCATGTGGAGAAATTATTTATTTTTCCAGACATTATCCAATAGTCTAGACAAAATTCAATTTCTCTAAAAAGTAGTCAAGTTATATGATGTAGTTAAAAGTGAGGATTAAAAAAATAAAAATAAAAATAAATAAAATAAAATAAAAAACAGTGAGGATTAATATTATTGTTTTTAATGGCTGAGGACATTTTTCCATGTTCCAAATACAGATTTCCATGTTCTCCCATTTCATTTTTATCCTTCCAGCCTCCCCCAGCTCATCTAAAAAACAAACAAATTTAAAAAAAGGTTATGACTTTTTGCTTTTATTATCTAGGTTAGGCAAATTGTTCCCCAATTTTCCACTGTTAAAGAACAAAATTCAACCAAGTAAGTTTGAAGATCTAATTGGTTTTATTAAATTATTCATGAATGAGGCAGCATCCCATCTAGCAAACACAGGGGAGCTCCAAGGAACTGCCCAAAATGGAAAGGTTTTAAAAGCAGAGAAGGGATGTAAAAAAAGGAATGTATTACCAAGGAATGCATAGCTTTAGGCATGTCACCCTCCTAAGGGGAATCAAAGGGGCTGCTAGGAAATTACCTCCTAGTACCTATCAGAAAATTCAGTTCTGGCTGGTTAGGGTTACATTTGGGGTTGGAGTGGGGGTGGTTTAAACTGCAGTTAGATTAGGTATTAAGTCTTGGTTTCATGACATAGGCCCCCAACATAAGTGACAGCATTTGGAGCCTGTGGTTTTCTTTTTAACACCATCAAGTTTTAATTTTGTCCAAGAGACATAATCACTATCCTCTTCAAAGTCCATCCCAATCCTCTTCAAAGTCCATCACAAGTAGTCATTTTTCTATCATGAATTTTTCAATTACCCAGTCATCTCAATCAGCACAGACTTCTTTGATTCATTCTTACTTGCATTTAATGCAAAGTCATGCTATTCAGTTTCTGGATACTGATATGAGCGGGGACCGGGCTCTACTAAAGGTTATGGTTGGTGGAACTGGTTGGCCCTAAAAGACCTTTAAGTTCCACTGGGAAGGCAGATAGAAGCAGGCCCAAGGCTAACCCAGAACAGCCTGTACCTTTGAGCAGGTGAGTCAACAGATTGTACATAAGTAGTACTTTAGTACAATCACTTCCCCAGGGGAGATGTTATGTTCAATCACATTGAAACTTTGGAATATTTCTCAAATCCGTTCCTTATTTGTTTCTTAACTACACTGATCTGACATTTTGTGAAAACAATAATTCTGAATGTTAACCTGATAGATATTTGATATTAAAAGAGTCTCTTTAATTTAAATGATGCCTTGTGATATCTCTGCCCAGAGCAATGTGACTCCCATGACTAATACTGTCAAAATAATCTATTTCAATACATTTGTCAATACATCATATTTGGAAAAAGGTGTCAGTGTTATGTGTTATGTAAGTTGAGCTAGATATTTCCTTGGCTGGATTTCATGCATTTTGTCAGTTAATATTTGTGTTTGGGGCCCCTGGGGGGCTCAGTTGGTTAAACGGCCAGCTCTTGTCAAGATCTCAGGGTCCTAAGATTAAGGCCTGCGTTGGGGCTCTGCGATCAGGGGTGGGACAGTGGGGAGCGGGGTGAGGGAGTCTGCCTGGGGATTCTTTCTCTCTCTCTCCTTCTCCCTCTGCCCCTCCCCCAGCTTGTACACACACACACACACACACATAAACACACACACTCTCTCTCTTTCTGAATAAAAGAAATCTTTAAAAAATATATTTGTGTTTGTAAATGCTACTGCAATTAGCAGCACTGGGACTTTAGATCTCTGTTTTGTATTAATTTGGGAGGGGAGGAGGTCAGGGAGCATATTTTCAAGGCTCCGTAACAGGTAATTTGAAGATAGAAAAACTCCTGTAAATTATGGCAAAGGCGCCTGATGTCTCTGTAGATCCGTTTCTTTTCTGTCCCACAGTACACAGTTCTGTGCTCTTTTATCTAATGGAGTCTTGATGTTTTGTCTACCAACATATGTGGGCATTTATATGACATAGCTATTAGGTATTTGTTTGTCATATTTGCTACAGCTTCTATGCCCAGAGAGGAGATATTATTGTGATCAAAATAGTTATGGTCTTTAATGTCAAATTAGACATCCCCCAAAACAAATATTTTTTTAAACAGCCTAAATATCCAATTCCTAGGAATTACATGAATTACAGATTAAAATTCAAATCATTAAAATATATAAAGATTATGTAGAGAGACAGTATATTAAGTGAAAAAAGGGCATTGTTTTGACACTATACTTAAAATGTTAAAAGTATGTCTGCATAGTGAAATGTGGAAAAAAATCAAATGGTTTAATTTGTTAGGGTGACTGAACTCTTGTTAGTTGGATTATTATCTTTCTTTATTTTCATTTGAGTGAATGCTGTTCATGCAGTTTCTAAATTGTTTTTTAAAGAATCTAGCCATTGATTATTTGAAAACAAAGTTGTTACATTTTGAATCTTATTATCCCCTCTGTAACATGGGGATAATAATAATAATACACCCTCAGAGGGATGTTGAGACTTAAAATTAGACAATGTTTTTACCAACATTTTGGAAACTGCCCAATATTAGGCAAATGTAAAGTCACATAAAAAGCTAATGAAATAGATCAACTCACCAGGATGTCCACTTTAAAGATCTTACGATCTTATGTTCAATTATAATTCAATAAAGCTTTTTTTAAAAGATTTTATTTATTTATTCATGAGAGACACAAAGAAAGAGGCAGAGACACAGTCAGAGGGAGAAGCAGGCTCCCTACGGGGAGCCTGATGTGGGACTTGATCCCAGAACTCTGGGATCACACTCTGAGCCAGAGGCAGGCACTCAACTGTTGATCCACTCAGGAGTCCCTCAATAAAGCTTTAAAAAAAAAAAAAGAAAGAAAGAAAGAAAAAGAAAAAAGCTAGTGGGATACAAATATGAGAAGAAAAAGCTAATGGGATACAAATATGAGAGAATGAAACTAACATTCATTGAATACCTTGGTATTCATGCCACAGTACTAGGATCTCTCTACATTCATGCACATGTGTACACACACACACACACACACACAATCTCATTTAATCTTCAAACAGTTCCTGCCCCCTATAGGTCCTACCTTTTCTAGCAACCTGATCTCCCACCAGAGTTCCCTAGCAAGAACACTCTCTTTAAGGACAGTCCTGTCCATACACACCCTTGCACGAGGCTGCTCATACACTTTGACTCACATTGTCCAATTTGACAAGTACCTACTGAGTAGCTACCAAGATAAATGATACAAATGTATAGAAGATTGAGTCCTTTATCTAAAGAGTTGCCAATATCTGGGTACCTGAGTGGCTTAGTTAGCGGAGCACGCAACACTGGATCTCAGAATCATAAGTTTGGGCCCCATGTTGGACAGTAGAGCCTACTTAAAGAAGAATAAAGCATTATCAATCTCATTTGAGAAAATAGAAAGATCTAGCTTACTCAAGGGAGAAAAGTTATGTACAACTTAGAACATATAATTTATTATCCAAACCAAGTCATTTTTGAGAGTGTGAGAGGGATATTAATAATCATGCTGAGGCAATATGAGTAAAAACTGGCAAAATAGGAGATTAGATAAGTAAATAAGATTAGATCTGAGTAAACTTTTGTTTGTTGAACACCAAGAGAGACATGGATTTGTACACCTGGAACAGGAAATAGGACCAAGTTAAATCAATCTGCATGATGGAGACTTTGACATTCCCATGGGAAATCCCCAGAGCAATGGGAAGAAGTCAAGAGGCTGGGTGCAGGTGGAAGAGCATCAGAGAGAGAAGGCCCCATGATAAAGGTAAAAGAGAAGTCAAGTTTGGGGGATCAAGCCAGTTAAGGATATTTAATTGCTTTTTTTGAGGCATGTGAAGGCCCTTCAGTTTCTCCCTACAAAATCTTCAATGAAACCTTAGGAAGAGTAGATCCTTCACTACTCTTTTGTAAATGGATTCTTTGGGGGAATATTGGAGGGATTCTGAATCCTGCTTTTGGATTTATGTGGGGCAGAAACTGTTTCTGGCTACCTGAGCAAGAGCACAAAAGACCACCATACCTGGGTTCATCAACAAAAACAAGTCCTCAAGTCTAACCTATTGCTAAACACTAGAGGCCTTATATGCATTTTCACTCATATTTAAACAAGCTTCAGTCCTCCTGTGTGGTCTAGACTGTGAGTCTCCTTGCCTCTGTGACCTCACTGCCTGGCTCCAAGGAGCTCATTTGTGTTACATGGATGCCAACTTAAAAAATTAAAGCTAAAATAATATAAAAAAGGTTTAGGGGACATCAGGTGTCCTTGGGTCTAAACTAAAGAGACGTCAACTTTGTTACATAATCACATTAAAAGTTTTTCATGGCGCTATTTTCTATTCATTGACCCCTGTGCCCTGGCTTTTCCACATAAAACCACCACTTTGTTACCACTTCCACCCACACCAAAATCCTGCAGCATATCTCAATGAAGAACTCTTCATATCTGTGAAGCTCTGAATGTCTGTCTCTGCTGTCTCATTCAATGAATATTTATTAAGCAACTATTATGTTCAAGGAACAATGTCTTTTGAAGTCCCCCACAACCCCCCTGAGGCCCAATGCAAGAAGTAAACAAAGGCACTATTATAAATGTACACCCAGACACTGAATAATGACGGATGAGGGTGCTTTACTTCTGCAATTTGTGCTTTCAAAATGATTACATCCTGTACTTCCTGAGTCCCAGCTTTCCCTGTGCTTTTTAAACTTTTCTAACTTGGGCTGTAAGCATGATATAAGCCATCTAGAATCAGCATTTGTAAGTCAGGTTATTAAAGTTTAGGAAAACTTTGTTGGTCATAGTATGTTCTCATTTCAGCTTCTATGGCTAATGAGAAGTGACTACAATACGTGAGAAGTAGAATGTGTCCTTAGACCAGCGGAACCGAAGAACTTGGCTGCTGTAACAAATTGCTTCGCTCTTCCTCATATTACTAAATTGCATAGAAATGGAAGTTCAGTTTCCAACTCAATAAAGAAGTGTACAGAGTTGGTTCTGTGCAGAGAAGAGGGTTGGTGTGAGGTGGAGGAGCCTGGGCTCACACAGAGGTTGGAGCCCTCCTCAGAGGAGACTTAGGAAGGTGAAGTGTTAAGAGGAAGCCTCAAGAAAGAGGGACAGGCGAATACTATAGTGACGTCAGAGCTGACTAGCATCCGTTAGTTTTTTAATCTGGAAGTTACAGGAGCTGGCAAAGAGCTAACTTACACTAGGCTGAGGAGGGCACAGGGTAAAGAAGTGGAGAGTGGGGGCACCTGGGTGGCTTAGTTGTTTGAGTGTCTGCCTTCGGCTCAGATCATGATCCCAGAGTCCTGGGATCGAGCTCCACGTTGGACTCCTTGCTCAGTGGGGAGCCTGCCTCTTCCTCTCCTCCCAGCTCGTGCTCTCTTTATCTCTCTCACTCAAATAAATTAAAAAATCTGGGATCCCTGGGTGGTGCAGCAGTTTGGCACCTGCCTTTGGCCCAGGGCACGATCCTGGAGACCCTGGGTCGAGTCCCACGTCAGGCTCCCGGTGCATGGAGCCTGCTTCTCTCTCTGTGTCTGTGCCTCTCTCTCTCTCTCTGTGTGTGACTATCATAAATAAATAAAATTTTTAAAAAAATAAATAAAATCTTAAAAAAATAAAAATTAAAAAATTAAAAATCTTTAAAGTTAAATAAAATAAAATGGAGTCATTGAAATATTTGTTTCAAAAAAAAAGTGGAGAGTGGAATATAAACTACTCTTTTTGAAGAATTTGAATTCAAAGGGAAGAGCAAGACAGGGCAATATCTAGAAAGAGATGCTAAAGTGCAGAAGAAGTCTTTTCAAGATGGCAGATAGAAGAGTGTCTCTAGGCCTGAAGGAAGAGCCTATGGACAGGAGAGGTTGAGGACACAGGCTAGGGAAGGAATAACTGCGGGAGTAAGATACAGGAGGGATTGGAGTCAGAACAGGAGAAGGAATTAGCCTTACAACAAGAGGAGGAACGCTTATTCCCATAAAAGTACAGGGAAGGAAATTATGTTGGTCAGTGAGTGGGAAACACAGGAAATGGAGAGGTTCTTCATTTCTAACTTTCCTCATTCCTCAATTTTCAGTATAACTAGTAGACTGTGGGGTTGGAGCCTTGAGAATAATGGCGAATGTTTAAATGAACTCCTAGGGAAATGGGAGACAGGTGGTTAGGGACTTAGACGATGCTGCAGTAAGCTAACTCAGTGTACTACTGGAACCTCAATATTACAGTAGCAAGATTGACTATTACAATGGACCATCTGTCTGTCCTCTCCCGGGAAGAAAGTGAAGGCAAGGACAGGTTGATTGATTGAAGGAAGTGAAGGAAAGGGTCAAGGGACCTGCAGAGTACATGAGGCCACAGCAAGGGATTTGGGAAGAGAAAATGGAGACTCCTGGAAATATCTTGTAAAAGAAACAAACTGAGGCTTCAGAGAAGAAACGCCTCTGAACGTTAAAAGTCTGAGTTGATGACCTGGCTGCCTGAAATAGAAATAGTCACTAAAGTTGGGGAGATAGAGAAAGTGTGGGGGCGCCTGAGGGGCTCAGTCAGTTAAGCAAGTGACTCTTGATTTTGGCTCAGGTCATGATTTCAGGGTTGTGAGATCAAGCCCCGAGCCAGCCTCTGCACTGAGTGTGGAGCCCATTTGGGATTCTCTCTCTCTCTCTCTCCTCTTGCCCCTCTCTCAGTCCCTCCCTCCCTAAAGAAAAAAAAAAGTGTGAAACTAGGATATTATATCATCATCATGGATACAGAAGACACCTAGACTGATGATAAAACTGTGATGGAGAAGACCATAGTAAGCCAGATGAAAAAACATAATGGATGTGGTGGGCATTTGGTTTTTGACTACTAATTCTTCCTCTTTAAATATAGCACCTGGAGGGGTGCCTGGCTGGCTCAGGCAGTAGAGTATGAGACTCTTGATCTTGGGGTTGTGAGTTTGAATCCCATGTTGGGTGTAGAGATTACTTAAAAAGAAAATCTTTTTAATCTTTATTTTTTTTAAGAGTTTATTTATAGGGATGCCTGGGTGGCTCAGTAGTTGAGCGTCCAGCTTCAGCTCAGGGCATGGTTCTGGGCTCCTGAGATCGAGTCTGGCATTGGGCTCCCTGCGAGAAGCCTGCTTCTCCCTCTGCCTATGTCTCTGTTTCTCTCTGTGTGTCTCTTGAGAGGCAGAGACATAGGCAGAGGCAGAAGCAAGCTCCCCTCTGTGAGCCCGATGCCAGACTCGATCACAGGGTCTGAGCCAAAGACAGATGCTCAACCACTGAGCCACTCAGGCATCCCTAAATTTAAAAAAAAAAAATAAGTTAGCCATTATTTTATGAAGACTCTACCCAAAGACAAAGACTTAACACCTGCAATTGCAGATGACACCTTCCCACATCACTCTGTGAAGAATCACTTTGCATTTCGAACAAATGACAATTTTGATTCCAAGTTTTCTTGTCCACATGTGATAAATGAAGCCAAAGCTGTTGATGTGTCAACTCATTAGCAGAAGAATTTCACAAATGGCTAATAATGTCACTTTATGTCAGTATTATCATGTGATTCAAGTAGAAGATGAATTAATTACAATAATGCAGGGATCCCTGGGTGGCCCAGCGGTTTGGCACCTGCCTTTGGCCCAGGGTGCGATCCTGGAGACCCAGGATCGAATCCCACATCGGGCTCCTGGTGCATGGAGCCTGCTTCTCCCTCTGCCTGTGTCTCTGCCTCTCTCTCTCTCTCTCTGTGACTATCATAAATAAATTTTAAAAAATTTTAAAAAAATAAAAATAAAAAAAATTACAATAATGCTTTGATTTTTTATCAAACTAATAAAATGAAAGTAAAGTTTTTGGAGTTAATTCAAAACTATGAAAGATGAAAACATGCAACATTGTAAATATAACTGTAAATTCAGCTTAAAAGTTCAACGTTAAGATAAAGTCATTATTTTTGGTGGTAATAATTACAAGTACAAAAGTTGATAGAGTCCAATGTCATAATGAGAACAATGTTTTGACTAAATTAAAATTTTGTGGAGGAGAAATGCACTTGGCCTCGGTTGTGGCACACAAATCATTAATGATGGTTTCCAAACAAGCTGGAATCTTCTACCAACCAAAGTAAAAGTTCTGTCAACTTTCACAAATGTTTTAATTTATATACAGAGGAGCTGAACTACAAATGTGTTGTGGCAAAACTGATGCTAAAAGTAAATATTTTGGGGCAGCCCCTGTGGCTCAACGGTTTAGCGCCACCTTCAGTCGAGGGCATGATCCTGGAGACTCTGGATCGAGTCCCACGTCGGGCTCCCTCTGCCTGTGTCTCTGCCTCTCTCTCTCTTTCATGAATAAATAAATAAAAATTTAAAAAAGTAAATACTTTGTTCTAATTCCACTGCAGAGTATTTTACCCAAAGAATACAAAAACACGAATTCAAAAAGATATATGCACCCTATGTTTATTGCAGCATTATTTACAACGGCTAAATTATGGAAGGAGCCCAAATGTCCAAGAGTAGATGATGGATAAAGAAGATGCTCTCTCTGCCTTCTGAGTACGGAGGTGGTTTCAGATTTCACCCAGGAAGCTCCTGTGAGGGTTTCAAACCAACACAAAATTATATAATTTTAAGTATTTCAGCATCAACTTTCATTCCCAAAAATGCCCCAGTTTCAACAATGATTATGCAGTCACCCTATATTTGGAATTATATACACTGCATGGGTTTTTTCTTTTTCCAATCAACATTGGAAATGTTGTCCAAAATCTTCAAACGTCCTATTGGGTTTTCTATTGAAGATGTGCACACCCGCCACTCTGCACTTGTCCTTGTCCTTCTTTCCTAAGAGTTTAAAATGAACAGCTTATCTGGAAGTCAAAGACAAAGATTTAATATGTTTTGCCATGTTAAGGTTTATTCTTTTCAACTGATGTAATGGTGCTCTAAAATTGTTGATATCTACCCATTCCACAAATATTTACCGTGTTTGTACCTGGCTAGACCCAGGGCCAAGTACCCTGTGTACCTGGTACCTCTCCAGAATGTTATAATCCACTGTGAGAGAGAAGTCTGTGGAGAGAAAACAGTAAAAAACAGCTCAGGAATAGTTACAGTGTTGATGAAGTGTCACCAGAATCCCTAGGAGGGAGAGGTCACTGGGGCAGGTCTTCCCAGAGGGCAGGGATAGCATGTATGAAGGTACAGGTTTTGGAATATTACTTAAAACCATAATCCAATTCCAAATCTTTATTTACCATAGATGTAAGGGGGAGGGATCCCTGGGTGGCGCAGCGGTTTAGCGCCTGCCTTTGGCCCAGGGCGCGATCCTGGAGACCCAGGATCGAATCCCACGTCAGGCTCCCGGTGCATGGAGCCTGCTTCTCCATTTGCCTGTGTCTCTGCCTCTCTCTCTCTCTCTCTCACTGTGTGCCTATCATAAATAAATAAAAAAAAAATTAAAAATAAAAATAAAATAAAAATAAAAAATAAAAAAAGATGTAAGGGGGATAACTAAACCGGTGGTGTTCTTCTGTTTTCTATTCACTGCCTCAACAAACCTCTATGTGACATGTACCAACTAACTCCAGGGGAAACTGAAGTCTTCAGAATTTTACAGGCCGGGGAAGAGACAGCCACATCACGCTGCACATTTGTCACAATGTGGTGAGCGCTGGGATGGCGGTTCCTCTGATGTTTTGTGCTCCAACCAGAGGAAAAGCCATGCCTCAGACTAAGGGCAAGAGAACAGAGTCAGGGAAGTGTTCTTAGAAGTGATACCTAAACTGAGATTTTATTTTGTTTTTTATGTGATAAAACATACGTAACAAATTTTACCATTCTAATCATTTTTAAGTATAGAGTTAAGTGGCAATAAGGATATCCACATGGTGCAACCTGAACTGAGACTCTTACAATGATTCTTTTTAATTTTTTACAATGCTCTTTGTAGAAAATTTAGAAAGTATGACTTACAGGAATAAAACAAGGAAGGAAATGAGAAATAAAGGCAGACAGGCAAAGGATGGAGAAAGAACAATCCGTAATCCCACTGGACAGAACCCATGTTAACACTCGAATGTGTATCCTTTTAGACTTTTCTTTATTTTTTTTTAAGATTTTATTTATTCATGAGAGACCCAGAGAGAGGCAGAGACACAGGCAGAGGGAGAATCTGACACGGGACTCCATCCCGGGACCCCAGGATCACGCCCCGGGCGGAAGGCGGGCACCAAACCACTGAGCCACCCAGGGATCCCTAGACTTTTCTTTATTTGTGTGAGTATATGTATGCACATGTGTAACCTTTTTAAATTTATTATTATTATTTTTTAGAGTGATAGTGAGGAGAGGGGCAGAGAAGACAGAAGAGAAAGAAAGAATCTCAAGCAGACTCCCCACTGAGGGTGGAGCCTAAGGCAGGGCTCAACCCCAGGACCCTGAGATCATGACCTGAGCCAAAGGCAGACGAGTAACCGACTCAGCTACCCAGGTGCCCCACAGGTGTTTCCTTTTTAAAAGCCAAATGCAGGGGCACCTGGGTGGCTCAACTGGTTATGTGTCTGCCTGACTCAGGTTCATGATCTTAGTGTCCTGAGGTTGAGTCCCACATCGGGTTCCCTGCTTGGTGGGGAGCCTGCTTCTCCCTCTGCCTGTGTCTCTGCCTCTCTCTCTTTCTCTCTCTTTCTCTCTCTCTCTGGGTCTCTCATGAATAAATAAAATCTTTTAAAAAAATAAATAAATTGCTGGATTTAAGGGTATTCATAACATTACAAATTCTAATGATGTATAATCAAACTAGCCCCCAACAGGCTTGAAGCAATTTACATTCTCACAAGCAGTGGGTCAAAGTGCCCTAAGCCAGGACTTGAGGCTTCCTTAAGGACGCACTGCCCTCATTGGGAGACTGTTAGTTGCTGCTGGACCGGAGGTGAGAAGTCCTCGTCAAGGAAAACTCTGAAAACCATTCCTTTAACTGGAAGTGAAAGTACGAAAACATCTAGAGTTGCCTGCTTTGTCCTCTGGCAATAAGAAACTATACAGGTGGTAAGAATGTCAACTTGGCCCTTAAATTATTACAGAGGCTTTGCGTAATGCTGTCCCCAACTCCCATCCTATCATCTACCCCTAGTTGAAGGCACCCCAGTGCTTTCTTTCCCCTATTCCCTAAGAACAGGAACCTCATCACACTGATTAATAGACTGGTTTTCTGGCCTGCCAGAAATATACATATAAATATCTCCTATCATAAACACAACATAAATTATAGAAAATTAAAACATTACAAACATGTACAATGCAGAAAGTATAGGTCCAGGGTGCTTGGGGGCTCAGTCGGTCAAGCATCTGCCTTCGGTTCAGGTCATGATCCCAGGGTCCTGGGATTGATCCCCACAGCAGGCAGTCTGCTTCTCCCTCTTCTCCCCCTGCTTGTGTTTTCTCTCTCTCTCTCTGTCAAATAAATAAATAAAATCTTAAAAAAAAAAGAAAGAAAATATAGGTTCAATCAATCCCCATCCTGCCTCTGAGACAAACACCAACAACCGGGATTATTTCTCTCTTACACACACATACACCTGCCCCTCACATGCATGCATGTATGTATATGTACATATATAAATTTATTTTTAAAGAGGTTTCATAATATACATGCTACTCTATATTTTTTAATTGATAATATATCTTACACACAGCTTTCTATGTAGATAAAAACTTGATGATTTAGAGGTTTTGTTTAAGCAATTCACTAACAGGAAGGTTAATGTTTTATTTATCCTGTACAGCACATCTAAATGAATGTCTAGAGGCTTCCAACGGTACAAAATAGTGTAATTCATGGGGGAAAAACTCCTAAACGTGCAGAGAGAGCTATCACTCTTTTGAGTTCCAGTCAGCAATCTAAGTTGATTTTTGTTCCTACAATTGCTAACTCTTCAAGAAAACCTTCCCCTCAAAGCATCAGAAAAAAAGATAATTTTATATTTCCTGTATTTGCATCATTCGACAAATATTTATTTAATGACTACTAGATGAAAGGTCCTAAAGTTTTACTGACACATTTATTGATTGATTTCCTCTATAAGGACTAAACTATTTTGTAATGCTGGTGCCCTCTAAACAGTCTACACTTTACTAAATCAACTGACAGTATAAATAGAAGTTTCTGTAAATGATCTACTTGAACATATTTTTTTTGAAACAGTGTTTGGCCACAATACAATTTTTAACAATACCTACTAAAATGAGAACCTAGAAAAGTAGATTCAAATTATTACTCCCTATTGAAAAAAATGTGGTTTTTTTTTTACATTCAACAAATACTTTTTTACTGTTACTGAACATGAGGTATAGTAATAGGTGTTTAAAGATGCAGTTCCTATAATTTGAGATTATACAGACTATAATTTCTTTAAATTTTATTTTTGTTATTAAAATTTGTGTCCTACAAAATAGTATAAAGAATATTAATTAGGGGTGCCTGAGTGGCTCAGTTAGTTGAACATCCAACACTTGATTTTGGCTCAGGTCATGATCTTAGGGACCTGGGATTAAGCCCTGCATCAGGTTCCCAGGCTCAGTGGGAGTCTGCTTGAGATTATCTCTCTCCCTCTCCCTCTGCCCCTCACCCCCCTGCCTTGCTCTCTTAATCTCAAATAAATAAATAAATAAATAAATAAATAAATAAATATTTTTTTAAAAAGAATATTAACTAATGCCTGCACCTATATAACACCTAGCTTAAGAAATATAACATTAGTTCAATTGACATCTCCAATATACACTTCCTCAATCCCCAAAAGTAATTCCTCAATCCCCAAAGGTAATTACCATCAGGTAGTAAACATGCTAGTACTTCTACTATATACATTTATGTCCATAAGCAATATAGAGCACTTTCTGCAAGTTCTAACACTTTAAACAAAAGATATCATACTACTGTTCATATCTTCTGCAACCTATTTTTGTCACTCATTGTGTTTTTAAATATTATCTACATTGATATATGTAGCTTAATCCTCATGAGGATTCATGTTAACCATCAGATGGATGGTTAGATGGATGGATGGTTGGATAGATAGATAGATAGATAGATAGATAGATAGATAGATAGATAGATAGATAGATGATAGATGAATGGATGATAAGTAGTCATCCAACCATTGTATGAACATACTACAATTTATCCATTTATCCTGTAAATCAACAGATAAGTTGTTTCTAGTTTATCATAATTCAAACAATAAAATAATGGAGTTTGTTGTACAGATCTTCTTGTGTGCATGTATGATATTTATGATCTGTATCTGGGAGTGAAATTGTTGAGTCATAGGGCAACTGCATTTCAACTTTATCAGATATTTCCCAAATTGCTCACCAAAATGGCTCTACAAATTTAATCTTTTTTTTTTTTTTAAAGATTTTATTTATTTATTCATGATAGTCACACAGAGAGAGACAGAGAGGCAGAGACACAGGCAGAGGGAGAAGCAGGCTCCATGCACCGGGAGCCCGACGTGGGATTCGATCCAGGGTCTCCAGGATCGTGCCCCGGGCCAAAGGCAGGCGCCAAACCGCTGCGCCACCCAGGGATCCCTACAAATTTAATCTTGCACAGGAGTGTGGAACCTACCATTGATCTGTAGCTTCCCGCTTGGTATTGGCTGACTTTAATTTTTGGCAGTATCGTGGATGTGGAATTGTATCTCTCTGTGGTTTTACTTTGCATTTCTCTGGTTACTAGTGAAAATGAGTATATTTTATATATGTATTAGTCATTCATATTTTCATTTCCTCTGTTCATTTTTCTTTTCTTTTCTTTTTTTTTTTTAGAGAATTAACAATTATACTGAGTCTTCTGACCTACTCATAAACAGTGTATCTATCCATTATATTGTGGCTTTCTTTATTTTTTTTATTTTTAATTCCAGTATAGTTAACATACAATGTTGTATTAGTTTCAGGTATATAATGCAGTGATTCAACAATCATCTATGTGTTACTCAGTGCTCATTAAGATAAGTGTACTCTTATTAATCTCTTTCACCTATTTCACCCATCACCCCCAACAACCTCCCCTCTGGTAACCATCTGTTCTCAATAGTTAAGAGTCTGTTTTTTGGTTTGTCTTCCCCTCCCTCCCCACCTTTTTCCCTTGTCCATTTTTCTATCATTGTTTCTTTTTCTTTTTCTTTTTTTTTTAATAATCTCTACACGCAATGTGGGACTCAGACTCATGACCCTGAGATCAAGTTGCATGTTCTACCAACTTAACCAGCCAGGTACCCCATCACTGTTTCTCTTGGTTATAATTTCAAATTCTCTCCATTTAACAGTAAAACTCTGTGATATATATGGAACCACAAAAGACCCCAAAATGGCAAATAAATCCTGAGAAAAACAAAGCAGGAAGCATCACACTTTCTGATTTCAACTACACTATAAAGCTATAGGGTTTAAAACAGTAAGATACTGAGACGCCTGGGTGGCTCAGTAGGTTAACATTTGCCTTCAGCTCAGGTCATGATCTCAGGTCCTGGGATCAAGCCCCACATTGGGCTCTCTACTCAGTAGGGAGCCTGATTCTCCCTCTTCCTCTGCTGCTCTCCTTGCTTGGGCTCTCTCTCTCTCAAATAAATAAACAAAATCTTAAAAAATAATTATAATAAAATAAAACAGTATGGTACTGACATAAAAACAGTCAACTAGACCAGTGAAAAAGAATCAAGAGTCCAGAGATAAACCCTAGGATATACAATCAACTTATATTTGACAAGGGAGCCAAGAATATTCAATGAATAAAAGACAGTTTCTTCAATAAATGGTGCTGGGAAAACTGGCTATTCATTTGTAAAGAATGAAACTGGACCTTTATCTAACACTACCCACAAAAATAAAATTGAAATGGATTAGACTTAAATGTAAGATGGAAACCATGAAACTCCTAGGAGAAAACAAAGGGAAAAAGCTTCTTGACATGGGTCTTAGAAATGATTTTTTTGGAAGTCACACCTAAAGCACAAGCAACAGAAAAAAATAAATAAATAAGTGGGACTACATCAAACTAAAAAGCATCTGTACAGAAAAAAAAATCAACAAAGCGGAAGGACAACCCACTGAATGGAAAAAAAATTTGCAAACCATATATCTGATAAGGAATTAATATCCAGGGATCCCTGGGTGGCGCAGCGGTTTGGCGCCTGCCTTTGGCCCAGGGCGCGATCCTGGAGATCTGGGATCGAATCCCACATCAGGGTCCCGGTGCATGGAGCCTGCTTCTCCCTCTGCCTATGTCTCTGCCTCTCTCTCTCTCTCTCTCTGTGTGACTATCATAAATAAATAAAAAATTTTTAAAAAAGGAATTAATATCCAAAATATATTAAGAACTCATTCAACTCAATAGGAAAAAAAAAAAAAAACAAATAATCCAATTTTAACGATGGGCAAAGAATGGAGTAGGCATTTTTCCAAAGAAGATACATGAATGGCCAACAGGTACATGAAAAGATCCTCAATATCTCTAGTCACTAGGGAAATGCAATTAAAACCACAATGAGATATCACCCCACACCTGTTAGAATGGCTATCATTAAAAAGATATGAGATAACAAATGCTAGCATGGATGTGGAGAAAAGGGAATTTTTATGTCCTATTGGTGAGAATGTAAGTTGGTACAGCCACTATGAAAAACAGCATGAAACCTCCACAAAAAAATTAAATATAAAACTACCATATGACCCAGTAATTCCACTTCTGGTAATATATCCAAAAGACATAAAAATACTAATGCAAAAAAAAAAATACTAATGGAAAAGGTATCTGCACCCTCATGTTCATAGCAACACTACTGACATTGGCCAAGACAAACAATGGATAAAGTTGTGAGATATGTATATATAATATATAATATTATATATATGGGTACATGTATATATATGGATGCCTGCTTATATATATAATTATTATTATTTATATGATTATTTATTTATATGTATATATATACCCAGGCATCCCTACATTTATCTTTTAAAAAAAAGATTTATGTATTTATTTGAGAGAGTACATGAGCAGGGGGTGGGGGAGCAGAGGGGAAGAAAGAGGAAAAGCAGACTCCTGGTTGAGTGTGGAGCCTGGAGTGTGGATCTCAAGAGTCCTGAGTACATTTATCTTGGGGCACCTGGGTCGCTCAGTGGTTGAGCATCTGCCTTCGGCTCAGGGCGTGATCCTGGGGTCCTGGGATCAAGTCCCGCATCAGGCTCCCTGGAAGGAGTCTGCTTCTCCCTCTCCCTATGTCTCTGCCTGTCTCTGTGTGTCTCTCATGAATAAATAAATAAAATCTTTTTTAAAAAAGAGTACATTTATCTTGATGAGCACTAAGTAATATGTAGAATTGCTGAAGCACTGTATTATATACCTGAAACTAATTTAACACTGTATATTAACTATACTGGAATTAAAATAAAATAAAATAAAATAATTAAAATTTAAATATCCTCCCTTGGATGAAAAAAAAACAGCACAAACTTCCACTTATAAGATAAATAACTACTAGACTATAATATAAATATGATGCTAATGTTGCTGTATAATATATAGGAAAGTTATTAAGAGAGTAGATCTTAAGAGTTCTCAACGCAAGGAGACTGCTTTTTATTTTATCTATATGAGATGATAGATGTTAACTAAACCTATTGTGGTTAATTATCTCACACTATATGTAAATTCAACCATCATGCGATATACCTTAAACTTATACAGTCATGTATGTGAATTATTTCTCAATAAAACTGGAAAAAAATTTTAATTTTAAAAATTTGTGGTGTATTTGTGGTTACCTATGGTGTAAATACATCTCTCCAATTGGTGGCTTGTCTTTTGGCCTATGATATAGAGAAGTCCTTAATTTCATTGCAGTCAGACTTAATACCTCCTTACGACTGTGTTTTTGTGTATATATATCTTATTTAAAGAGTCTTCCCTAGCCTACATATATAAATATGCTCTCAATGTTTTATTTAGATCATTAGAAAGTTTTGCTTTTCACATTTAGGTATTTATTCCTCTGGAACTCATTTTTGTGTGTAGTATGGAATAGGTATCAAATTTTATTATTATCCATTAAAAAAAAAAACTATTCTCCAATATTTGTTATCAGATTGTTTCCCCACTACCTTTTTATGATACTGTTGTGTCAAGCTTCCACATGTCTCAGCTCTCTAATCTGCTCTTTTTTTTAAGGTTTTGTTTAAATTCTAGTTACTTAATCTATAGTATAATATTGGTTTCAGGAGTAGAATTTAGTGATTCATCACTTACATATAACACCCAGCGCTCATCACAAGTGCCCTTCTTAATACTCATCACCCATTTAGCCCATTCCCCACCCACCTCCCCTCCAGCAACCCTCAGTTTGTTCTCTATAGTTAAGTCTCTTATGGTTTGCCTCCTTCTCTTTTTTGCCTCTTCCCCTATGTTAATCTGTTTGTTTTTAAAGTTCCACATATGGATGAAATCATAAATATTTGTCTTTCTCTGACTGAGTTATTTCAATTAGCGTAATACACTCTGGCTCCATGCACATCACTGCAAATGGCAAGATTTTGTTGTTTTTGATGGCTGAATAGTATTTCATTGTGTATATATACACCTTCTTTATCCATTCATCAGTCGATGAACATTTGGGCTCTTTCCATAATTTGACTTTTGGGTTTTTTAATTATTTTTTAAAGATTTTTATTTATTTATTTGACAGAGAGAGCACAAACAGGAGGAGCGGCAGAAGGAGAGGGAGAAGCAGACCACCTGCTGAGCAGGGAGCCCTACTCAGGGCTGGATCCCAGGACCTTGGGATCATGACCTGAGTTGAAGGCTGATGCTTAACCCACTGAGCCACCCAGCTAGCTGCCCCTGTAATTTGACTATTGTTGATAATGCTGCTGTAAACATCAAGGTGCTTGAGCCCCTTCTAAATTAGTATTTTTGTATCCTTTGGGTAAATTCCTGAGTCATAAGGTAGTTCTATTTTTAACTCTTTGAGGAGCCTCCATGCAGTCTTCCAGAGTGGCTGCATCAGTTCACATTCCCACCAACAGTGTAAGAGTTCACATTCCCACCCTTTTCTCCACATCCTCACCAACATCTGTTGTTTTCTGTGTTATTAATTTTAGCCACCCTAACTGATGTGAGGTGGTATCTCATTGTGGTTTTGATTTGTTTTCCCTGATAATGAGTGATGTTGAGCATCTTTTTTGTATCTGTTAGCCATCTGTATGTCTTCTTTGGGAAAATGTCTATTCATGTCTTTTCCCCATTTCTTAACTGGATTATTTGGTTTTTGGGTGTTGAGTTTGATAAGTTCTTTATATATTTTCAATACTAACCTTTTATCAGTTCCGTCATTGCAAATATCTTCTCCTGTTGGTTGCCTTTTAGTTTTATTGATTCTTTCCTTCACTGTGCAGAAGCTTTTTATCTTAATAAAGTCCCAATCATTCATTTTCAATTTTGTTTCCTTTGCCTCCAGAGACATGTCTAGTAAGTATGCTAAGGCTGAGGTAAAAAATGTTGCTGCCTCTGTTCTCTAGGATTTCCATGGTTTCCGGTCTCACATTTAGGTCTTTCTTCCATTTTGAGTTTATTTTTGTGTATAATATAAGAAAATGGTCCAGTTTCATTCCTCTGCACATTGCTATCCAGTTTTCCGAATACCATTTGTTGAAGAGACTTTTTTTCCATTGGATATTCCTTCCTGCTTTGTTGAAGATGAGTTGACCATAGAGTTGAGGGTCCATTTCTGGGTTCTCTATTCTGTTCCATTGATCTAGGTGTCTGTTTTTGTGCCAGTACCATGTTGTCTTGATGATCACAGCTTTGTAAGACAACTTGAAATCCAGCATTGTGATGCCACCAGCTTTGGTTTTCTTTTTCAGCATTCCTTTGGCTATTCGGGATCTTTTCTGGTTCCATATAATTTTTAGGATTGTATTTTGTATTTTCTGTGGAAAATGTTGATGGTATTTTGATAGGGATTGCATTGAATGTGTAGATTGCTCTCGGTAGCATAGACATTTTCACAATATTTGTTCTTCTAATCCATGAGCATGGTTTAGTGGTCACAGACTCCTTTAGTTTTTGTTTGTCTGGGAAACTCTTTTATCTCTCTTTTTATTCTGAATGACAGCCTTGCTGGGTAAAGTATCTTTGGCTGCCTATTTTTGCCGGTCAGCACATTGAATATATCATGCTACTGTCTTCTGGCCTGCCAACTTTCTGTGGAGAGATCTGCCGCTAACTTTATTTGTCTTCCCTTGTAAGTTAGGATTTTCTTTCTCCTTGCCTGCAGTGTTGAGTATTTGGACCTTATCCAATGTTGGCAAGTTCTAACTAGGTGTGCTTGGGTTTGCTTGTTAAGAGGCTAGATTCTATTTCCCCCTAGAGCTTAAGTTTGGCAGCACTCTGCTCGTAGACTTGGTGAGTCCCGCAGGTTTACGCTGGTCTTCTGGGGGAAGGACCCACTGCTACTCTCTCAGGCACCCTTGCCCAAGTTAAGGGGGCATAGCTTGGTATAATTGGCTCAAGCCCTCACTGTGGGTGTTATGCTGATGGGGTGGGGAAAGGAGGCAGTTCATACCCCTGCTGTTCAGGAAGCCCTCACAGAAGAGTGAACCATCTCCCCTCATGTGTCCCAGGCTTCCCTCAGATCCTTGCCTTCACCCTGTCTGTGTCTAAGCTATCTGCTCCCCCAACAGAGCAGTGCTCCTGCATTTTATCTCAGGTCCACTGGCTGGGTTTCAAAATTCCAAATTTGGGGCACTGGGCTGGCTCATGGGGTTAGCATCTGCCTTCAGATCAGGTCATGATCCCAGCATCCTGGGATTGAGCCCACATCAGGCTCCCTGTGCAGAGAGATTGCTTCTCCCTCTCCCTCTGCCTGCTGCTCCCCTTGCTTGTGCTTTCTCTCCCTCTCTCTGTCAAATAAATAAAACCTTTAAAAAAAAACAAAAACAAATTTTAGAGAGCTAGGGAGGCATGGACCCTCCCTGATTCTCTGGAGGAGAGTCTCACTGCACTATAGCTGGTGCCAATTTGTCCTAGAAGGGCAGTCACACGAATGCACAGAGCTTGGAGTTTGTGGCAAAGTGCAGCAAAAAAGCTGGTGTCCAGGTTAGCTGCCCTTAGCATCTCTATTCATATGCTAATGAGTGGGGCAGCTCAATGGCACTCGCTCTTTTGTCGCTCTTTTGTCCCCTGGAGAGACAGTGCCACCTCTCCCAAATGCACTCCAAGAAGAACTGTTTTTCCCAGTGCAACTCCGGGGATCCTCAAACCATGCATCCGCTCCTGGGCCTCTCCCATCCTTCTCCACAGGAGTACCAATATATCTGCCAGGGTCCACCCAGCGATGTGCAGACTTCTAAAACTTTAGTCTTTGAGCTCTGCTGCTTGTAAAAACTTGCAATACTCAGCCCCTTCCATTTTCCCCATCAGTGGTTTTGGGGAAGTGTTTTTCTTGTGCAATGCCCTGAGCTCTGTTCTCTCTTTGTCACTCTCCCCTCTCTCCCTGATCAGGACACCCTTCTCTCTGCAGCAACAGTGATTGTTTTCTCCCCCAAATCATGTCTCAGCATCTCCTACCTTCCACAGTGTGGCCTCTTTTCTCCTGGTTGTGCAATTTGTTCTCTCACTCCTCAGATTGATTTCCTGGGTATTCAGATGATTTGATATTTGTCTAATTATGTCCTAGGGATGAGGTAAATAGAGGGTCCTACTACTCCACTGTTTTAACCCAAATCCCTCCACTCAGCTCTTTACATCTTTTTTTTTTTTTTAAGATTTTATTTATTTATTCATGAGAGACACAGAGAGGCAGAGACAGAGGGAGAAGCAGGCTCCCTATGGGGAGCCTGATGCAGGACTCAATCCCAGGACCCCAGGATCACGACCTGAGCCAGAGGCAAATGCTCAATCACTGAGCCACCCAGGTGCCCCTCCACTTTTTTTCAGCTCTTTACATCTATTGGTCTATCTTTGCTTTGCATTTATTTGTTTATATTATTTTTATAGTAAGTCTAATGCTCAGAGGAGGCAAGTTTCCTTTATCTTGTTCTTCAAAAGTCTCTTGGTAGTGCATACCTTTTTGCTCTTACTATTAAATTTGAAAACCAGCTTTTTAATTTGAATAAAATGCTGTTGGAATTTTAACTGGATTGGATTTATAAGTTATTTGAAAGAAACTGATATATCTTTTTCTGATATTGAGACTCCCTATTCATAGTGATGGTATGTTTTTACATTTACTTAGGCTTTCTTTAATGTCTTGCAATAAAATTTTATAATTTCCCAAGTGAAGGCATTGCATATCTTCTGTTAGATTTATTCCTAGGTACTTTATATTTTTTGTTGCTGTTGCAAATGATAGCTTTTTATATTACAGTTCCTATATAATGTCTGAGATTTCCTTCAATATAAACCAGGTTTGAATTTAGAATCATGTTAATGTTTTACATATTCAAAAAATAAAATCAGGGCAGCCGGGTGGCTCAGTTACTGAAGCACTAAGCCTTCAGCTCAGGTCATGATCTCAGAGTCCTGGGATTGAGCCTGTTCAGTGGGGAGGCTGCTTCCCCGCCTTCCTCTGCCCCTCCCCCCACTCCACTCATGCTCTCTCTCAAATAAATAAATAAATAAATAAATAAATAAATAAATAAATAAATTCTTTAAAAAAATAAAATCAATGAGCTTGCACGGGGAAAAAAGGTAAATTAAATACTAACAGGAAAGAAATACACCAAACTGTGTTTTGAATGAATAAAAATACACTGAATGAAGAAAAAAAATCTAATGTTTGCAAGGAGTACTTTGACTATATATTTTCTGTTTAAAGACAAACAGACACACACACACACACGTAAATATTGAACTCCAGGGATCCCTGGGTGGCACAGCGGTTTAGTGCTTGCCTTTGGCCCAGGGCCTGATCCTGGAGACCTGGGATTGAATCCCACGTCGGGCTCCTGGTGCATGGAGCCTGCTTCTCCCTCTGCCTGTGTCTCTGCCTCTCTCTCTCTCTCTGTGTGTGACTATCATAAATAAATAAATAAATAAAATAAATAAATAAATAAATAAAAAATTTTAAAAAAATATTGAACTCCATCTGGTAGATTTTTTAAAAGTTGTACGGGTATAAGAATTCTAAAAATATGAAACACATAATGACAGCAATGGCTTATAACTAATTAAATAAGAATCCATGAGTCCATTCTTATAATAAATTAAAAAATAAAGGAGATGGAAATTTCAAGTTGTAGATGGAATGAGGGAGTTACAAATCACCATTTGTAATCATCACAGTAATAACTGATTGTAAAAAGAATCACTAATAATTATAAAATTAGTAGGTAAAAGTTTGATGAAGAACAGGATATTTATATAATCTCAAAATATCCTCACAAATTACCTATTAATTACAAAAGAAAAAAATTAACTTTATAGTGGAGAAACTTGGCAGACTCTGTTTTAACCAAGGGTTCAAACTTAACATCACCAATAATGAGATAAACTGACATCTATGACCACTGATATGATGCACTGAGAGGGACACGATATTACCTCTGTGGCATTTTTGCCAAAATGCATAACCTGAATCTGATCATGAGGACAGGCCATACAATCCAAATGGGGGGGATGCTTTACAAAATAACTAGTACTCTTCAAAAATATCAGTATCATAAAAGTTGTTTTTTTGTTTTTTGTTTTTTTTTGTTTTTTTTTTTTCAGTTAAGAAGCTATTATAGGTAAATGAGAGTACAGGGAGATAACAACTAAATCAAAGTATGACCCTGTATTGGATCTGTTTAAATGGAATAGATAATTCTATAATCTGTTTAACTATCTAAAAAATACTACTGATAGTGTTCTGACATTTGGGACAACCAAAAGTAAAAAATAAAAACAGTGCAAGTAAAAAACCAAGGCAATGAGGAACTCTCAGAAAACAACCAAAAAAATCATGGTACTATAAAGGAAAAATATTTGACTAAACAGTACGCAATAGTAACATACTTAACAAAGTCAACACTATTAATTTGACTGAAAATAAGATAAAACTTTATTAAAAATATGGAAATATAGGAAATGGCCAGGAAAGTGGTATAAATAAGCTAATAGGAAAAATCAACAGGATTTTCCTTAACAAGAAATCAACTGAGAATGTCTAAACTTAATAAATCAAGAAGTAACAGTATATTATTTACAAATACAGAGATTACTACCAGAAGAAGTAGCTAAAAGTTAAAAGCATTTACCTCTGAGGAGCAGCAATGAAGGGTTGGGAACTGCTGGCTTTTTTTTTTTAAGCTTTTGAATGTTAGCTGAACATTTCACTATGTGTGTGTGTGTATATTTTAGATTTTATTTATTTATTCACGATAGACAATAGAGAGAGAGGCAGAGACACATGAGGAGGGAGAAGCAGGCTCCATGCCAGGAGCCCAACGCAGGACTCGATCCCCAGACTCCAGGATCACGCCCTGGGCCAAAGGCAGGCGCCAAACCGCTGAGCCATCCAGGGATCCCCTGTGTATATTATTTTAATTAAAAACATTAAAAACCACTTATTTTTAAACAAAGAAGAAACATCCTCAAAAACAGCTGGCAACAGAGAGAAGGCAGAAATATTTCATTTAAATAAATGAAATATTTATTTAAAGTACCATAGTACAGATCCATTTCAAATAAACAGGCCCATATATTTCTCAATAGTCCTCAAGCAATTGTATAATTGCACAGGAAAACTATTCATTTTTGTAAAGAAATAATATTAAAACAAGTTCAATTGTTTTCAGTCCACTCTGTTTAACAGGCAAAGAAAAACGATGTATTTGGAAATATTCTAATGAAAAAACGCTTAAAATAGTAAAAATTTATTACCTAAAGGAAAATGCTTTGGATATCTATAATATAAACATGTTAATTCCAAATAAGGATTACTGAGATACTAATGATCAATTTCAGACTTTCCTCTTCTTCATTTCAAGAGCCATCAAACTAGTTTTCTTAGACTGCTTGGGCTGGTTTGGGCCAGGATCTCGTCAATATGTAGTCTGCCAGTGATGTAGGCAAATAAGATAAAGGAATGAAGAAAAACTGAGAATCCCAACCAGCTGAATATCGAGTGCGGGGATGCACAGATGTCAAAGCATGTTCCATGCAGTCAGTGACCAGGTTCAGGTTTGTGCTACATTTCAAGAGCCCTTGTTTGACGCCATTGTGATCTGTATACAAAAAGAGAAATGACGGTTAGCGATCTTACTCCCTGTGGTTTTGGGTTTTTAAGATTTTATTTATTTATCTGAGAGAGAGAGAGAGAGAGAATAAGTGGGGGACAGGGGCTGAGGAAGGAGAAGCAGACTCTCTGCTGAGCACAGGGAGCCCATCCCAGGACAGGGGCTCCATCCCAGGACTCTGAGGTCACAACCTGAACCAAAAGACACCTAACCAATTGAGCCACCCAGGCGTCCCAATCTTTGCATTTTAATGTTAAGATCCTGTTATACTCTCATAGAAGTCTAACTACATTTTATTTCTACAAGAATTAGGCTGATTAGATCTATGCTTCCCAGTGACAGCCACTAGCCAAATGTAGTTACTGAACTTAAAATATAGCTAGTATAACTAAAAATGGAATTTAAAAATTTTAATTTTAAAACTCAAATCCATTGTTGTAAAACGTTTTAGTATTTTTGGAATAACAGAGATATGTGAATCTACCTTTGCAACTGGAAAGTTTTTAAATCTTGTTGAGATATAATTAATATACCATAAAATTCAGCCATTTATTTTTTTTTTAAGATTTATTTATTTATTCATAAGAGACACAGAGAGGGAGAAGCAGGTTCCCTGCAGGGAGCCCGATGCGGAACTTGATCCCACATCCCGGGATCAAACCCTGAGCCAAAGGCACATGCCCAACCGCTGAGCCACCCAGGCATCCCAAAATTCAGCCATTTAAAGTGAAATCAATGGCTTTTAGTATATTCAGAGTTATGTAACATCACCACAGTCTAAGTGTACAACATTCTTATTATCCCCAGAAGAAAACTTATACCTCTCAGCATCACCAACCCAGCTGTAGGGTTGCTGTCTCTGTGGATTGCCTTTTCTGGACCTTTCATATACATAGAATTACACATTGTAATCCTTTGGGACTGGCTTCTTTTCACTAAGCAAAACGTTCTCAAGCCAAACATTCTCAAGCCTCTTCCAGGCTGTAGCATGTATCAGTACTTCATTCCTTTTTATTGCCAAAAAATATCCTATTGTATGACTATTGTCTTTTGCGTACCCAGTCATCAGTTGATGGACATTTAAGTAGTTTCTGCTTTTGAGATATTATGAATAATACTGCTGGCAACACTAAATTTTCTTAATCTATAGATGAAGTATTTCCTAGGAAAATTTAGCATCCAAGTTGAAATATGCTGTAAATGTAAAATATGTACCGATTTTCAAAGACTAATAAGAAAAAAGAATATAAAATACCTTAACAACTTTATATTGATAATAAATACTGAAATGATAGTATTTTGGATATGTACAATTAAATAAACTGGATTAGAATTAATTAATTTCACTTGTTTCCTTTTCTTGAAGTGGCAACTAGAAAATTTAAGATTACATATACAGCTCTCGTTATATTTCTATTGGATAGCACTGTAAATTATCCTGATCCATGACAACTCTATGAACATTTCAACTCCTTTTAAATCATGAAATATATATATCTTTTTATATCTATATATACTTTCATGTATAGCCACTACAATAAATTCTATTTTCCTCTTAATTTCTATCATCAAACTGTATGTATCCAGAGGGGGAAAAATTCCCAATACACAGTTTAAAACCTTAGATGGGGAAGAGTTTACAGCTATGGCTGGCCCTGGCATGCTGGGAACTAGCGAGTTCGGAAAAGCTCAGGCACTGTTGTGTGCCAGTTTTTTCCTGATCCACTTTTTCTCCCCTGTGCTAATGATGACCCTCTTGGGCCGTATGCGCCCAGAAGACAGTGCTGCAGGTCAGGAGTCTTCTGTTCGACTTCTGTCTACCTCCTTTTCGCTGGATGACAATACCACTCAAAGCCAGCGACAAGGCTGCTGCTACCCTACTCATCACGGGGTCCCTTTATGAAAGGAGAGCTGCTCCATTTGGCCTTGGCAAGTTGTTGACTTCTCTGTGTGAAGAAAAAGCATTGCTTCTCCCAGGAAGATGGAACCCCACACCAATGTGCCTAACTTACTTCTATGAAGATGACTGCCTTGCACCCACTCCCAAACTGCCTTCTCTTCCAGGTCATAAGAATGACATTCTTACAAGAAATTGAACCATCTCACTCCAATGAAGCTCCTGAGACCTGCATATGAGGTCTAGTCTCTGGACACAGTCAATAAGGCCCTGCAAAGCTAGCCCTCACCCACTTCCCTCTGCCCACACACAGCCTTCCTCTTCCTACAATAAGACATGGAGTTTGCGGTTGGGCCCTTTGTTACCAAAAGGGTGGACAATACTGAAGGCTGGACTTTAGTTGTGCAGGCCTCTCACACCAGCCCCACCAAACTACAGAGGGCCACACAAGATCCAGAGGTACCATGCCTCTAACCATGTAATCCCTCCCTCCTGCTCAGGTGGCCAGGCCCACAGGTGACAAAGCAGCACAAGCCTTGGTCCTTGGCTATCTATATAACCTCTTCCTCGGGACGCCTGGGTGGCTCAGTGGTTGAGTGTCTGCCTCTGGCTCAGGGCGTGGTCCCGGAGTTCTGGGATCGGGTCCCGCATTGGGCTCCCTGCATGGAGCCTGCTTCTCCCTCTGCCTATGTCTCTGCCTCTCTATCTGTGTCTCTCATGAATAAATAAAATCCTTTAAAAAAAAAATAAATAACCTCTTCCTCAGCCATGGCAGCCATCACCAACAACCATGAGAGCACTGGGACTTTCCCAAACCCCTCCTGTCCTGGGAAGGTTTTGCTTAAGGACCTCTGCTCTCAGAGGACCTACCAACCATTCTCACCAACCCTCTTTTTCCCTTCTCATGCAAGGTTATCTATTATCCCATCCAAAAAAAAAGCTCACGAGCATCAAAGAACTTCTGTCCATAGGCTTCCTTAATATGCGTGGGGACTTCTTCCCAGGCTTGCTTTAGTCTCTCTAGGCACCACGCCACATGTGTCATTCCGGTCCTGAAGTAGCCGGGTTCAACTATGCTGATTTTCACCCCAAAATGTCGAAGCTCACGCCTGAAAATAAAAACCCTCGATTTAACTCTTTTGATTGAAAGACACCACAATTTCAACGCTCTCAGGGAGGAAAACAAAAAAGAACAAGTTTATAAAAACATCTCTACTGAATATTTTAAAGGATAAAGAAATGGAGAGGAAAAAAATTTTTTAGTATCTCTAGGTCCAACAAATCGGGACATGATCATACAAACTACCATAACCATTCAATTCTACATCCACTCTTTTCAGAGTTATTAAGTACCTGCATAATAAAGAAAGTTAGCATTCTTTTTTTATTTTTTTAAATTTTTATTTATTTATGATAGTAACAGAGAGACAGAGAGAGAGAAAGAGGCAGAGACACAGGCAGAGGGAGAAGCAGGCTCCATGCACCAGGAGCCCAACGTGGGATTCGATCCCGGGTCTCCAGGATCGCGCCCTGGGCCAAAGGCAGGCGCCAAACCGCTGCGCCACCCAGGGATCCCGAAAGTTAGCATTCTTATGACAGATATTGTGCTAAGTATTTCACATGCATGATCTCAGAAAATTAAGACTCAGTTGCTTGCCTCAAAAAGCTCACAGTGGGGGAGTCCAACAAGTAAGCAAATAATTGTCATACAACTCAAAAGAATTATAAAGGAGAGGTATTCGGGGGGCTATATAAGTAGAGAGGAGGAGGCAGACAGATTTCTGAGGGAGTCAGAGAAGGCTTCAGTGAGGAGAGAATGTTTCAGTAGAGCCTTGAAGGATAAAGAGGGAATTTCTGAGTAAAGAAAGGGGATGAACATAATACCAAGTAGTGGAATTGTATCCACAAGAGCATGGGCTTCTGAAAAATCGCCATATATTCAAAGACTACAAGAGACCATTAGTGGAATATGACATGGGCATTAAGATTACAAGTCACTGGTCGCTCTAGAATACTCAGGTTAGTTCAACAAACAGTTCCAAAATATTTATCAGGGGCTGAGTATGTAGTAGCAGGTATGGGGCTAGGTGCTGCCTTCACCAAGTGAAGGAAGATGGCATCGTGACCACAGTGGAGGTATCCTCTAGGTGTTTAGGAGACAGTGATGAGGGGTGCTCCCTAATCTAGAGGTTCAAGTAGCCTCACTGGAGAAGGTGAAGCCCAAGCTGATATCAAGAAGAAATGTTTGAGGAACACCTGGGTGGTTCAGCGGTTGAGCGTCTGCCTTTGGCTCAGGGCGTGATCCCGGGATCCAGGATCGAGTCCTGCATCGGGCTCCCCATGGGGAGTCTACTTCTCCCTCTGCCTGTGTCTCTGCCTCTCTCTGTGTGTCTCTCGTGAATAAATAAATAAATCTCTTTTTTTAAAAAAGAGAAATGTCTGAAATAATAATCCATAAGACAGTAAAACACAAAGCATCATGACCCTCTAAGCAGTGAGTGACTGGTCCTCAAAGTGTGGTCCCCAAATAAATGGCAACACCAGCATCTGGGAGCCTGTTAGAAATACAAATTATTGGGCTCTAGTCTAGATTTATAAAGTCAGAAACTCTGGGGGTGAGACCCGACAATCTGTTTGAATAAGTCGTCCAAGTGGCTCTGAGACATCCTAGAGGTTAAAAACCACTGTTCTAAAGGAAAAGCCTCCCTTTATCAAAGCAAAACCTAAAACTTTCCGTGGTAGAGCCTCAGTGAAAGATCCTCCAGGTGCCAGCGTGTGCTGGAGAAGAGAGGGCTATGCAAGCCAGTGGCACCTCTGCCCTAAGATTTCACTTCCCCTTGCAGCTTCCTCACTGTGATCCCCATCACAACACAACATCTACATTCCCTTTAAAACTCCAACTCAAATGTGGGACAGAACTTCCTTTCCCTGTTCCGCCTTAGCACAATTAAGGCACATTGCAATTTTCTAAAGGAATTTGTGATTTGAACATTGGAAGGACATTCTTTGCTCTTGGTCTGCGAATGAGTCAAGGGGTCCGAGACACCAGTCATGAGTGGTGGTAAACCAGCAGAAGCAGCCACGTGGGGGCAGGCAGAACGTCAGTTAGGCTGCAGGCCAGGCAAGGTGCCTGCTACACGGTGACGACTCACATGACTTCCTCAGGTATTTCCCTATTCTCTTCCTAGGCAGATAGTACAATGTGTGTGTTATAAGAGATATCTACCAGTTATGGCACATGGTGGCTCAGTAACGGCCCCCAGAGATCCCTGGAACCTATAAATGTCACCCAATGTGGCACTTTGCAGTTGTGATTAAATTAAGCATCTTGAGATAGGGAGATTATGCTAGATAATTTGGGTGTGCCCTTAGTGCAATCACAACTATCCTTATAAGCGACACAGAGGCAGATCTGAAGGCCCATAGGGGATGAGAAGGCAATGTGACCTTGGAGGCAGAGACTGGAGTGATGTAGTCACAAGCCAAGGAATGCTGAAAGCCACCAGAAACTGGAAGAGGCAAGGAACAGATTCTCCCCGAGAGCCTTCAGAAGGCACCTGGCCCTGACAACAACGTGATTTTGGCCCAGTAACACTGATTTCAGACTTTGGCCTCCAGAACTGTGAGGAAACGAATATGTGTTGCTTTCAATGTGTATGGGACACCTGGCTGGCTCAGTCAGTAGAGCATGCGATTCTTGATCTTGGGGTTGTGAGTTCGAGCCCCACGTTGGGTATGGAGATTACCTAAAAAAAATTAAGTCTTTTTTTTCTTTAAAAAAAGATTATATTTATTCATTCATGAGAGAGAGAGAGAGAGAGAGAGGCAGAGACACAGGCAGGGGGAGAAGCAGGCTCTATGCAGGGAGCCTGACATGGGGCTCGATCCGAGGACTCCAGGATCACGACGTGGGCTGAAGGCAGCGCTAAACCACTGAGCCACCCAGGCATCCCTAAAAAAGTTAAGTCTTAAAAAAAAGTTACAGTAGCTATAGGAAGCTAATCCATAGTGCCTAAAAATATTCACAGCTCATATCCAATAACTGCCCTAAAGTCAGCCCCCACTAATGGGGAGACTAAGCAGCAATATTTCGTGCCATGTGACTACACCATCATGTCCACAGCTAACTGGACCAGGGAAGGTACTGGATGGGGAGGAAAGCCCTGCCTGGGATGGGATGGCTCTGCCTGTTATTACCTGTGTTATGACTATGAAGACTTACTAACCTCTGTGCCCCAGTTTCCTCACACCTACAATAAAGATACAAATAATACCTTCCTCATTGGGTTGCTGTGAAAATTAAATGACCTGCTAGATGTCAAGTACCTACAACAGTGTCTGGCACAACAATAAGTACACAAAAATGTCACGTAAGAAGTCACTTGGCACACACAGAAAATAAACACAGCTGATAGAGTCGTCTCTCTTGGGAATGAAAATGTAAAGGGAAATATAAAAAGGAAGAAGCTGACAGAGCAACATGAAGCTAAAACACTGCCTGAAAAAAAGCCAGGAGGTAGAGGCAGGGCCAATTAAGGGCTGTGGTGAACTGAAGTCCTAAGAAAAGAAGTTCTTAGATAAAGAAAAGATATACAAAAAAAAAAAAAAAATAGAAAAGATATACAGAGTAAGGAGATGAGCGCCCAGAGAGAGAGAGAGAGAGTCTCACCAGGGAGAGACAAGGCCAGGCTCACGTTAAGGAGGAAGGAGGACAGTCACCTTCTCTTCAGAAATGAAATTTCATCAAAGATAACTCTTGAGAATTAAAGTGTGATTGGTGGCAGGAGACAAAGACCTAGGGTCGAAACACAGTTATGCCAAACCCTGGTTGTGGCAGGTGAACTTGGGAAAAGAGATTTAAATCTGAGCCTCAGTTTCCTTTTTTTTTTTTTTTTTTTTTAAGACTTTGTTTATCTATTTGACAGAGAAAGAGGGAGAGCACATGCAGCAGGAGCGGCAGGCAGAGGGAGAGGCTAAATCCCAGGACCCTGGGATCACGACCTGAGCTGAAGGCAGACGTTCAACTGATTGAGCCACCGAGGCGCCCACGAGCCTCAGTCTCCTATATAAAACAGACTAGTAATAATATCTACAAATCAAGATTTTTAGAGTAATGAAACGGGATAATGTAGGTGAAAGCAATCAGCACAATGGCTAAAACATATTTAAGTGCTCAAGAGTTGCTTTTGTTTTAACTTAAGAGCATTACCTCAGAGTATCTGAAAAGGCTTCTACTCCGTACTTGGAGCTACAGTAGGCTCCTCCAAAGAAAGCAAGTCTTCCCAGAATGCTGGAGACGTTAACAATCCTCCCCCGTGCTCTCCTCAGCAAGGGAAGCATGCTTAAGGTCACTTCAATCAAACCAGTGAGGTTCACTTTGAAGACATCCACATAGGCCTCTATCTTCAGCCACTCGCTGTAGCAATGTGGGTGAAAAATGCCTGCATTGTTGACCAGGCCCCAGAGACCTAGAACAAAGTCAAAGCAGAAGTTCAGTTTCAAACAAAACTGACAAACTTTTTACCTTAATCATCTTCCTGCTGACAACTAAAAAAATGTTGGACAAAATATATTCTCTAATGTTTCTGAGTCCATCAGTTTATAACAAGAAAGTATAGAAAGGTCAGGCCAAAAACTAAGAAAAGGCGGGAATCCAGAAACAATAAAGAGGACACTGATACCAGCTTTGATTTGAGGGAATTTGCCAACCAATGTGAATACGGGTTTCGGTATTTATAGCCTCAATAAGATATGAAGTCCAGAGCCCACCTAAGGTAGGGATTCTAATAAAAAATAGTTTCTTCAGGACACCTGAGTGGCTCAGTGGTTGAGCATCTGCCTTTGGCTCAGGGCGTAATCCTGGGGTCCTGGGATCGAGTCCTGCATCAGGCTCCCTGCAGGGGGCCTGCTTCTCCCTCTGCCTGTGTCTCTGCTTCTCTTTCTGTGTCCCTCATGAATAAATAAATAAAATCTTAAAAAAACAAACAAACAAACAACTATGAGTAGATAGGATCTATTCAGCATTTGTTGAGCCCTTAACAGGTACCAGAGAATATGCCAGAAACTGGAAGTACAATAATGGGTAAGGAAGGCCCATGTCTTCAAGGTAGCTCACACTCTAACAGATGGGAAACCAGTAACAATACAACAGAAATAAACTGCAAGGCACAGCACAGAGGCTGTAACTCCCCAGAATTCCTGACTCTGCCTGGGATACATCCTCAGAGAGGATATAATACGTTGAAGTCAACTTTCAAGTCAATCTCTTAAAAAATTAAACCTCCTGCAACCCAGCAAAACAATGTTATTGCTAGTCTGCAACTCCTGGGGTGAAGAGAGGTTTAGGAAGGTCAATGAAAAAGATCTATGGAATCAGAAAACAAGAGGGAGAGACAGGAAGGGGAATGAAGAGGATCTGGATAAAAATTAAACTTAGAAGTGAAGACTCGTGGGGTGCTTGGGTGGCTCAGTCAGTTCAGTGTCTGCCTTCAGCTCTGGTCATGATCCCAGGGGTCCTGGGATAGAGCCCTGACATGGGTTCCCTGCTCAGTGGGGAGTCTGTTCCTCCCTCTGCCCTTGTCCCTGTTCCTGCTCTCTCCTCTCTCAAATACATAAATAAAATCTTTAAAAAAAAAAAAAAGAAGTGAAGACTCATCCACAATTGCCAAAAACTGAAAACAACCAAGATGTCCTTCAGGAGGTGAATGACAAAAAACTGCTATACATACAGTGGAATATTATTCAGTAATAAAAAGAAATGAGCTATCAAGCCACAGAAAGACAAGTAGGAAGCTTAAATGCATGTTGCTAGTTGCAAGAAGCCATTTCAAAAGGCCATATATACAATGTGATTCCAACCAAATGACATTCAGGAAAAGGCAAAACTACGCAGACAGGAAAAAGATGAGTAATTGCCAGGATTCGCAGGGTTGGAGGGCACAGATGGCAACCAGGTGGAACACAGGATCTTAGGGCAGTGAAACTATTCTATATCATACTATATGGTGGATACATGTTATTTGACATTCAGCAAAACCCACAGAATTGTACAATACAAACTGGACCATAATGTAAACTATGGACTTTAGTTAATGATAACATATTAATATTGGCTCATCAAATGTAATAAACGTATCACACCAATGTAACATGTTAATAATAGAGGAAACTGTAAGAGGGGTTGTATATGGGAACTGTGTACTCACTTTGAATTTTTCTGTCAATCTACAATATCTCTAAGAAATACAGTCTATCGATCAGAAAAAAATATTTTTTAGAAAGAAATGGACCAAAGGCTGACTTCAAAGAATGACTATGTATTTCTAAATATATGTATATATTATTATTTTTTTTTAATTTGAGAGAGAGAGTATAAGCAATGGGAGGAGCAAACAGAGAGGGAGAAGCAGATTCCCCAACAAGCAGGGAGCCCAACACAAGACTCAATCCCAGGACCTGGAATCATGACCTCAGCCAAATTTGGACTCTTCACCGACTGAGCCATCCAGGGGCCCAGGAATGACTATATTTTAAATGGTAGCAAAGGGGGAAAGAATCAGTTTCTTAAGAATACCTTGAAAATTGTTTAAACATAAATAACTATGTTATAAATACCCCACTGACAAGGTGAAATAATAGCTTCAAATCTATTCAGCTCATTTTTCAAGGTAAACATTGTTAAGGAAATGAAACACTACCAAAGAGCACGATCATCTTTCAAATGAAAAAGACAGCCTGCTGTCTTTTAAGCCCTGCTTTTGAGATTTTATATAGAGAGAGAAAATTTTAACATCTTCATGCCCAAGTAAATAAAAGGAGAAAATACTTCTCCATACCTCTGTCCCCCACACGCTCCTCCACCCACTGGGTGGCCGCCAAGATGCTCTCTGTCTTGGTGACATCCAGGATCACCGTGTCCAGCCTGTCTGACGTCTGGCTTCTCAGCTGCTGGGCCCCCTTCTCCGTCAGACATGCAGCCAGCACCCTCAAGCCTCGCAGGTCCAGCTGCCGGGCCAGCAGGTTCCCGAAGCCCGAGTCACAGCCCGTGATGAAGACGTACTTGTCATGGAGGTGGCTCACCACCTGTCTCTCCCGGTACCAGCGCAGGAGGCAGTACAGGCCCACGAGGACTGCCAGGGACCACCACATGGTGAGGGGACCTCCTTCCCCTTCAAAAGAAAGAGAATGGCTTTTATTTCATTTTGTCCTTTTCTCTTTAACCAATTATCTATTATCTACATGTCAGGCATTGCACCAGGTGTTGGGGACTCCATAGTCACTAATGCTCAAGGAGCCACAATCTACAGAGGGGATCGGAGGTAACCAGATGAGTGCAATGCAGTGAGGTGAGTGCCATAGCAATATAAACGCAGTCTAATGAGGCTGCAAAGGAGTATGACCACTGCCTACAAAGTTAGAAATGGCTTCACGGACACAGTGATTTTGGAACTAATTCCTATAAGAGTTCAAAAAGTAGACCCAGATGAAGGGCATTCCAGGCAGCAGTAGTGTGTACATGAACAAAATGGTGAGCAGCGTAACTTCCTGATGCCTACGAGCAGTTCAGCACGGTGCGGTACAGAGCACAGAGAGGCAGGAAAGGCTCAGACCATGATGGTCCTTGTGGACCACACTAAGGAATCTGGACATTATCTTGTTGCTATTATTGGGAAGTATTAAATTAAGGAGTAAAATGAACAGATTTAGCTTTAGAGAGATCTGTCTCACAGTGGGAGTAGAAGGTATATTTAACAGGGCTTTGAGGAAGGCAAAGAGACCAGTTAAGAGACCCAACTGTTTGGGTGAAATAGAGCAGCCAAAGCAGTTTGTAGCGCAGCCCTGGTGGCTTAGTGGTTTAGCGCCGCCTTCCGCCCAGGGTGTGATCCTGGAGACCTGGGATCGAGTCCCACGTCAGGCTCCCTGCATGGAGCCTGCTTCTCCCTCTGCCTCTCTCTCTCTCTCTCTCTCTGTGTGTCTCTAATAAATAAATAAAATCTTAAAAAAAAAGCAGTTTGTAAATAAAGACCAATTAAGATGCCTTGTTAAAATAAGTGTTCAAAGATGCCCACATTTCTTCATGTAGTTCTAGAGAAAGAGCCACCATTTGGGGGGCAATCTTTAGTGTTGGGTGAAGTAACATATGATTTGTAAGCACATAACCACTAACAAAGATGGATGTGAGCCCACTAGGACATTGGAAGGCCTGGATGACACCTGCATGACACCTGCATGAGGTGACTCTGCCATTCAAAATCTCTGGCTTGGCATTCAGGCCTTCCCAGCGGTCTGGCCCTTGACTTACTCCTTAGGCTTCTTTCTTGCCACATCTCTCTTGCACCCTATTTTTCAATCATAACTAGCAGCTTTCAGTACACAATTCACAGTACAGGCTTTTCACACCACAGTAGACAATTCTCTCAACAATTCCTTTCTTCCAGCCCTAATCCATTTGACAAATAATGCTCATCTGTTAATACTTAGCTGAATCATCATTTTTCATTCAAGAAACATCAATTCAATATCTACTACGAGTCAGACACAATGTTAGGCACTGATAAACAACAGTAAACCCAACAATGTTCCATTATTCATTGAATTCACCATCTAAGTGTGAAGGCCAACAAGAAAAAGCAATGGAACAGAATTAAGGACAAGATGCGCTTGGCAGATCTGAGGTTTCTTGAGAGAGTAAAATAGAAGTTGATATCTAAAGGATAATAAAACAATAATAATAAATACAATAGCTAACAACAATAGCATAACACTTGCTGTGTATCAGGACCTTCTCTAAGCATTTCCCATATATTAACTCACTGAATTCTCACAACAGCACTCTATGGCACAGTCCTGTCCTAGCCCTGTGTTAGGTTCAAATGCCAAAACAATTAGTATTGCAAGTGATTCAGTGGGGGAAAAGGGAGGAGTGCAGGAGTGCAGGAGTAGATGGTAATGCGGGTGTGAAAGGAGAGAGAGAAGGGAGGATTTGAGAGGAAACTCCTTAAAGTGTAGGACAGCCTACACTTTAGGAAGGTCTCAACCAGGCCAGAGGGGGGCCCTTGAGCACAGACTGCCCAGTAGAATCCTGCACTGGGCAGAACTTGCTGGGCTCTACTGCTGCTGCCATGCCCAGTCACTGGCTGGGGGTGCCCAGAAGTGTGCCTCAGTATACATTCCATAGCCGATCCAAAAGCAACAGCTGGAGGCTGCCAGTCAACTGCACTCCTTAAAGCAAAAAAGACATCTGAGTAATGCACCTCCACAACTGCCACATTACTTTATAGATGAGCACTGAGAGATTAAGGATAGCTCAGGCAAAGTGGTGGGGAGAGTGGTCCAGGCATAAGATTTTCTTGACCCCTCTTGACCTGACCCCTGGTCTGACAAAATGGACTGCTTCCTTCCTGGCATCCCCACCGCAGCCTGCACTTGAGTGGATCGTGGCACTCACCAACTTGTTGCAAGGCTTCCTCCCACTTTTAGATGAACACCCTGGAGAGCCCAGGGTTGTGTATTCATCTGCACCTGGCACAGTAAATGGTACACAGTCGGTGCTATGTTGTTAAGACAAATGCTGTTAGATAAATTAAATGAAAATATCCCGAGGTGGGGGTGGGGGTGGAGGGACAAAGGGAGAAAAGAACAACAGGAAGAATGAGCCAGAGAAGTAATAGAAAGAAAGCCCAAGGAAACCAACGTTAGAGGGGCTTCATGAGGATCAACTTCGCAGCATGGAGGTTCACTGAATACTAGAAGGTTACTGACGATCGAAACAAGACTCTTAGGGAGTTAAGAGTAAAGACGCCAGCCTGCAGTGGGCTGATGGATGGACTGGAGGGCAGAAAGTAGAGCCTTTCAAAAGAGTCTGGGAAAGAGAGGAAAGAAGGCAATAGCTCTAGAGGAATGAAGGGTTATGATACTGTGATTTATAATAAAATATATACATATGGTCTTTGTTCATTTCTGGCACAATGTTCCTAAAACACTTGGAATTTCCTAAGTGAGGAGAACACGAAGCTGTCTTATCATGTAAATGAGGTTACTTTGCAAACCGCACCTAAGGATGAGGGAAGCAATAATGTGATTGGAGGGTTGGAAGGAACCCCACCCACTCCTCCACCTCTGGGAAGGGGAAAGGGGCTGGAGATTGAGTCCAATCACCAATGACCGATGATTTAAATCAATAATGCCTATGTAATGAAGCTTCCATAAAAAAGCAAAAGAATGGGGTTCAGAGAGCTTATGAATTGGTGAACACTTGGGAGATTCCGGAAGGGCTACATGCTTAGAGAGGGCATGCAAGCTCTTACCCACTCCTTGCTCTAGGCATCTCTTCCATCTAGCTGTTCCTAACTTATATCCTTTTATAATAATCCAGTAATCTAGTACATACAATATTTTTGCAAATTTTTTTTAAATTCCAGTATAGTTAACATGCAGTGTTATATTAGTTTCAGGTATACAATATGTGATTCGACAATTCTATACATCACCTGGTGCTAATCATGTTAAGTGTACTCTTTATCCTTTTCACCTATTTCACCCACCCCCACCAACCCCCCCTCTGGTGACCTTTAGTTTGTTCTCTATAGTTAAGCGTTTCTATGAGTTTGGTGAGGAACTCTAGTAAATTAATATAACTCAAAAAGGGGATCACTGGAACTTCCAATGTGTAACCAGTCGGTCAGAAGCACGGGTGCTAACCTGGCTGGTAACTGGCATCTGCAGTTGGGGGGGAGGAGGACTGTCTTGCAGGACTGAACCTTTAACCTCTGGGATTTGATGCTATCTCCTGGTAGACAGTGATGATGTGGGAAACAAAGCAGAAGGAAAATTATTAGATTTCCTTATTATTTACAATCCCTTGACAAGTCCTTGAAACAGACAGAGTGATGTGCCTCTAGGGATTCAGCTGCCTAAATGTTAGTATTTTGCTAAGAGCAAAAGGCAATCTTAGCCCAGGACCCTGAAGCCTTCTTTAACATATAAAAATCCCTTTGGAAATGTCCTTTATCTCTACCTCCCAAGATACTTGTTGGCAATCATCCCCCAGCCATTTGAACCACTGGTAAGCATCTGAAGGGTCTCATGACTCAGGTTTTATCAGACAGTAATAAATGACCTTTTCCCAACAATAGATAGCCCCCTCAAGGTCCTGGAAACTTTGCTACCAAAATTCCTTAGAGACTTATGATATCCCCAGCCCCTTCCCAACTTGAGAGTATATAAACTGCCACCCCTAATAACCCCATTGCAGCTCTTTCTGTCCACAGGCCCTGCCCCTGCCCCCATGCTTTCATAAAACCACCTTTTTGCCCCAAAGGCATCTCAAGAATTCTTCCTTGGCTGTTGGCTCTGAAGCCCAACATCTTTCCTACATCAATGTCTGAATGGAGCTGAACTGGAGGACACCCAGCTGGTGTCACAGAGAATTGCTTGTCAGCGGGGACAACACCCCTCCCCCTGCCAACACACTGTAACTGGGTGCAGAGCCACTCAGGGTGTAGGGGAGTAAAACTGAAGGAGCCAATGCGTGGGGAGAAAATAACTGACAGAGATGTTTAACGCTCCCTCCCTCTCTACACCTCTCTTCCCCTCTCCCTCTCCCTCCACCTCCCCACTCTTTCCCACCCCCAGCTTTCGGTCTTTTTCCAATCTGGGAGCTCTGAGTTCTCTAGCCCTTGCTTCCGTTCTGCCTTCCTGGCATTCTCTGGTGCACTCTACGGATGGCTTCAGCCTGCCTGTTTATTCACTAAAAGAGTAATTTCCTCACGCTAATCAAAGATGAAAATCCACTTCCCCATCAGAGAGCAGCTCAGGCTGCACCGACTCCCCGGGTCCTACTCTTCAAGCACCGCATACCCAGCAGCAAGAAGACAGCTGCAGAAGAGAGATGCCAGGCCAAACAGAATCGCCAGACGCCGGCCACACCTAAACGCGAGCTAAAGATGCCCTGACTGCTTCAAATATCAAACCCCAAGTGGTCTGCCTGTTTTACAACCATCCATCTGCAAAAGCCGGGCAATCACTTAGGCTTCCGCCTTTGACCCAGGAGATTTATAGACTGATATACTATTTCTGGATTTATCAACCCTAGACAATTTCAACCGACTTCCTGTTGAGGTAAGGGGAACTTAGCTCTTTCTCACACTACATCGTCAGTCTCTCTTTCTCATCCACATGATGCTACCTGGTTAATTTTCTTTAAGGAGTTTTGAAGTGCAACTCAGAAAACACCTTCGTAAACACATGCACAACTAAGATCTAACCATTTACTCCAGGCCTAACCCCACCCCCCACCCCACCCTCGTCTTCATCAGCATTTGAAGCTGCTCTCCCACAAAGATCTTGAAAGCTGAAACTGTCCTCTCTGACTACAGCCCTTTGTATCTTTAGGGCTCTTCCCCCTTCTTCCCTCACCTCTTCCGGTCTCTTTCCTCCTACTGTGCCCTCCCTTTCCTCCGTCTCTATTATTACAGTCCTCTTAAGGCTTACCGCCTTGTTCAGTGTAGGTCCCACGGCCAGCCACTTGAGGGATGTTTTACTGGCCTCCCAAAGCCTGTACCATCTGCCTTCCCTCACTGGCGGCTGTCAAAGGGCACAAGGGAATGGCCATAAAACAAACAAGTTATTTGTTGTCAATTTGTTATCAAATCAATGATAGGCCTCCTCGGCTGGACTTTCGCTGATACAAGGCAGACCTTCTGTTTGCCTGCATCTGACCCTTCCCTCCTGTTTTCCCAATAACACCCACTCCAAATCTTCTCTAACTTTCTCAATTTCCCAACTGCCCATTCACCGGGGTTCTTCTTCCACAGATGAGCTCCCTTCTTGCCTCCGCCAAAATCCAGACCAGCTCATCCTCCTTACAATTGAACCAATGGCCGGCACAATCTAATTCATACCCACATTTTACCTCTCCTTTCAGGCTGCCACATCCACAGAGGACATCCCCACTCTAAATGTCTCTTGATTCTGTCCTCTGGGCTGCCTCTTCTGTCTTCCTTCCTCCCTGAGACCAGGCTACCCTGCTACCCTCTAAATGACCATCCTCTCTTACCTCATATGGTCAAAATATTCAAAAAGCCTATGAACAGGTCCTCTGTTGTCCCACCACCCATTGTGTTCCCCAACCCCTTGTACTCCACCTCCCACTCCCATCACTCTCCAGAAACTCAGAGCTCACCAAGAACCTGGCAGCCAATCTTCAAGACCTTTTATCTCTCCTCCTTCTCTGATATCACTGCAATAGTTAGCACTTTCCTTTTTTCTAGTAATCTTACCTGATTCTCAGATTCCAACTGGCTCTTGGGTGAAGGAGGAGGTTGCTTTCAGATCACGCCAATGCCCTTGTTGGAGACTCTCTATGGCTCCCTATCACCCACAGATACAGTCAAAACTCCTCAGCGTGGCAAATAATTATAATAGTGAACAGTAATTAAGAACTTATCTTGTTCCAGGCACTGTTCAAAGCAACACATACATATGTGATCCTCATGCGACCACCTCGTGAGGTATGTGCAATCATTATGCCCATTTTTCAGGCGAGGACACCAAGGCACAAATTAAGGCAAAAATTAAGTGCATTGTCCAAAGTCAAACAGAAAATGAGTAGTAGAGACAGGATCAAGTATTCTCTCTCCCCTAGAAGACTTCCCATGGTCTGGCCCTGGTCTACTTTTCCCATTTAAGCTCCCTGCTCTCACAGGCAGAAGCCATCACCTGCTCCATCTTAACCACCCAATTCTGGGAACATGTTCCTCCCTTGACTTCTGAGATACTCCACTCTCCTGGTTCTCCTGCTTCCATCACAGTGCTCCTTCCCTTCCTCCTCCTCTGCCCTTCCCCTTCTTCCTATGCCCTAAATGCAAAGATTCCCCAATGTTCTGTCCCAGAATCCTTCCCTGCCTGTTCCTCACTCTCTCCTGGGCAATCTTATCCCCTCTCAACTCTCACTTCCACACAACTGCTCATATCTGTATCCCCAACCTGACCATTTTCTAAGGCCCTGTCCTGTATTTCTAATTTTCTTAAGTACTCTCCAGCCCGATACTCAATATACCCAAGATAGAACTCATCATCTTCTCTCTTAAAAGTGCTTCTCCTCCAGTATTCCCAATTTCTATTTGTATTACATTTTAGCCTTAATGTGCTGACATTCTCTTCCTTGCCACATATATTCCTTGAGATGAGGCTGTAGAGTCCGGCTCTGTTGTGTCTGGAGCACCTGTTCCCTCCTATTCACTCCTATGGCTGCATCCATTGTTCAAGCCTTCAACACTTAGTGCCTCTTGCTTGCCTATCATAGACGACTTCTCGCTGTCCCCATGGTGTCAGTCCCTTCCCCTCTCACCCACATGGTGCTGTCTGGTTAACTTCCCCAAAGCACGGCTCTGCTGATGTAACTCCATGTAAAGCATTGAACCTACTAAAAATATTCTAAGTCTAAAACCTTAGTTGGGTGTACAAGGCCTTCCATGATTAGGCCTCAAACTTATCTCCCTTTCCTCCCACTCATAGAGCCTATGTTGCAACCAAACGAAAGAACTGGCCGCTCTCCACCTAGTTGTGCTCTGGTCTGTCCATGCTCTTACCACTCCTTTTCCTGTAAATGCCCTTGTTGCTCTTCTCTGCACGTCAAATACTATCTTGTCCTCCCACAATGCTCAGCAATTCATACCTCCTCCATATAAAGCTCCCTCTGAAGCATCAACCAGCAGATAGATCTGTTCTCCCATAACATCTATTCATACCTCTCCCATATAACTCATCTCTCCAACAGGACTGGTATCCCTGGTGCAGTTCTGTGAGTGATTCATCTTTATAAGTGACACAGCAGCCACCTCAGGGCTTTCGTCCAGTATGTAATTGAATTGAATAAACAATTACCACTTCTGGAAGAGCCTGTTTGTTTTTTTGTGTTTTGTTTAAGATTTTATTTATTTATTCATGAGAGACACAGAGAGAGAGAGAGAGGCAGGGACACAGGCAGAGGGAGAAGCAGGTGCTCCCTGCGGGGAGCCCGATGTGGGGCTTGATCCCCGGACCCAGGATCTGGGATCATGCCCTGAACTGAAGGCTGACGCTCAACTGCTGAGCCACCCAGGTGCCCCAGCCTGTTGTTTTCGGCACAATTGAAAAACAATGCCACTGCACCTAATTGATCGGCTATAATTATATGTCATGTATCCCCTGCAGTATTTTTGTTTTTCTTTTTTTTTTTTTAATTTTTTTTTAAGATGTATTTATGATAGACAGAGAGAGAGAAAGAGGCAGAGACACAGGAGGAGGGAGAAGCAGGCTCCAGGCCAGGAGCTCGACATGGGACTCGATCCTGGAACTCCAGGATCGCGCCTTGGGCCAAAGGCAGGCGCTAAACCGCTGAGCTACCCAGGGATCCTTTTTGTTTTTCTTAAAGGCCGCAATGGTAATACATAGTGTTTCTACAGGCTTTTCCCCTCTGTAGATAGTTAGAAAGTATCTAACTCCACAAAGACGCATGGAAGCAAATATAATAAGCCAAGACTCTCCTACTCAACCTGACCACTCTGCCAGGAACTGGGCTTGTCCAAAGCCTTGTCCAGTCTTCGGCTGTTCCATTTTCATCATTCCTCACTCACACTCAGTTGCTTTTCAAACCATACAGCTTCTTCTTCTTTTTTTTTTTTTTTTTTTTTGGTGCATTTTATATCTTTATTTGATAGTCAGCAGTTGGTTAGTTCTCATCCACATTAACTGTCTGTAGATTTTTGAAAGTGATGACGGATACATAGTTAACCAACATATAGGGCTATTTTGGTCAATCTTCATCCTCATTATGTTTTCTGGACAACCACACAAACAGATACAAAATGGAACATTCCTCCTTATTCCTTTGGCCTAGAGAGCTTTGTTGAGCCTGATGTCCATGCACACATCTGGAGTTCCCATCTTCTTCATGGCAATATTTTGGATCTCTTTGAGTACCAGAGGCGATGCTTCTTGAAACTCACTCAGTGGATGTGCTAGTGAAGGTCGATGGTGTGTTCTCTGGTCACTACCATGTTGAGAGCACAACAGTCCTTCTTTGTGGGAGCCACTCTGCTAGGTCCTGGTTGGAAAGGAAACCACATTCTACAAATTCTCTACTACTATTTCTTACTCCTCTGCTCTTCCTGACACTCTACCTTTGAAGGTATTTTTCCCTTCACTCTTCTCACCCAGCTAATCTGTCTCCCAGCTTACAGTTCATTCTACACATCACTGCTAGGTTCATTTTTCTTAGGCCCAGCCTCAGTCATGTTATTCCCCTTCAGCAGTCCCCAGTGGCCCACCAGACAAAGTATAAACCTCACCAGATGATTTCAGGCCCTGGACCTAAAGTCCAACCTACTAATGTCAGTCTGCGGTTCTTAAAAAGAAAACTACAAACCCAAAATGGAGTCACTTAACATAAAAGTATATATATGTGCATAAGTATATAAAGTATGCCTACACACAATGGAATAGTGGCCATCAAAAAGAATGAAATCTTTTTTTTTTACAATGGCATGGATGGAACTAGAAGGAAATAAGTCAGTCAGAGAAAGACAAATGCCATATGATTTTACTCATATGTGGAATTTAAGAAACAAAACAGGAGTGCCTGGGTGTCTCAGTCCATTAAGCATCTGCCCTCAGCTCAGGTCATGATCTCAAGGTCCTGGGATCAAGCCCCACATTGGGTTCCCTGCTCAGTGGGGAGTCTGTTTCTCGTCTCCCTCTGTACCTTCTTCCAGCCTATGCTTTCTCTCTTTCTTTCAAATAAATAAATAATTTTTTAAAAAGTAAAAAAAAGAAACAAAACAGATGAACATAAGGGATGGGAAGGAAGAAGAAAATAAGACAAAAACAGAGAGGGAGGCAAACCACAAGAGACTCCTAACTATTGAAAACAAATTGAGGGTTGCCAGAGGGCAGGTAGGTGGGGGGACAGTGTAACCAGGTGATGGGCCTTAAGGAGAACATGCAATGTAATGAGCACTGGGTATTGTATGAAACTGATGAATCACTGAATTCTACCTCTGAAACTAATAATACAGTATATGTTAATCAAATGGAATTTAAATTTAAAAAAATTTTAAAGGATGATTTCCTTAGATTATTGGTCTGTTTTTTGTTTTGTTTTGTTTTTTGGTCTGTTCTTAATAAAAACCCGATAAAAGGGGTTTTTCTTTACCTTTAATGTAATCTGCCTAGAAAAACAAAGATTCTACATTTTGTCTTTATCGGATCTTTAATTACTCAGAAGAAAAAAGCTGAGTCTGGGATCCCTGGGTGGCACAGCGGTTTGGCGCCTGCCTTTGGCCCAGGGCGCGATCCTGGAGATCCGGGATCGAATCCCACGTCGGGCTCCCGGTGCATGGAGCCTGCTTCTCCCTCTGCCTGTGTCTCTGACTCTCTCTCTCTCACTGTGTGCCTATCATGAATAAAAAAAAAAAAAAAAAAAAAAAGCTGAGTTTAATATTAAAAGAGCTAAGGGGGTCCCTGGGTGGCTCATGCATTAAGTGCTTGCCTTCGGCTCAGGTCATGATCCCAGGTCCTGGGACTGAGCCCTGTGTAGAATTCCCTGCTCAGTGGGGAGCCTGCTTCTCCACTCCCTCTGCCCTTCCCACAGTTCATGCTCTATCTCAAATAAATAAATTAAATCTTTTTTTTTAATTCTTTAAAAAAAAAAAAGGTGGGGGGCAGCGCCGGTGGCGCAGCAGTTTAGCGCTGCCTGCAGCCCAGGGCATGATCCTGGAGACCCGGGATCGAGTCCCACGTCAGGCTCTCTGTGTGGTGCCTGCTTCTCCCTCTGCCTGTGTCTCTGCCTCTCTCTCTCTCTGCCTCCATGAATAAGTAAAATAAAATCTTAAATTAAAAAAAAAAAAAGAGCTAAGGCTTTTTACAACTATTTAACTTTCTGTATTGGCCCATAAAGTCTTAATGTCACTTCGGTTAAATGGATAACTAAGTACTGTTTCGCGGTGACCTATGATCCTATTTGACCAAGTATTTTAAAGCCCCTTTAGTATCTTTTGATAATTTTCCCAGAATCAAATTCTAAATGAAGTCTTTTGATCACAAACTAACTTTTAAGTTTTCCTGAGGGTTCCTGGAACATTTCAAAAGATTTGATCTCCTCATAAAAGAGAGATATGAAACTAATTAGGCTTATTTGGTATGTTATATTTCATGGGAAACATTATAAAATAAGTGATGCTAACCCTTCGTCGATTATATTTATGTAGATATACATTATGAAAATGAGTGTTCTACAAATTGTATGAAACCTAGAAATTTGAGAAGTCCTAGTATATGCTATCACTTGTAATTCTAGTTATCATCTTGTCAATGACATAGTAATGAACTCTAATCAGACCTTAATGACTTAAATTTTTTTATTTTATTTAAATTCAATTCATTAACATATAGTGTATTATTAGTTCAGTGATTTATCAGGTATATATAACACCCAATGCTCATTACATCACATGTCCTCCTTAATGTTTATCATCCAGTTACCCCATCCCCCCACCCCACCCCTCCAGCATCCCTGTTTGTTTCTTATGATTAAGAATCTCTTGGGGTTTTTTTTAGATTTTATTTATTTATTCATGAGAGATACAGAGAGAGGCAGAGACATTGGCAGAGGGAGAAGGAGAAGCAGGCTCCCTGCAAGGAGCCCGATGTGGGACCCAATCCCGGATCCTGGGATCATGCCCTGAACCAAAGGCAGAGGCTTAACTGCTGAGCCACCCAGGCATCCCTGATTAAGAATCTCTTATGATTGTCTCCCTCTCTGATTTCGTCTTATTTTTCCCTCCCTTCCCCATGATCCTCTGTTTGGTTTCTTAAATTCCACATATGAGTGAAATCATATGATAACTGTCTTTTTCTGATTTACTTATTTCACTTAGCATAATATCCTCTAGTTCCATCCACATCATTGCAAATGGTAAGACTTTTTTTTTTTTAAAGATTTAGGGGATCCCTGGATGGCTCAGTGGTTTAGCGCCTGCCTTCAGCCCAGGGCGTGATCCTGGAGACCCAGGATTGAGTCCCATGTCGGGCTCCCTGCATGGAGCCTGCTTCTCCCTCTGCCTGTGTCTCTGCTTCTCTCTCTCTCTCTCTGTGTCTCATGAATAAATAAATAAAATCTTTTAAAAAAATATTTATTTATTCATGAGACACACACAGAGAGAGAGAGAGAGAGAGGCAGAGACACAGGCAGAGGGAGAAGCAGGCTCCATGCAGGGAGCCTGATGTAGGACTCGATCCCGGGACCCTGGGATCACGCCCTGAGCCAGGTAGATGCTCAACTGCTGAGCTACCTAGATGTCCCGGTAAGATTTCATTTTTGATGGCTGAGTAATATTCCATTGACTATATATACCCCATCTTCTTTGTCCATTCATCTGTCAATGGACATCTGGGCTCTTTCCATAATTTGGCTATTGTTAACCATGACCTTTTTAAGCCATTTACAAACAGTTACTGCTTTACTCAGATGTCTTTACAAAAGCTTCCAGCAAATGTTTCATCTTCAGAGAAATTCATGGAAAGGAATCTGACAAGTACTCTAGAATACAGATTTCTGATAACTTTCAGATCATACAACTGAACTGAGTAAGAATTTCCAAAACTGGTGGGAAAACTGGATTTAAACAGAACAAGAATTAGAATTAATAACATGGGACTAATGAACTAAAGAAGATTATTATAATTTTTATGACTCTTGTTTAAAACATCACTCATTCTCTAAAATTTTGCTTTTTCATATTTTAGGAAAACTTCTCTTTTTCTTGTAACTTACCAAAAATTTGGTAAGATATAGAAATTTACTTTCTCTCCCTACCTAATCCCTCCATAGTTCAAAAGCTCTTGAGTATTCTTTTTATGACAAAATAGTCATTTACATAAATTCAGTGAAAATCTGTTCTCCTTTTAACAGGACACAAGTAGAAAGACTGGTTGTATTACCAAAGCTTTGACTAGAATATCCTATTTTTTTTAAAGATTTTTATTCATTTATTTGAGAGAGAGAGAGAGAGAGCATAAGCGGGGGACAGAGGGAGAGAGAGAAAGAGACTCCCTGCTGAGCAGGAACCCCCCCCCTCCCCCGCTCCAGGATCATGACCTGAGCCAAAGGCAGATACTTAAATGACTGAGTCACCCAGGTGCTTCAGAATATCATATCTTAAAGAGATGGGCCTAGACTCAGATATGATTAGACTTTTTAAAAAAGATTTTATTTATTTATTTGACATAAAGAACACAGGCAGGGGGAGGAATGGGCAGAGGGAGAGGAAGAAGCCGGGCCCCTGATGCAAGGCTCGATCTCAAGACCCTGGGATCATGACCTGAGCCAAAGGCAGACACTTAACCAACTGAGCCACCCAGGGGCCCATGACTAGACACTTTTTGTTTAGCTTCCAATTTTCTTCCATCCTTCTGATTTGGAACAGGTAAGAGCAAAGACTGCCTTTTGAATCTCCTTGGAAGTGACTTTACCAGGTCTTCTTCATTACTTAAAGGGCAGCCAGATTTCAGGGACTTAAACCTTGAAAATGCATCCACAGCTGAAGAAGGCCCCACTTACATCTGGTCCTACACAAGCAGTGGAGACTTCCAAATGAAAGTGAGTAGGAAAATAAGCTGACATTGAGATAGACTGCTTCTCTCCTAAGACATCAGATCAAGACTTCATACTTTAACTAAATATGAAATGCTTTCTTCTTCCCTTTCTTTCCTCTGGTGCTGACCTGGAAAGGCCATGGCTAGGAGTGGAAATCTTCACCTTTCAGACTACTGGATTTGTCATCAAATCTTCTATCTGTCCATTAACAATGCCACGTTACTGGCATTGGTTTGTGCCTTCTCAGAGTTTGCCTCTGTCTGTGGTGATTACCATTCCCCTTGAGTCTATGAATGGCTAAATAGCGTAGCTGGGCGATGCCTCTTAGGGTTTCTAACTGTGTCCCTAATTTTTCACAAGTGAAATAAGACATCTCAATGATCGGTTTCCCTGGATTGACATTATTAAGTTAGAAAAAACCTACCAGGAGGCATTCGTGACTCAGGATTCACTTTCTTTGTCAGAGTCATACTTCCCTGATTAGGAGTAAAAGTAAATGAGAATATGATCAGAAACTTCTCCTTAACTCTTGAAGATATTGCAAAATTTTGCTAAAACAACAGCTGTCCAACAAGGATCCTTAGACTCTCAAAGTTGTTCTTCATAATAAGATAGTCCTTGATTATCTGTTAGCTGAACAAGGTGTCTCTGTTGTGGCTAACACCACATGTGATATCTAGATTAACACTTGTGGGAAAGCTAAAACTCAACTACATAAGATCACTGAATAAGCCACTTGACTTAAAAAGGTGACTCCTTCCATAAAGTCTTTGTTTGACTTACTTGATTTTGATTGGTTTGGGTCCCAGGGACTATGGCTTCAAAGTACACTTCAAACATTGGAAATTATCCTCCTTAAAATAATTATAATAATCTCCCTAGGGATCCCTGGGTGGCGCAGCGGTTTGGCGCCTGCCTTTGGCCCAGGGCGCGATCCTGGAGACCCGGGATCGAATCCCACATCGGGCTCCTGGTGCATGGAGCCTGCTTCTCCCTCTGCCTGTGTCTCTGCCTCTCTCTCTCTCTCTCTGTGACTATCATAAATAAATAAATTTAAAAAATAAAAATAAAAAAAAAATAATAAACCCCCCTAATCTTCCCCCTAAGGGAAAGCAACCTTGCCTAGAATAATCCTTTTCTTTTGTTAATAATTTTCTTGCCCTACCCTCCTTCTATAAAAACCTTCCGTTGTGTACAACTCCTCTGAGCTCCCCTCTACTTGCTAGATGGGAGGATGCCTGACTCATGAATCATTTAATAAAGCCAATTAAATCTTCAAATTTACTCAGTTGAATTTTGTTTTTTTAACAGCTGTGAAAAACTGCAGAATAGTAGTTGAGGGTGGCGCTAATGCCTTAAATTTTTATCACATCTCAAAAAACAATTTTTTTAAATCACATTTCTCACTTAAACTCAAAGTCTGATCAAAAGGGGGGAACGTTAAAAAGAAAACCTCAGGCCCCAAATGGAGTCACTTATGTTAAGATCCCATGTCAGTAAACCATGATTTAATACTGAAGCTAACTACAGTTTCAACCTCCCGAGGAATGCAACCTTTAACCAGCCAAAATGGAATTTCCTGGTCAACACTAGGAGATAATCTCCCATAGACCCTTTCTCCCTTAGGAGGGCAACCTTGCCTAAAGAATGCATTCCTTGCTAAAAAATTTCTTCTTAAAAACCTTTCCTTTTCCAAGCTCAGTGCAGCTCCCCTCTACTTGCTAAATGGGATACTGCCTGATTCATGAATTATTTAATAAAGTCAATTAGATCCTCAAATTTACTCTGTTGAATTTTGTTTTTTAACAGTCAAGTTGAAAAACTCAGTTTCTCCCTCTGGGGTTTTGCTCTTGCCATTTCCTCTACTTATTCACTGAAACAGACATTTATTAAATACCAACTCTGTGCCAAACCCTGGGTAAGGACTGAGGGCACTGAGTAGAACAGTGCCAACCCTTAAGAAACTCACAAAACAAGTAGGGGATATAGAAATAGAAATAACTCACTAAGAAAATGTGGAGAGGACAGGAAGAGAAAGCACCTATTTTTGCCAAAGGTGTAAGGGCAGAGGTAGTGTTAGAAGTGAACAGAAGCTCAGCACACTAAGCAGAATGACAAGAAGTATACCCCAGGCAGCAGGAACAGGAAATGAGAAGGCAGAGAGGTTTGTAAGGCTGGAGATGATGCTAGAAAAATAGTAGGGACCTGATCAGGAAAGCCCTTAATTGGCATGCTTAAAAAATGTAGACTGTGTCCTACATTTTTTCATTCATTCATCTAATAAACATTTATTGAGCACCCACTATGTGCCAGGTACTGTATTAAGTGCTCACCCCTCATTCATTGCTGATGAAAATGTAAAATGGTGCAGTTGCTTTGGCACCTTGAAAACATTATACTCAGTGGAAGAAGTCAGTTGCGAAAGACTATATATTGCATGATTCAATTTATATGAAATTTCTAGAATAGACAAATCTATAGAGACAAAGAGTAGATGAGTAGTTACCTAGGGTTGGGCTGAAGGAGTTGAGGGAAAATGGGGAGTGACTGTGAAAGAGAGTAATAAACATATTCTAAAATTTATTTTGGTTATGATCACACAACTCTGTGAATATATTAAGAGTGACTGAATTGTAAACTTTAAATGTGTGAACTGTGTATGTGACTTAGATCTCAATAAAGCTTTTAAAAAAGTAAAATAAACAATAGACATAATAAATAGGTTAGAAGAGGATATGCACTTTGGAAAAAAGAAAAAGAGCAGAATAAGGGGGATCAAGAAGGCTGGAGAGAGGATAGTTTATAGCATTTAGTTGTCAGAGTAGGCCTCAAGGAGAAAGCAACATCTGAACAAAGATATACAGGAGATGAAAGAGTTAAGCATTCAGTGGATCTGAAGAGGAAGGGAGCAATTAGAAATATAAGAGGCAGATGCCCTAGGACCTAGTGATTAGATGGGGGAGTCCTAGGATGATTTCCATTTTCAAATCCTTGAGATGCAAGCATGGTCAATATATATAGAAAATCCTGGGGGATCCCTGGGTGGCTTAGCGGTCGAGTGCTTGCCTTCAGTCCAGGGCACGATCCTGGAGTCCCAGGATCGAGTCCTGCATCAGGCTCCCTGCATGGAGCCTGCTTCTCCCTCTGCCTGTGCCTCTGCCTCTCCCTCTCTGTGTCTCTCATGAATACATAAATAAAATCTTTTTTAAAAAATTCCAATGGTATTTTTCACAGAAGTAGAAAAAACAATCCTAAAATTTTTAGGGAAGCAAAAGAGACCCTAATAGCCAAATTAATACTGAGAAAGAAGAACAAAGCTGGAGGCATCACACTTCCTGATTCCAAACTATACTACAAAGCTACAGTAATCAAAGAAGTATGTTACTGGCATAAAAACACACAGAGACCAAGGAAACAGAATCAAGAGCCCAGAAACAAACCCACATATACACAGTCAACATATATATAGGATCCAAAAAGACAAGAAATAGTAAGTGTTGGAAAGGATGGGGAACAACCTGAAGGAAGCTGGAAAGAGAGAACAGAAAGCCTGAGTGAAGTCTCAGGGAGATGAGCAACAGTGGGGCCGGGCTCTGCTTAGTGTCTTCACTGAGCTACGTCCTTGGGCTGGAGATGCTGGAGTCCAAACATGACTCTGCAGGGAACACCTACAGAGCCTTTTCTTTACCAACAGTGCAGTCATTGGCCTGTTCTGTCTTGGGGACTTGGTCCTGAGACTATCCACATAAACGACAGAGGTCATCTGGCCATTTCCCAGCCTGAGATCTCCTTCCTCTTCTCCCCATTTAGAGTGAGCTCTTCTCCCAGAGAAGGTTATTTATATTTTTGGGTGGGGCAATGTAAGTATAAGGAAAAAAGGGAAAAGCTAGCAGAAGAGGAAACAAAGGTATAAAAGGATGTAGGGAAGTGGGACATGTCCAGGGGCTCCAAGAAGAAGTAGAGATGGTCTAATCTACACCTAAGCACCCACTAGGTTGTCCCTCCATTGTTCCTCTCTCCCCATTACCAGTCTCCAGATCCCACCCTTCAGCCCAGGTCTTAGTGACAGGGCTCCTTTGAAGCCCCATGAATTATCTCTCCAGTTGTCTTGGAATCTAGGACAACCACAGGGTCCCTAGCCACTGGCATGGATATTAAAAATGTAAGTATCAATCGCGCCCCTGATTGGTTTCTCTACAACCAGGAAACCCTAAAGAAACTAGCAGCGATACTCTTATATCTATCCCTCAGTAGAGCAACCATAAAAACCTGATACAGATGTGAGAAGGAGGGAAGACTAGCAATCCTCAATGTTAGGCTCCCTGCTGTGTGGGCTTCCCTACCTAGCCATTGTGCTTGCTGTGTTCTGAAAACTCTCACATCCCAACCTGGCGATGTTTCAAGCTTCCATGATGTCCCTCTTCAGCAACAGTGCAGAATGTATTCCATTTGTCAGAACATTTTTGGGGGGAGCCTGTTAGTTGATACCAGTGAGACTACCTGCTAATTCCCTGCCTACTTTTCCTTTTCTTCCTTTCTAAGAATCTTTCTGCATGAGTTCCCCTGCCCCCAACCCTAATTTTGTGGATATCATAAAGTCTTGAGCCTGGATGGTGAGACCAGATTACCTGGGTCCAAATTCAGGCTTTACTTGTTTTGTGACCTTGGGTAAGTGAATTAACCTCTCTATACCTGGATGCTCATTTTCAAAATGGGAAAACGACACCTCAGTGATTTGTTGAGTTAAATGAGTTAACACACATAAAACAGTATAAAATTATTAGATATTATTAGCACTATTTTGGTTGTTGTTGTTTTATCAGTGCCATTCTACACCTTTCTCTATGAGTCCTACCTCTTCCTTCAGGCTTTAACAGAAGGAAATTTCACCATGAGAACTCAAACTACCTGGTGCATTCAGCTACCATTTTTTCACAGTACACGAAACTCCATGTGTTGCAACTTCCTTCATCATTTCTACCAGCCCTTTATCCCCATACTAGACAATGCCAGTTCACCCTGACTTTCTTCAATCTCAAGCGGAGGACATATCTCTCTGCAATATGGTGCACAGCAAAATAAGGAGTAGCCTTTATTCCCTCCTTTCAAATCTTCAGACCTGGGTTTGTCTATAGACACCTATCAGTCTAGTCCCTGATGCTATGATGTGTCTATAATCACCACATGGAATCATGGACTGATCCACCACAACATTCTTTCTTCCCATGTTGGACATACAGACTAGGTGGTGCTCAAGTCAATAACTGTTTATCATAATCCGATGTCACTGTGCACCCACTATAATGTTTTAACTGAAAAAAAAAAGCTGACAATGTCAAGTGCTGACAAGAATATGGATCAATCATTTCCATTCAAAGAGCTGATTCAATCAATCTGAAAAAATGGTTTGTCCTTATTTACCAAAAATAAAGATCCACCTTCCCTATACTAATTGATTCCACTTTTAGGTACATTATAACAATGACAACAAAATACGTGCACATGTGCATCATAAGATGTGTTCATAGCAGCATTATCTGCAATAGCCAAAAGCTGAAAACAACCAAATATGTAACAACAGTTAAGTAAGTTGAAATATGTTCATACAATGTAATGCTATATAGTGACAAAAATGAACTACAGCTACACAATTAGATGTATGAATCTCACAAACTTAATACAAAGAGGCAAAATTAATCTATCTTGCTGCAAATCAGATTCCTGATTACCCATGGGGAGGTGGGTGGTGTGAAAGATGGAGCGAGGTTTTACGGGTTGTCTGTGGTGCTGGTAATGTTCTATTTCTTGGCCTGTGTGGCTGTAATAGAAGTATTAATTTTGTAAAAATTCACTGAATTGTCCACTTATGACCTGCATCTTTTTGACTCAAATTAGATAAATAAAATTACTTCTTTGGTTTAAAAAAAAAAAAAGTCTGAAGAAAATTGCCTCTGCATTTGCTTATGAAATTCTTATCCACTTGATGAGATGAGCACTGGGTGTTATATGTTGGCAAATTGAATTTAAATAAAAAATATTTTTAAAAATTCTTATCAAGAACAGCATGCATCTGTACACTATGCAAGACCCCACATAATAAATGCTGTCATGCATTTACTACCAGGAGAGACTTTGTCTTTTCTAAGTAAAGAGTATGCTACTGATTATTTTTAAACTACTTAGTTTTTCATATTATCTTAGAAGTTCAAAGCCAGGGATCCCTGGGTGGCGCAGCGGTTTAGCACCTGCCTTTGGCCCAGGGCGCGATCCTGGAGACCCGGGATTGAATCCCACGTCGGGCTCCCAGTGCATGGAGCCTGCTTCTCCCTCTGCCTGTGTCTCTGCCTCTCTATCTCTCTCTGTGTGTGTGTGAGACTATCATAAATAAATAAAAATTTAAAAAAAAGTTCAAAGCCAAATTTAATTAATGATCAATCAGAGTAATTCTCTTAGCCTTTGTCGACAGCACTTTTTCTTCTCTCTTCTATCACTTTAATTTTCTATTTCTTTTTTGTACTCCACTGGCTATTTATTTTTTAAAACATGGCACACTTCACGAATTTGCGTGTCATCCTTGTGCAGGGGCCATGCTAATCTTCCCTATCACTCCAATTTTAGTATGTGTGCTGCCAAAGCGAGCACTCAATTTGCATTTTAATATCCCTAAGTGTATATATGTCTTTCACTTTAGGTTACCTCAAACTCTTTTTGAAGATGCTGCATCTGTCCAAGAATAAAACTTTAAAAGATTCTCCAATCTCAGCCTCATTCCAAAAACTGACTTCACTCTGCCAAGGGGAAAAAATAAGCAAATACTCCAACAACTGATGCCTTGGACAGGCATTTTTTTAATATCACACTTCATTTCATATCAGTATATAAGATTCCACAAAGAGAAAGGAGAAATGTTACCTGAAGAATTCTTGTTTGGGAATATATGTCAGATTTCAAATACTCCTTGTTTAACTGCCTTTGGAATTTTACTTCTCTGTTTCCTACAGAATTAGAAATTTAACAAGTGGGAAAGAATAATGGGATGATTAAACCGTGTTTACTGGACAAGTGAGAAGAAAGAAAGAAAGAAAAAGAAAGAAAAAGAAAGAAAGAAAGAGAAAGAAAGAAAGAAAGAAAGAAAGAAAGAAAGAAAGAAAGAGAAAAGAAAGAACGAAAGAAAGAATAAATTTACCACTCCCACTACAAAGGGCTTGCTAGAAATGGGAGAAAGGGTGGCTTTGGGGTGGGGGAGTGGGGATTGGCTAAGGCAAGACCCAAACTAGACTGTCAAGCTTCAGCAACACAATTCTCTTGATTTAATTAGAGAAGGCTCCTTTTGCTTACCCACAGTTTCATGAACTTACCTCACAGCTACCAGTATTAACTATGAAAGAGTTGATTTTCCCCACTGTCAAGAATCTTAATTTATAGAACATACCCAGGAGCTCTTATTTGCAAGGATAAAATCACCCCCAACTTTTTTTTTCACCCCCAACTTTTAAACAATACTTTCCCAAACTCCAAAGGACTGAATATTTTTTTAATATTTTATTTATTTATTCATGAGAGACACACTGAGAGAGGCAGAGACACAGGCAGAGGGAGAAGCAGGCTCCCTACGGAGAGTCTGATGCAGAACTCGATCCCAGGACCCCGGGATCACAACCTGAGCCAAAGGCAGATGCTCAACCACTGAGCCACTCAGGTGCCCCAAGAGTAAAGATTTAAAAAGCAGAAAGAATAATGCTGATGAAATGTCTTTCAGGAATGAAAGCTGAAAGATCTTTGCAGAAAATAAAAAAAATCATTATCAAGACCTCTCTCCACACAGACCTTATCTCCTCCCTGTCTCCAACCCAGCACACACACACATATACACACACAGCTTAGGAAAAGTCTAGTCCCGGAGACTTGAGAGGACTTCCTGAATCCCCACGGGGAGTGGCCCCCTCCCACCCCAGTGCTGCCCACCCTCCACCTTATACACTGCTTTCACAACGTCTCCCTCTTGTGGGAAGAGCCGGGACCACTCCACTATTTGAGCTAAGCTTGCAGTTCTCAAGGATGACCAGTGTCATCCTTGCTCAGCTGGACACTCAGTGTCATCCTTGCTCAGCTGGACACGCAGTTCTCAAGGATGACCAGTGTCATCCTTGCTCATCTGTTATAACCAAAACAAAAAGCAGAAAGAAAAGAGCTGCCCTGGCTAACCAGAGCATTTCCCATACTCTTCAGTCCTCCATCCTCCAATTTAAGCTGGAATACTACACTGCAAACCCCTGCTGGAGTAAGGAGTAAGGAGGCTGGCTAATTTTACCAGAGCCCACAAGCCTGCCAACCTGAGATTAGCTGCTTCACACTTGGGATCTAAGCCTTCAAGTAGTCAGACACCTTTCCAAAGAGCTGCAGCTGCTTAGTCTCAGGCCCTGCAGCCAGGATATGTGCCTTTGTGCGTGTGTGTGTGTGTGTGTGTGTGTTAATAACAGCTTTATTGAGACAAAGTTCACACACCATACACTTCACCCTTTCAAAGTATACAGTTTGGTAGGTTTTAGTATATTCACAGGGCATCTCATTTCAGAACACTTTCTTCACCCCAAAAAGAAACCCTGTACTCCTTAGCAATCACCCTTCTTTCTTACCCTAGCCCTAGGCAACCACTAGTCTACTTTCCACGTCCATGGATTTGCCTATTCTGAAAATGTCACATACATGGAATTACACGATACATGGCCCTTTATGACTGGCTCCTTTCATGTAGAATGGTTTCAAGCTTCTTCCACACAGTAGTGTGTATCAGTATGCAGTACTGTAATTTGTTAAGAAATATACATTTGGTCTTTCAGATGACCAAAAACATATTTTTCATAAATGTTTGGTCTTCGTCAATGTTTCTGGCTCACAGGTCCCAAAGCCCTTAGAATTTCCTGAGGGATGAGAGCAACGGGAGCATCTTTCCTTACATTGTTTGGCCTTTTCTCCTCAGTCCCTGAAATTACTTCAGAGTCAAGAAGGTAAAGTGGGTATACTGTTATTCCTAACAACCCCCTTTCTACCACAACTGGGTTAATGTTAATGCGGTGATTTTTGAAAAGCACTTCATTGGCTGCCAGGGGAGCCAACCAGGAGTAGAAGGTTGGGATTTTTTCAGTCCCACTCCCAGACCTTCAGGGAGAAAGAAGGGGCCAGAGATAGTTTAATCACCAAAGGTCAACGATTTAATTGATTGTGCCTATATAATGAAGCTGCCGTAAAACCCAAAAAGGGCAAGGTTCAGGGAGTTTCCAGGTTGGTGAACACATGTAGATTCGATTCAGGAAGAATCTGGAGAGGGCATGGAAGCTCCATGCCCTTTCCCACGTACCTTGCCTTATGTATCTCTTCATCTGGCTATTGATTCATATCCTTTGTAATAAATTGGTAATCTAGTGAGTAAATGGGTTTCCTGAGGTCTGTGAGCAGCTCTAGAAAATTAATCAAACCCAAGGAGCGATCTGTGGGACACTGATTTGTAGCCAGTTGGTCAGAAGCACGAGTGACAAGCTGGGCTTGCAATCAGCATCTGAAGCGGGGCAGTCTTAAGTGATTGAACCCTTAACCTACAGAATCTGATGCTACCTCCAGGTAGATAGTGTCGTAATGGAGTTGAATTGTAGGACACCCAGCTAGTGTCTAAAGAATTGGTTTGGATATGTGGGAAACACTCTGTACCCACATTGGAATGGGAATCAGCATCCTCTCACAACTCTCCTCCCTTGGCTCTTATGAAATCACCCTCTCCCAGCTCTTTTCTGCTTCTATTCCTATTCATTCACATTGTCTTTTGCTGGCTCCTCTTCCTTTTCCAAGTTTCTAAAGTCAGTATCTTTAAGAGTTCTATCCTGGCCTTTCTTCTCTTCTCATTGAACACATCCTCAGTAATCATCGCCTTCAACTATGATCTTCAGTCCGGATGACTCCTGAGATTTAGCTCCTCAAATCCAAATGCCCGCTAGACATCTTCCACTGGGTTCACCGATACATTCCATAAACAGAGTTCCTATTGTGAGCTAGGGATTAGAGGTGAGTAAGTAGACATGATATTTGAAATCTTAGAATTTACAATCTAAGCAGAAAAAACAGACATTCAATATATAATCCCACAAATAAATATATCATTACATACTGATGGGAACTATGAAAGAAAAGCACAGGGTGCTTAGGGAGTATCACAGCAGTAACTCTCCAAAACTGTAATAATGATGCTTCGTTGCAATCTGGTCCTCCTCATTTCCTTTTTCTTTTCTTTTCTTTTTTTTTTTTAAGATTTTGTTTTATTTATTTATTCATGAGAGAGAGAGAGAGGCAGAGACACAGGCAGAGGGAGAAGTAGGCTCCATGCAGGGAGCCCAACGTGGGACTTGATCCTGGGTCTCCAGGATCACGCCCTGGGCTGCAGGCAGCGCTAAACCGCTGCGCCACTGGGGCTGCCCTGGTCCTCCTCATTTTCATCTTATTTCCTATCCCTAAATCTAATCCACTCAACAAATGTAATGAGTTCACACTAGGTGCCAGACAACCCCCTTCTCTCCAGCTGACCAAGCCTGAAGCCTGAGAAATCATCCTAGACCACTTCCTCACTCCCACACCCAATCAATATTAATTCTACCACCTTAAGTCAGTTATGTCCACCCAATCCCCTCCATCTACACTTTACTGTCTTAGTTCAGGCCCCAAGTATTTGTCACCTGGATTCCAGCAACAGTTTCTGGGGACTGCTCTGCCTCTGGTTGCTCTCTCCCCTCCTATCTGCCCTCCTCAGAGCTCCAGAATTTATTTCTAAAACACAACTTTGTTTATGCCTCTCTCCTGCTTAAAAGACTTCCAAGGCTCCCCACTGTCTTCCCACCAATCCAAATTCCTGTGGAAGAACAAGGCTTGATGTGTTTCCATTTGAATCTGTCATCCTTTATTTTATGCAGTCTGCGAAGAGAAAGCTAGACCCAAAGAGTACGTAGCTTCATGACTAACATGAAAACCTGGGATCCCTGGGTGGCGCAGCGGTTTGGCGCCTGCCTTTGGCCCAGGGCGCGATCCTGGAGACCCTGGATCGAATCCCACGTCGGGCTCCCGGTGCATGGAGCCTGCTTCTCCCTCTGCCTGTGTCTCTGCCTCTCTCTCTCTCACTGTGTGCCTATCACAAATAAATTAAAAAAAAAAAAAAAGAAAACCTACACAATATGCACACTGGCGGATTACTTATCAAAAAACTGATGGGTTAATTTACAGTTTAGATGAAAAAAAATCAATTTTATATATGAAATCCAGTGTAGAGATTAAAAAAAAAACCTGCATGTTTAATATGTTAATATATAATATATCGGCTTTATGGTCATCATTTGCTTTGTAGTTAGAAGAAGCATCCAAACTAAAACTTTGCTCTTAACAATTATGAAGGTTCTCTTTATTATTTTTCAGTAGTTCATGATAACAAGAGACAAAATCTATCATAATTAAACTTAAATATGACCTTGGCCACAACTAGATAAGTCTCTATTATGATCTTGCATCATCAGAACACATTCTCTAAACTTCTTTTTACCTTATTAAAGAGGAAAACAACTGGTGCAGAGGTATTTCTTTTTTTTTTTAATTTTTATTTATGGGACACCTGGATGGCTCAGCAGTTGATCGTCTGCCTTAGACTCAGGGCGTGATCCCATCTGGGGACCAAGTCCTGCACTGGGCTCCCTGTGAGAAGCCTGCTTCTCCCTCTACTTAGGTCTCTGCCTCTGTGTCTCTCATGAATAAATAAAATCTTTTTAAAAAGAAGAGGAAGGGTAATGACGACTTCTCCTTTAAAATGTATTTATTTATTTGACAGAGGGAGAGAGAGCACAAGCAGGGGAAGCAGCAGAGGGAGAGGGAGAAGCAGGCTCTCCACTGAACAGGGAGCCTAACTCTGGAGCTCGATCCCAAGAACCCGGGATCATGACCTGAGCCAAAGGCAGATGCTCAACCAACTGAGCCACTCAGGTGCCCCGAGTATTTCAAATGTTCAACTTACTCATTTCAACAAGATTATTTACTCTAGGGACACCTGGATAACTCAGCGGTTGAGCGTCTGCCTTCAGCTCAGGCCGTGATCCCGAGTTCCGGGATCAAGTCCCACTTTGGGCTCCATGCATAGAGCCTGCTTCTCCCTCTGCCTGTCTCTGCCTCTTTCTCTCTGTGTCTCTCATGAATAAATAAAATAAAATCTTTAAGAAAAAAAAGATTATTTACTCTAAGACGGCTCATCAAATTTTAATATGATCAATATTTTATCTTAATTTTAACCAAAGCAGAATAAAAACAAAAGATAAATCATTTCTATTTCCACATGCAATGCTCTAGCTATGGCTTGCCTCTTAGCTCCACCTCTCATCAGGCCTTCCCTTCAAGTCTGAGTCTGAGCTCTGTCCATATGGAACTCAAGCAGTTTCTGGAAAGTGCCATGCCATTTACAATTTTGTGCCTGTGTTCCCTGTACCAATCCTACCCAATTCTTAAGGAAAATGCTGATACCTATAGACAGCTGGGTTATAAATACACCTATAACACTTCATTACATTTTTTTTTAATTTTTATTTATTTATGATAGTCACACAGAGAGAGAGAGGTGCAGAGACACAGGCAGAGGGAGAAGCAGGCTCCATGCACCAGGAGCCCGACGTGGGATTCGATCCCGGGTCTCCGGATCGCGCCCTGGCCAAAGGCAGGCGCCAAACCGCTGTGCCACCCAGGGATCCCTCATTACATTTTTTGATTTGTGTTTATTGCCCCTATTAGGTTATAACTTTCTCAGAAACAAAAACTATGTCATTAATTTTTTTCGCCCTACAATCTAGCTAAGTGCTCAACACAAATGTTCATTAACTATCTGTGGATCTATCAATCAAATAGATCATCCTTTATATGTTAAAAACATCCGAAATAACAAGAGTCGAACTAGAAAGGAAGTCATGAAGTAGGTGTCCAAGTCTGCAAATAATTTGCGGAGACCTAGGATTGATGGATTACCCAAAGAGGATGATGGTAGATGTATGTAGTAAAAGAAAACAGGATGGCAGACGGTTTATGGCTTGAAGGACAAAGGGGTTTTGCACCTTTGTGGATGAAAGCACAAGGGGAAACCAACTGAATGGCAATACTGCCTCCCAGTGGCACCTAAAATAACAGCCTCTAAAGCAGGGCACTTTTACAGAATAACAACTTTCTGATAGAGTGTGGTTGTGGCCTAAGAACTGTGCTAGGGACTTCTCACTTTATTTCACTTAATTCTGACAACAACTCCTTGTAGAGACACAACATGTAGCTTAGCAGTTAAATGCAGAGAGCTTTCTGGCTTTCCCAACATACTAGGTGGTGTGACCTCGGACCAAGAATTTAAGTTCTCTGCATATTTCCCCATCTATAAAATAGGATAATACTACTATCTACCACATAGGGTTCTTATGAGGGATAAATTTTTTAAAGTAGGCTCTATGCCGAGCGTGGCTCAATGAGCCTGAACTCATGACCCTGAAATCAAGACCTGAACTGGGATCAAAGTCAGACTCTCAATGGACTAAGATATCCAGGTGCCCCAATTAAGTTCTTTTTTTTTTGTTTTTAACAATCCTATACATTACTCAGTGGTCACCATAGTAAGTGTAGTCACCGTCTGTCTCCAAACAGTGTTATTACAATCTTATTCACTATTGGGACGCCTGGGTGGCTCAGTGGTTGAGCATCTGCCTTTGGCCCAGGGCATGATCCCGGAGTCCTGGGATCGAGTCCCGCATCGGGCTCCCTGCATGGAGCCTGCTTCTCCCTCTGCCTGTGTCTCTGCCTCTCTCTCTCTCTGTATCTCTCGTGAATAAATAAATAAAATCTTTTTTAAAAATCTTATTCACTATATTCCCTATGTTGTACTTTTCATTTCTGTGACTTCTTTATTTTATAACTGAAGTTAATACTTCCTAATCCCCTTTATCCATTTCACCCATCCCCCTACCCACCTCACCTCCAGCAACCACTATTTGGTCTCTGTATTTAAGAGTCTGGGTTTTTTTTGTTTGTCTCTTCATTTTGTTTCTTAGATTCCACATATGAGTTAAATAATAAGGTATTTGTCTTTCTCTGTCTCACTTATTTCACTTAACATAATAGTCTCTAGGTCCGTTCCTGTTGTTGCAAATGTCAAGACCTCACTCTCTTTTATGGCTGAGTAATATTCCTCTGTGTGTGTTTGGGGGGGTGAGGTGATATCACATCTTTGTCCATTCATCTATTTTAGATACTTGGCTTGCCTACATATCTTTGCTACTGTAAATAATCTACAATAAACATAGGGGTGCACATATCTTTTCTAATTAGTGCTTCCATTTTCTTTGAGTAAATACCCAATCATAGAATTACTTGATCATAGGGTATTTCAATTTTAATTTTTTGAGGAAAGTCCATACTGTTTTCCACCAATTTACATTTCCACCAATAGTCCACAAGGGTTCTTTTTCCTCCACATCCTCACCAACACCTGTTATTTCTTGTCCTTTTAATTTTACCCTTTCTGACAGGTGTAAGGGAGAAAAATAAATTCTCAAAAGGGTACTTGACAGCATAGCGAATGCTATATAAATAGTAGCTATTATTATTCCCTTTTTCTGATGAGAAAATCAATGTTAAATAAATTGAGTACACAGTAGTAACTTAAAAAAATATAACTTCCTGGGATCCCTGGGTGGCGCAGCGGTTTGGCGCCTGCCTTGGCCCAGGGCGATCCTGGAGACCCGGGATCAAATCCCACGTCAGGCTCCCGGTGCATGGAGCCTGCTTCTCCCTCTGCCTGTGTCTCTGCCTCTCTCTCTCTCTCTCTCTCTGTGTGACTATCATAAATAAATAAAAATTTATATATATATATATATATAACTTCCTTTGCTTTTTTCCCTTACATCTTAGCTCTCTCAGGTGTTGTGCTCCTTAGTGGTTCTGAAATTCAAACAGGGGACTCTCAAATATTCCAAAGAAGTCAGTTCCTAAAGGCAGCAACGCAAAAACTGAGAAACCTCCATTAAAAAGTCCAGAGGGAGGGGAAGCCCGAGTGGCTCAACGCTTGAGTGTCTGTCTTTGGCTCAGGTGGTGATCAGGAGTCCTGGGATTGAGTCCCATGTTGGGCTCCCCTCTGCCTATGTCTCTGTCTCTCTCTGTGTGTCTCTTATGAGTTAATAAATAGAATATTAAAAAAAAAAAAAGTCCAGAGAGAGACGGCTCTGGAAAAGAGCACTCCCTATGGCACTCTTGCCTTTCTTATTAGAGAGAAGATCTTCCCAGTAACAAAATTCACCCTACTCAAAACAAGATGCATAAGGATTGTGAAAATCAACTAACTTTGTGCACGAAATTAGATTTCAAGGAATATTCAAATAAGTATGATCTGCCCAGAGTCTATTTTTGACCACTTTGCCCACAGAAGCTAAAAGACTGTGATCATTTTCGAGATTAGGCTAATAGAGACTCTATTCTCTCCTTGTTCTTCTACTGTTACTGCAAACATAAAATTCATGAAAATGATGGTTTTCAAGTAACATACTTTGTAATTATAGACTTCCCACCCCACTCCACATTTGCAATGAGGTGTATCTTTACCAGGTAAGATTGATTGGCAGATCGGCACGTTAGTAGCAGACTCCTTTCAAAGCTCTCCATGATTCTGCAAGATTTCTCTAATTCAGATTTTAGGATTCCTGGGTGTTCTATTTGAGAGACTGAGTATACAAACAGTGGCCATATGTAAAGACAGAAGTTTGAGGAACCCTGGCTGGCTCAGGTGGAAGAGCATGCAACTCAGGGTTGGGAGTTCAAGCCCTATGTTGGGTGTAGAGTTTACTTAAAAACAGAACCCTGACCTACAACCTGAAGAAGCCAACCCAGAAAACCAATCCCCCTATCTATAATAAACACCTCAGGAAGCCAGCCTGCTGTAAGTTAGACTTGCAGAAGTCAGATCACTGTCTGTAGTAATAGTCCAGGAAGCCAAACAATAGCCCCTATAACAACTGGCCCCAAATGGCCAGCCCTTGATTAATAAATACCAGCTTCCCTAAATTTTGTGGCCACTTCCAATTTAGGACCAACCAGATAAAGTCAAATATGTGTCCCTACTCCTGGATAGCCCAACTACAGCTTTCCCATTGCAAACAGCCTTGAATCGAGGTATACCTGAAACCTCCCCTCCCCCCACTGTAAAGCTTTCCCTTGCCTCTGCCCGCCTTTGAGTCTTTGCCAAAACTCCAGTGTCTGCAGCTGACCCCTTGCCATATAGCAAACTCTGAGTAAATAGGCTTTGATTTTCTTATTTGCTTGGTCTTCGTTTATTTCCACATATTAGACCTAGTAATTCTATGAAGAATTAATTTCCAAACCCTCTTTAAAAGATACTGGCTTACACTGTTTAAATGCGTTATTTCTGAAACATTCATAAAGTTAGCGGGGAACATCATTTCTTACTTCATCTTAGCACCTACTTCCAGAAGCCCAAGGGCTCACCTTTCTGCACGGGATCCCTCCCGGAACGGAAGCGGCTTTCCTCTGCCCACCAGAGCAGCCGAGTTTAGCGAGGCAGCTGATTCGCTGAGATCCCGCCGGCCCAGGCCAACCCCCAAGAGGGAACTACAATTCCCAGAGGCCCTTGCAGAGGCCGGGGCGTGGGCACAGCGCGCCTGCGCAGTGGCCGAAGCCCGGGTTGTGTGCTTCCCGCCAATTCTTGCGATAATCCTGCAGAGGTTGAGTCCCGTGCTCCATGGCGACGTTTGACCCGGCCGAGCTGCCCGAGCTGCTTAAGCTTTATTACCGGAGGCTTTTCCCCTACGCCCAGTACTACCGCTGGCTCAACTATGGCGGAGGTGATGGAAGCCGGGGGCGGAGAGGGGAGTGGTCCGGGGGGCGGTGAGGAGGGGGCTCTGGGAGGGCGCCTCCTGCGCGCCGGGCGTCCTGTCGCGCGCTCCCACCACCTCAGGGGTGTAAAGGGGCCGAGCGGGCGAGCGTAAGCAGCCTCGGCCCCTGCGCGGTCGGACTCCGGTCAGGGCCGCGCTCGCCGGCCGCGGTGCCTGAGCCCGGGCGACGACTGGGTCCGAGCCTCAGGCTGCAGAGGCGGCTCCCGCCTCAGGGCCCGCGCGCGGGCAGCTCCCGGCAGGGGAGAGCTGCCGACTTCGCAGCTGAGCTGCTTGCGGCCCGCTGAGGAGCCGCGGGTGACATTGCACCTTTAAATATTTCTGCTTTTCCCCCATTTTTACTTTTCCTATCAGATGCAGGATGGTAAGCCCTTTCAAGTCAGGGACTAGGTCTTTTTTTTTTTTTTTTTTTTTTTTTTTAACATGTAGCACAGGGGATCCCTGGGTGGCGCAGAGGTTTGGCGCCTGCCTTTGGCCCAGGGCGCGATCCTGGAGACCCGGGATCGAATCCCACGTCGGGCTCCCGGTGCGTAGAGCCTGCTTCTCCCTCTGCCTGTGTCTCTGCCTCTCTCTCTCTGTGTGACTATCATTAAAAAAAAAAAAAAAAAAAAAACATGTAGCACAGTGTTAGGCACAGAGGGCTCATTAAAATTATCTTCTCATGGGTCAGAGTTATAATGCCCCGAGCTGAATAAAGTACCAAATTAACAAAACAAAACAAAAAGTACCAAATTAACTTTAAAATTGTATATTTATTTTGCAGTAATAAAGAATTACTTTCAACACCGTGAATTTTCATTCACATTGAAAGATGATATTTACATTCGCTACCAATCCTTCAGCAACCAGAGGGATCTGGAAAAGGAGATGCAGAAAATGAACCCATACAAGATTGATATAGGCGCGGTATATTCCCACAGTGTAAGAAGTCTTTTGTGTATTTTGTAGTTTTGTTTTTAAACCAAGAACGGGGGATCCCTGGGTGGCGCAGCGGTTTGGCGCCTGCCTTTGGCCCAGGGCGCGATCCTGGAGACCCCGGATCGAATCCCACCTCAGGCTCCCGGTGCATGGAGCCTGCTTCTCCCTCTGCCTATGTCTCTGCCTCTCTCTCTCTCTCTCTCTATGTGACTATCATAAATAAATAAAATTAAAAAAAAATTAAAAAAAAAAAATAAACCAAGAACGGGGCAGCCTGGGTGGCTCAGCGGTTTAGCACCTGCCTCTGGCCCAGGGCCTGATCCTGGAGTCCCGGGATCGAGTCCCACATCAGGCTCCCTGCATGGAGCCTGCTTCTCCCTCTGCCTGCGTCTCTGCCTCTTTCTCTCTCTCTCCCTGTGTCTCTCATGAATAAATAAAATCTTTAAAAATAAATAAGTAAAATAAACCAAGAATGGATTGGTGCCCCCATCGTTCTGAGATTTAATTTTTAGAGCTTATTCTAGTGGAACCCCACTTTAACTTTCTTGCAAGTAAATTGCAGTATTTTTTGTTCCTTGATACTCTACATTTGGAAGTGAGTTGGTTGTATTCTCACTCGGACAAAAATATTGAGTATCTGGCCGAAAGAGTAAACGAGGAAGTCAGCATGGTTTAAAGGACGGTATTTTTAAACAATTACATTGTCTTCCAGCATTGGAGGTGTTTTGTTTTAAGTAACTTCTTTATCCAATGTAACTCTGAGATCGACAGTCACCTACTCCATGGGCAGAGCCAGGCCAGCACCCCATGGAGTCTTGATTCCTCTGTTTCTTTCACACTCTATATCTGTTCCATTAGGAAATCCCTTTAGCTCTACTAAAATAGTATCTGAAATCCAACCACGGGTACCGGTGCTACTACCATTATCATCTTTCATCTGAATTATGGTAAAAACTTTCTAACAATTTGCCCCTATAGATTCTAAAGTCTATTCTTCAGAGAGTAGCCAGAGCAGTCCTTTTATTTTTTTTTTAAGATTTTATTTATTTATTCATGAGACAGAGAGAGAGAGACAGAGACACAGGCAGAGGGAGAAGCAGATTTCACACAGGGAGCCCAACGTGGGACTCCATCCCAGGTCTCCAGGATCATGCCCTGAGCTGAAGGCGGCGCTAAACCGCTGAGCCACCCGGGCTGCCCAACAGCAGTCCTTTTAAAGCAAGTCAGAATCTGTGATTCCTCTGCTCAAAACCATTCTCCAGTGGCTCCCCATTTCACTCAGAGTAGAAGCCCCACTCTCCCCCTCACTCCCTCCACTCCAGCCACACTAACCCTTGCTCAAGCAGTTTCCACTGCCCAATCCCGTTTTCCCAGGTATCTTGTCGGTTCCCTCCCTCACCTACTCAAGTCTTCACTCAGTGAGGCCTACTGTAACCTGCCGCTCCTACCCATCGCTACTGATGTAGTCTAAATGCTAGAATAGTGCCTGGCAGAGAGAGTGCACCATAAACATTTGTTGAACGAGTGAACATACCAAAATTGCCATTCTTTCTCTCCTTAAAAACACACAAATGAGGGGGAGAAATACGCTTATGGGATAATAGCTTTTATATGGAGCTTTTTCTTTTCTTTCTTCCCAGGATTTATTTATTTATTTTAGAGAGACAGTGCAGGTGTGCAAGCAGGGAGAGAGGCAAAGAATCTCAAGCCGACTTACTGGTAGAGCCCAACACAGAGCTGAATCCTCTGACCTTGAACTCATGACCTGAGCCAAAATGAGAAGTCAGACACTTAATGGACTGAGCCACCCAGGCGCCCCAGGCTTTTTTTTTTTTTTTTTTTTAAGTGTTTCCTACTCCTATTATTTTCTGCTCCCCAGAGCCAACTGCTTTCTTTTAGCTGATTCTTAAGGTATTTGCCCCTCGTGTGTAAATAATATTTTTGTATTTCTTCTGTTTTCCATTTTAAGCATAATGTACTTGACCTTCTACTCTGGCAAGTGAGGATTTAGCTTTTTTTTCACCTCACCTTCCCATTTCCACATGTCCCAATATGTTAGATTAAAAATCTGGGTGGCCCAGTCAGTTAAGCATCTGCCTTTGGTTCCCGGGGTCCTGGAATCAAACCCCACATTGGGCTCCCTGGGGTCATGTTCCCGGGGTCCTGGAATCAAACCCCACATTGGGCTCCCTGCTCAGCAGGAAGTCTGCTTCCCCTCCCCCTCTGCACCTGCTGCCCCCCACTTGTATGCTCTCCCTCTCTCTCTCAAATAAATAAATAAAATATTTTTTAAAAATCAGGTTAGATCACTAAGTCAACCCCAAATTTCTTGCCAATTGTCTAATCTCCTAATGTATTCAGACACACCAGGTAGTTGGTCAGTTTCATCCCAAAGAAATTTCACTGGAGCTTTCCAACCTCCAAGCTGGACTGATTGCTCCCTCTAAGCCTCATGGATAAATATGATCCTGTAATCACCCCAGTTTCCTTTCACCTCTCTCCTATTTTGGATCCTGTGTTGCCTGAATCCTTTGTTCTCTTTGTGGTTTACTTCCTGGTTTGGGTAGAGCACATCCTTCAGGAGCTTCCTGAGAAAAGGTGCATGGAAAAGAAAATACTTGACACTTTCTGTATCTGGAAAATGTCTTCATTCTACCTTTAGGCTTAAGTAATGGTTGAGTTTGTAAATCAGTTTCCCCTAGTTTCCAGTGTTGCTGTTAAGACTACTGATGCAGGGGGATCCCTGGGTGGCGCAGCGGTTTGGCTCCTGCCTTTGGCCCAGGGCGCGATCCTGGAGACCCGGGATCGAATCCCACGTCGGGCTCCCCGTGCATGGAGCCTGTTTCTCCCTCTGCCTATGTCTCTGCCTCTCTCTTTCTCTCTGTGTGACTATCATAAATAAATAAAATAAAAAAAAATAACTATCTATATAAACTGCATTTAAAAAAAAAAAGACTACTGATGCAGGGCAGCCCTGGTGGCGCAGCGGTTTAGCGCTGCCTGCAGCCTGGGGTGTAATCCTGGAGATCCAGGATCAAGTCCCACATCAGGCTTCCTGTATGGAGCCTGCCTCTCCCTTTGTCTGTGTCTCTGCCTCTCTCTGTCTCTATGAATAAATAAAATCTTCAAAAAAAAAAAAAAGACTAATGCATTCTCATTTTTGTTCCACTATGTTGGATTTGAAAGCTCTTAGGATTTTCTACCTATCCCCCGTCTCCCTAATGTTCTAAAATTTGACTATGATGTGCCTTGGTGTGCATGTTTTTACACCTATTGTGCTAGATACTTGATGGGCTCTTATAATCATGAACTCATGTCCTTCAATTCTAGGAAATTTTCTTTTTTCTCTTTTAAGATTTTATTTTGGGGACACCTGGGTGGCTCAGTGGTTAAGCATCTGCCTTCAGCCCAGGGAATGATCCTGGGGTTCAGGGACCGAGTCCAACATCGGGTTCCCTGCATGGAGCCTGCTCCCTCTGTGTATGTCTCTGCCTCTCCGTGTCTCTCATGAATAAATAAATAAATCTTAAAAAAAAAAAAAAAGGTTTTATTTTGAAGTAGTCTCTATACCCAATGTGGGGCTCAAACTTAAAACACAGAGATCGGGCAGTCCGGGTGGCCCAGTAGTTTAGCGCTGCCTTTGGCCCAGGGTGTGATCCTGAAGACCTGGGATCGAGTCCCATGTTGGGCTCCCTGCATGGGGCCTGCTTCTCTCTCTGCCTGTGTCTCTGCGTCTTTCTCTCTGTGTGTCTCTCATGAATAAATAAGTAAAATCTTTTAAACAAAACAAAACAAAACAAAACACAGAGATCAACAGTCTCATGCTCTACTGACTGAGCCATCCAGGCACCCCATTTTTTTTCTTAAATACAATTTTTTTTATCTATAATTTTTCTCTGATGTCTCTAGAAATCCTTAAGTCAGATGTTATATGTCTTGGACTGGTCCACTACTTCTTTTCTAATCCTATTTTCTATTTTTTTGTCCTTTTGCTCTCCTTTCTGGGGAATTTCCATTGAGGTTTTCATTTCTGCTATTTTAATTTCCAAGAACTTTTTTTAGAGCATCCAATACTTTTTTTCATTGATACGTCATATCTTTCTGAGGATATCAATGATAGTTTAAGTTTTTTGTTATACAGTGTTTTCTCAAAGTTGCTTTTTTTTCCCCGTTTTAACTCCTCTTTCATATTAGAGGCTTTCCTCAAGTCTGGTAATTTCTTGCATGTTGTTTATATTTAAAAATAGAGTACTAAGGATGCCTGAGTGGCTCAGCAGTTGGGCATCAGTCTTCAGCTCAGGGCGTAGTCCGGGTTCAGGGATTAAGTCCTCTGTTGGGCTCCTTGCAGGGGGCCTGCTTCTCCCTCTGCCTGTGTCTCTGCCTCTTTCTCTCTGTCTCTCATGAATAAATAAATAAAATGTTTTTTAAATAAAGTACTAAAAAAGCTGATTGGAAGATGTGTATACATGGCTAAGATTTATTACAGAGTGATCTGGCTGGACCAATTTTGGGGAAGGAAGTTCTGATGTCAATTTCTCTAGAACTTTGCTTAAATGAAAACTCCACTAGCACAGAGATGTTTGTTTTGATCACTCATCTTCTATTCCTAATGCCTGACACTCCTGATCAGATTCTTCAGAGAGGAATCTTCTGATCTCCTGCCTGGGGTGGCAGTGATAGGATATAGAAGTGGAGAAGAGCACTGGGTCTCAGCTTTCCATATGTAAATACCCACTTAATCCCCTGTATATCAGTACAATACACTTTCTTCAACAGTACCTGTTGTTCCTGCCTCCCATCCCAATCCAAAGAGACCCACTGTTTGAGGTTCTCCCCATAATAATTAGGTATCTGCCAGGAAACTAAAAGTGCAGTCACCTAGCTCTGCAGAGTAATGGAGGAATCTGAGGAACTAACTGCTTCATAGATTTTTAACTGATAATATTTTTAATCATAGCTTCACCTCTACCACACAAACACACACTCTTACTCTCTCACTCTAAGATACTTGTTGTCACCTGAATTTTGGGGGGATGCTGAGGTGTAATTTCCTTATTGAGAGCTTAAGATTCAGCTCTTATGGGTATCCTTATAAAAATTGTGGTAATACTTTCTCCTCTCTGGAACTTTTTGATTTTTAAAAAGATTTTTTCCTCTGGTCCTTTTTAAAAAGATTTATGCCTTTCTTAAGAAAACCTTTACTATCATTTTTGTGCAGGTTTGGAAAGACCAAGATAGGTATCTGTAGCCTACTTTCTATACCTGGTGGCCCATAGCCAGGTATAGAGTAGCCAGGAGGCTACTTACAGCTTGAGCCAAAGGCTCAGTTCAAACTAATTGAGATCTTTTGAATTATTGAAATATTTTAAATACATTTTTATTACTTATATGTCCAATAATAATTAAAGGTCTTTAAGACAGCTTGCAATAGGGCATTATTTGTATGTGCTTTTCCTAATCAGAAACCTAAAAAAGCTTTATTATGATCTCTTACTGATTAATAAATATTTATTATTCAAGGTTACATGTCAATTATATCAGTAGAACTAGAAAAAATATCTATGGTAATATATATTTATCAAAACCTGTTTTAGGTAGATGAAATTTACACTCATCAATTCTGGATGCATAGAATCCGAATTAATGAATTTTAACTGATAGAGAGTTGGCATTATAGTATGGTTTCTTCATTGCTCTTCGGCCACTTTTTTTTGTGTGTGGTTAGAAAATAGCATAATTGGCAGCATGACAGCTCTTATAGAAAATGATTGATATTTTCTACTTGTAGCCCAATCAACACAATACAGTAAAGCTGGGAGCTTTCCAGGCTCAGGAAAAAGAACTGGTGTTTGACATTGACATGACAGACTATGACGATGTGAGGAGATGTTGTAGGTAAGTGCCGCATGCCTTGCTGGTAGGGTGGGTGATATCACTGACAATGAGTAATGATTCCTCTGCTCCAGTTCTGCAGACATATGTTCTAAGTGCTGGACCCTCATGACGATGGCCATACGCATAATCGACCGAGCACTGAAGGGCAAGTATTGGCAGTGGGGTCAAATGCAATAATCTGTTTTCCTGTGAATATTTATCTGTCTATACCATTTTATAATCAAATCTCATAGATTTCTAACATGTTTCCTTGAAACATATGGCCGGAAAATAAGAGATTTTTAGAATAAAGTTGTAGTTGAAACTCTAATAAAGCTATTGATCAAACCAGTGAGTTTTTTCCCAATTCAGTCATCTGTCGAGCAGCTGTATGTGCTACAAACTGTCCTAGATGAGGGAAATATGAAAGATGATGATTACCTCAAGTAGGTTATACAGTCTAGGAAGGAGACAAAATTGAGGATTACATTTATGTTAAGTAATACACACAGGGTGCCCTGGAGATATAGAACAGCAGGAGTACATACAGGAATGGAAAGAGACTGCATCAGAAAAGGTAATGACAGGGGCAACTGAATAGCTCAGTGATTGAGCATCTACTTTTGGCTCAGGTCATGATCCCAGGGTCCTGGGATCTAGTCCCGCATCAGCTCTCTACAGGGAGCCTGCCTCTCCATCTGCCTATGTCTCTGCCTCTCTCTCTCTCTCTCTCTGTGTGTGTCTCATGAATAAATAAATAAAATCTTTAAAAAAGAAAAAAATGAAAAGGTGATGATAATAATGTTAAAAATAGCTAACTCTCAGCACACCTGGGTAGCTCAGTTGGTTAAACCTCTAACTCTTGATTTCAGCCCAGGTCATGATCTCAGGGTCCTGGGATCTAGCCCCACGTTGGGCTTCGTGCTGGGTGTGGAGCCGGCTTAGGATTCTCTGTCCCTCTGCCCCTCCCTGCCCCTGTACACACATGCTCTCTCTCTCTCCGAAAAAATAAATAAATAAATAAGCTAACTCTATATAGGCTGTGTATCGTGTACAGGCACTGTTCTAAACACTTTAAATTTATTAACTTTTTTAATGTCCCTAGACAGGGTTTTTTTGTTTTGTTTTGTTTTAAGATTTTATTTATTTGAGAGAGAACACAAGTGGGGGTCGGGGCAGAGGGAGAAGAAAAAGTAGACTCCCTGCTGAGCAGGGAGCCTGATGCTGGGCTCAATCCTAGGACCCTAGGATCATGACCTGAGCCGAATGCAATCACTTAACACACTAAGCCAACCAGGCGTCCCCCTAGACATGGTCTTAAATGATAAATGGCAATTGGTCAAGGAGAAAAATGGAAATGCTGGAGTGTGAAGAAATTCTTGGCAGAGAGAGGAGACCACGATACGTATAGACATGAAGGCAAGACCATAGACACAGGAAACTACATGTAATTTAGTATAGTTAAGGTGAGTACATGTGAATAAGAGGTAAAAATGAAACCAAGGAAGTAAGCAAGAACCAGTTTATTTATAGATTTTAAAACGTATTTCTCCCCTCCTCAGAGGACTTTGGATTTAAGCATCGTCTCTGGGTATATTCTGGAAGGAGAGGTGTTCATTGTTGGGTCTGTGATGAATCAGTTAGAAAATTGTCCTCTGCAGTACGTTCTGGGATAGTTGAGTATTTGAGTCTTGTAAAGGTAAGATCTCAATGATATTTTACATTTTTTTGTTTGCCAGATATTTCCAAGCCTGAAATGTTTAGTGAAAAAAATGAAACTATCTTTTATATGCATATTCCAGAGTAGATGATCTTACCAGCAGATCAAATAATCATAGTAGCTACATTTTCTAAGATCTTTCATATTTTACTGTAAATATCCTCCTTTGTAACAAAAGGAAAAAATTGCTTTTCTAGTTCAATTATATCAAGTGAAGTTAACCCAGAAAGTTACAGGTATTGAAACTATATAAAATAGCATGTAAATTTCTGTATTTTGACAATTTAATCATATCTGTAGAACACATTAAAGAAATTTTTTTAGTATTTCATTTGTGTCATATATATGAAGTTCTTTTTTGATGGTTTATTTTTCAGGGTGGTCAGGACGTTAAAAAGAAAGTCCACCTAAGTGAAAAAATTCACCCTTTTGTCAGGTCTGTTGGGAAAGACTCCATGCAGTTCTTGTCTGATTTACCTAACATGCTTTTACAGTTACACTATTACCAATTTTCTCTATTGGGGTAGCATTTTATAGATAATAATAGCAAGAGTTAATTGAATGGCTGTTTTATGCTGCAGTATGCATGACATGCTTTACAAATGTTCTCATTGCCCTTAACAACAACTTCATGAGGGACATGGGGATATCTCCATTTATAGATGAAGAAAGTGGGATTTAGACAGATTATATAATTTGTTTGGCACCACACAAGTAATTGTTAAATTCAGGATTCATGTCTTGGTCTGCCTAATTTCAAAACTCATAGTCTTTCCACTAAATTCATTACTTCTCTAGGTGAAAAGAGCATCGTATTAAGAGTAAGAATCTCTATTCTGTGGCTTTCTAAGACCATGATAAAATATTAGAGCCTCTATTTCCATATATATATATGTTGGGGAAAATAACATTTGCTCCATGTATCTCAGAGTTGTGGCACAGATTAAATAAACAATAGGTGTGACGTCTATTTGCAAATTGCTAAGCACTACATAATTGTTGAGGTGTTAAAGCAAGTACCTCAGTAGAAACTATTCTGTTTCTCAGTGGAAGCTATTCAGATTCTGTCCCATACTCTGCTACTGATGTATTATTATGTTGTCCTGGCCTGGTTGCTTTCTACCTTATTACATATTTATGATGCTATTAACCTTCTAATTTGTGGAGTTTTAGAAGTAAACATTTCTTGAATCTATTCTAAGCCAGGTACTGTACCAGGTTGTTCCCCCTTAGAATGTCTTAGTTAGCTCTTATGATCCTGTGAAGGTGTATTATCCCCACGTTACATAGCTAATTTCTGTTTGTATTTTTCTTATTAGACTAGTATATACTCATTAAAAAAATTCAATAGAAGTAAGCACTAGTCTCCCAAATGGCAAGAAAAACTACGCAATGTACATGTTGCCAATAGTATTAGGACTGTGCTATTATTATTCCTACAGCAAATCTATAAACATAATAAAAAAATACTTTGAAGAATATGCCTTAGTTGATCAAGATATTCTTGAAAATAAAGAAACCTGGGATAAAATTTTAGCCCTTGTTCCTGAAAATATCCTTTCTCAAGGCCATTTCTATGTCAGCTATATGTATTGATCTATGATATTATGTGTTCTGCCTACATATTCTCATATATTTACTCTTATAAGTTTAATCTTTTTACACAAAACTGGTTTTCTGCATTCTAGTCTGGAATACAATAAGAAATGAGGCCATTCTGGAAATAAATTTCATTTTTGGAAGTTGATCCTCATAGAATTAATAGATACTTAAAGAATGCTGAATCATTTAGTCAAAATATGTACAGATCAGGGAAGGCTTTTATATTAAACCATATAGTTATTTTGGCATTATTTCTGTCATATCAGTATATATTTTTACAGGGAATTTTTTAAGGATATGTGTTTAATATTTGCATTTTAGAGGACAGCCCAGGTGGCTCAGCAGTTTAGCGCCACCTTCAGCTCCGGACCTGATCCTGGAGACCCGGATCGAGTCCCATGTCAGGCTCCCTGTGTGGAGCCTGCTTCTCCCTCTGCCTGTGTCTCTGCCTCTCTCTCTCTCTCTCTCTCTCTCTCTCTCTGTCTCTCTGTGTGACCCTCATGAATGAATGAATGAATAAATAAATAAATAAATAAAATCTTAAAATTTGCATTTTAGAAAACCATAATTACTTTCTAATAAACTTTTGAAATCCTTGTGGTAATACATACTGAAAACAAGTTGTTCGTTGATGTGCCCTAAATGAGTGTTTCCTTAATGACTCATTACCAATTCATGAGAAACTTCAACAAAACTTCCAGAAGCATCACAATTCACTTCAGCGTTGGGAGTGTTTAAAGAAAGCCATCAGCTCTCAGGTATATTCCATTGAAATCTCTATTATAAATATAATAATGTAATTCTTAATTAAATTCTGATTGTTTTGCTTAGTAAGTTAAAGAAGTTAAAGAGCATTGGAAGCCATTTTTTAAAGAAATCCTCAAAATTCCTAACTGATCCTCACACTAGACTTGCCTCTGCTTTTAGGATATCAAAAATGACAAATGTGGGCACTGGCTTGAATTGGAAATCATGCTTCAGTACTGTTTTCCACGGCTGGATATCAATGTTAGCAAAGGAATCAATCATTTATTGAAGAGCCCTTTTAGTGTTCATCCTAAAACAGGTACAGTATAAAGAAAGTAAAGAAAACTAGAAGAAAAATGAGTTCTTTTTTATTTTAGTAAGCATGTCACTCAGTGTGAATACATTATGACATCTGAGATATATGAAAAATTGAAAGACTATTAGGTAATACCTAAATTATTTTTTAATTGTTGATTAGTAGCTACCAGATGAGTTTTCACTACATAATAATTTTCATCTGGGTTTCTGAGGTTTAGTGTTGGAATTATAGAGGAACTTAGAAATCACAGAACAACAGCTCTTGTACAGATGAGAAAACATTTGTCCAAGAGGTTAATGTGACTTGTCTTAAAATAAATTGTGTCAGAGCTAGGAACAGAATTCAGTTCTTAAAACTCAAAGTTCTGTGCTTTGCCCACTATGCCTCCTCCCTCAGTTCTTTTTCCACAGTTTTAGCGTTCTTCCTTCACATTTCTCTTAAATATGTTTTGATAGACTGAAACTGACTTTAAAATAAATATAAAAGGTGCTATATTGATATAAACTTTGCATCATCCACCCAGGAAACATACATAGTTGTATATAGTTGTCCTTTTTAGCATCAATAATCCAACTCTGTCACTCGTGTGGGATGTTAGGCAAATTTCTCTCTGTGCCTTGGTTTTCTCATCTGTAAATGGAGATAATATAGTACCTACCTACCTCCATGGATTTTTTTTTTAATTTTTATTTATTTATGATAGTCACACAGAGATAGAGAGAGAGAGAGGCAGAGACATAGGTAGAAGGAGAAGCAGGCTCCATGCACCGGGAGCCCGACGTGGGATTCGATCCTGGGTCTCCAGGATCGCGCCCTGGGCCAAAGGCAGGCGCTAAACCACTGCGCCACCCAGGGATCCCTTATGAAGATCTAAAATGTAAAGTGCTCGGAAAAAGTGTCACACATTCAATTCTCCCAACTTGCCTAGTTTCCTTTAATGATCTGTAATGATTCTCTAGTCCATATATTAGAATAAGCCCCTTTCCAAACTTATCAACTATGTGTTTTCAGCTTCTTTTGGTAATAAGCTTAATATTTCTTTTTTTAAATTTTTTATTTAAATTCAATTAATTAACATATAGTATATGATTAGTTTCAGAGTAGAGTTCAGTGATTTATAAATTCCATATAACACCTAGTGCTCATTATATATTTGTTAATTTTTTTTAAAGATTTTATTTATTTATTCATGAGAGACAGAGAGAGGATGAGAGGCAGAGACACAGGCAGAGGGAGAAGCAGGCTGTCTGTAGGAGCCTGATGTGGGACTCGATCCCTGGAATCAGGCCCTGGTCAAAGGCAGACGCTCAACCACTGAGCCATCCAGGCGTCCCTATATTTGTTAATATTTATTAAACCTAATTCTAGAGCTTTAGTGGGTATCCCCTTATTCTAATATCCAGGGTTTGGGTAAATAATGATGTTCATATGTATGTACATTTTGATTATATCGTTTTCCCATTAAGCAGCTGCAGTCTTCAAGCAGCAACTCTCAATTCTCCTAATTATTTTACTTGCTATTTACTTGGCATCTTTTAGATTCATTATCTCATTTCTGCGATGTGATGAATTTTATGAGGTGTTCCCAGGTGTGGATATTATGAAATGGTAGTATAATGCTGTCGACTTTATCTCTAAAATGCTTTCCAAAGATGCCCAACATATAGGTGTCTGTTCTGATCTCACCAAATAAACCAAGTTAATGAAATGAACTATAACTATGTTATTTCATTTTCAGGACTCACTAATTTGATATCATTCTGTACTTATATATAAAAGGATATTAGGAGGAAGGAGATAGAAATAAAAGTAGAGGGATGCCTGGGTGGCTCAGTGCTTGAGCATCTGCCTTTGGCTTGGGTCATGGTCCTGGGTCCTAGGATCAAGTCCTGCATCAGGCTGCCTGCAGGGAGCCTGCTTCTCCTTCTGCCTATGTCTCTGCCTCTCTGTGTCTCTCATTAAAATAAATAAATAAATAAATAAATAAATAAATAAATAAATAAATAAATAAATAAATAAATAGATGATAGATAGATAAGAGCACTAGGTAATAGCTCAACAGTCTTTCATACCTATTTTTTAAGAGAAATTAAAAGCGCAGCTAATGTGTAAGTAATTTCTAACTATTGTTTTTTTTAACAGATGAGTCTAACCCTTTTTCTAAGCCTTAGATTAAAGTTTAGCCAAAATAACACATTAGATTGTATTTTACAATCATCAATTTATAACTTTTGGTTCTTACAGGTCGAATTTCTGTGCCTATTGATTTACAGAAAGTAGATCAGTTTGATCCATTTACTGTTCCAACCATAAGGTATGTTCTAGATTATTGATTTTTTT